>NC_058524.1:460744778-461073528 GCF_904849725.1 Hordeum vulgare subsp. vulgare | reverse complement strand
CTTACCAAGGAGTGATTTCCCCAAAACGGTTCGGAGAAAGGTGCTTTGAGCAAGGAGATCGAAAATCACAGCCAAATGAGCAAGAACACGGGTTTGAGCTGCGAAACAATTTTTCTGGAGGCAGAGGAAGAGGATGGGGGCTGGAATGAGTGGAGGGGGTCCCTGTGGGCCCCACAAGCTTGGTCCTCGCCGCCAGGGGGGAGGTCGCGGCGTCACGGCTTGTGGCCCACTGGTGTGGCCCCTAGGCCAGCTCTCAGTCCCAGTATTTTTCAAATATTCCAGAAAAAATCATACTAGATTTTCAGGACTATCGGAGAACTTTTATTTTCGGGGTATTTTTCTCGGGGACGCTCAAACAGAAAACAGGGAAAAAATAAACTAAACCTATCATTTTTCTTCTAAACAAAAGAAAGTGAAAGCTTAAAACAGAGGTATGTGACTCTTTGATTCATCCATTTCATGGTCATCGAAAGAAATCCGTCAATGGGGTTGATCAAATCCTCATGACAAAACTTTCTCGAATCGCAAAAGAGAACGGAGAATTTTCGAATAGCCACTAAGTTACCTCAATGGGGATGTGAATCTCCCCAACAGGCAAATCATACTTCATCTTGACACGAGGAATAATGCATTCAAAGCCCCCAATAAGAATCGATGAAGTTTTTTCGATAGCAATGATGCAATGTACTTGATATCTTTTCTTCGGAAAGTGCACGGTATGCTCGTTACCGTTGACATGGAAAGTGACATTGCCTTTTTTGCAATCTATAACAGCCCCCGCAGTGTTTAAAAAGGGTCTTCCGAGGATGACAGCCATGGCATCGTCCATAGGAATATCCAAGATTACAAAGTCTGTTAAGATAGTGGTATTAGCAACCACAACAGGCACATCCTCGCAGATGCCGACAGGGAAAGCAGTTGATTTGTCGGCCATTTGCAGAGAGATTTTAGTGGGTGTCAACTTATCCATCTCAACTCTATGATAAAGAGAGAGAGGCATAAGACTAACTCCGGCTCCAAGGTCACATAAGGCAGTTCTTACGTAGTTTCCTTTAATAGAGCAAGGTGTAGTGGGCACTCCGGGATCACCAAGTTTCTTAGGAGTTCCACCTTTAAAAGTGTAATTGGCAAGCATGGTGGAGATCTCAAGATCTGGTATCTTCCGTTTATTGGTCACGATATCTTTCATGTACTTGGCATGTGGAGACATTTTGAGCATATGAACTAACCCCATCTGCAGAAAGACGGGTCTTATCATTTCAATAAAGCGCTCAAAATCATCATCATCCTTTTTCTTGGATGGCTTAGGAGGAAAGGGCATAGGTCTCTGAACCCATGGCTCCCTTTCTTTACCATCCTTCCTAGTAGTGAAGTCATTCTTATCGTATCTAGTATGGTTGTGGGTTATCAGGATTAACTGTAGGTTCAATCTCCACATCCTTATCATTGCTAGGTTGAGCATCATTATGAACATCGTTGTCCATATTGTTACCAGGTTCATGTTCATCACCAGATTGTGTTTCTGCATCAGACGCAGAAATATCGTTTGATTCTTCAGGTGTGACAGTATTTGGTGAACTAACATGCAGGTTTCTATCATCCTTCTTCTTCTCCTTAGGACGACTGGATGTATCAGCATTAATTCCTTGAGAATCCTAATCAATTCTCTTAGGATGACCCTCAGGATACAAAGGTTCCTGAGTCATTTTGCCTCCTCTAGTAATGACTCTGACAGAGTTGTCATTTAATTCATTGAGCAGGTCATTCTGAGCTTTAAGTACTTGTTCTACCTGAGTAGTAATCATAGAGGCATGGTTACTCAGAAGCTTCAGATCATTGACATTTCTGTCTACACAAGTACTTAAATGACTAAGCATAAGAGTACTTTGTTCCAAATGTCTGCTAACATAATCATTGAAACCCTGTTGTTTGGCAACAAAGTTGTCAAATTCATCAAAGCATAGGCTAGCAGGTTTATCAAAAGGAATATCACTCTCATCAAACCTACACAGAGAATTTACTTCTACTACCTGTATCGGGTTATCGAGACCATGGATCTCTTCGATAGGTGGTAGATTTTTGACATCTTCAGATCTAATGCCTTTCTCTTGCATAGATTTCTTGGCTTCTTGCATATCTTTGGGACTGAGGAATAGAATACCTCTTTTCTTTAGAGTTGGCTTAGGAGGTGGTTCGGGAATAGTCCAAGCATTATCGTTGATCAAGATGTTATTCAGTAGAGTCTCAGCTTGTTCTATAGTTCGTTCCCTTAAAACACAACCGGCACAACTATCTAAGTGGTCTCTAGAAGCATTGGTAAGTCCATTATAGAAGATATCAAGTATCTAGTTCTTCTTAAGAGGGTGATCAGGCAAAGCATTCTGTAGATGGATGAGCCTCCCCCAAGCTTGTGGGAGAGTCTCTTCTTTGAGTTGAGCAAAGTTGTATATTTCCTGGAAGGTAGCTTGCTTCTTATGGGCAGGGAAATATTTCTCACATAAGTAATAGACCATCTCCTGGGGGCTACTCACACATCCAGGAGCAAGAGAAGTGAACCAGGCTTTAGCGTCATACTTTAGAGAGAAAGGAAACAACTTAAGGATATAGTAGTGGCGGATCTTCTCCTCACTAGTGAAAAGGGTGGCTATATCGTGTAGTTTGGTAAGATGGGCTACGACCGCCTCAGACTCATAACCGTGGAAAGGATCAGATTCGACGAGAGAGATTATCTCAGGATCGACAGAGAATTCATAATCCTTATCGGTGATAAAGATAGGTGAAGTGGCAAACTTCGGTTCGTATTTCATCCTAGCTTTCAGAGATTTTTCCTTCAACTTGAGAAGTAATTTCTCAGCGTCATAGGCATCCTTACACGTATATCAGGCAATTCATATCTAGGAGAGCTAGATCTAGCAGGAGCAAAAGCAGGTTCTATCTCAATAGTATCGGCAGTTTGAGAAGCATCACGAGCATTGGCAGTAACTCTAGCAATATGAGCATCAAGGAATACCCCTAGTGGCACATCAGGCAAAGTAGTATCACTAGCAGTATCAAGCATAGCATCATGAGGCAAAGAAGTATCAGGCATAGCATCTCTAGCAGTATCAGGCATAGCAGTATCAAGCATAGCATCTCTAGCAGTATCAGGCATAGTAGCATCATAAGCATCATCAAGCACAGGCGACATATCGAGATTTCTAGCAGGAGGTGATGTCACAAACTTACTCATAACTGAAGGTGAATCAAGTGCAGAGCTAGATGGCAGTTCCTTACCTCCCCTCGTAGTTGAGTGCAAGACTTTGGTTTTTGGATCTTTCAGATTGTTCATAGTGATCAGCAGATATAAATCACAAGTGACTGAGAGAATATAGCAATCCTTCCTCGGCAACGGCGCTAGAAAAAGCTGCTGCTAGCAGTCCCCGGCAATGACACTAGAAGAATGTTGATGACGTGTTCCTGACTTGATGCCTCCGCGGCAATAGACCCAGAACTGCTCCAAGTTGCTCAACAATTAGCAATTGTCTTGCAATGACCCACCAGCACATGGGGTCGCGGCAGTTTTCAAGGGTAGAGTATTCAACCCAAATTCGTTGGTTCGCCCGTCATGAAGTGAAAGGATACTCTCAAGTATTAGCAGCTGAATGCGTCAGATTCAACGGCACCTGAAAGATTAGTATCTGCAAGTAAAGTATCAGTAGAAAAGTAGTATGATTGCAACGGTGCCAGACACGATTTGTTGGCAAGGCAGACTATTCCTAATTGTTGTATCAATGGCGCCAGTAAGTTGCCCGTGGACGGGAAATGGTCTTTTCCCGGCAACGGCGAACGAAAAAGTATTGTAGTGTGTAGCAGCAGCGTAACGAGTAACAGCACTGGCAAGGAATAGCAGTGTTGACAAAAGTACCAAGTAGCAACAGTAGTAACGGCAGTAGCAAGTAGCAACAGTAGTAACAGCAGCAGAGCAAAACAAGTAACAGCACCAGAGTGAAACAAGTAACAACAGTAGTGGGACAAACTCGTAGGCAATGGGTCGTTGATTCGTTTGGATGACATTCATCATGCAACAGTTATAACACGGAGAGATATGTGGCTAGCTCTCGTTCGTCAATGTGATGTAGGCTTGCATTCCGTGTGTAGTCATACGTGCTTAGGTAAAAGAACTTGCATGACATCTATTGTCCATCCCTCCCATGGCAGCGGGGTCCAAAAGGATACTACGAGATATTAAGGTTCTCATTTTAACAAAGAACCGGAACAACGCATTAGCACTTGGTGAACACATGAACTCCTCAAACTATGGTCATCACCGGGAGTGGTTCCGGTTATTCTCACTCCGGGGTTGCCGGGTCATAACACATAGTAGGTAACTACAACTTGCAAGATCGGATCTAAAACACACATATATTGGTGACAACATAATAATTTCAGATCTGAAATCATGGCACTCGGGCCCTAGTGACAAGCATTAAGCATGGCAAAGTAGTAGCAACATCAATCTCAAAACATAGTGGATAGTAGGGATCAATTCCCGTCAAAACTAACTCGATTACATGATAGATCTCATCCTACTCATCACCACCAAGCGAGCCTACGAATAGATTACTCACGAACGATGAAGAGCTTCATGGAATTGGAGACGGAAGAAGGTTGATGATGACGATGGCGATGATTTCCCCTCTCCGTAGCCCGAAACAGACTCTACATCTGCTGTGCAGATGAAGAACGGGATGTGGCGGCGCCTCCGTATCGTAAACGCGATGAAATCTTCTCTCCTAATTTTTTCTGGACGAAAGTGAATTTATAGAGCTGGAGTTGGGGGAGGCAGACCCACGTGGGCCCCACAAGCTTGGTTGCCGCGGCCAGGGGGTGCGGCAACAGGGCTTGTGGCCCACTGGCCCATCCCCTCCGGTGGATCTTTGCGCACGTATTTTTCATATTTTCCAGAAATATTCTCCGTAAATTTTTAGGACGTTCTGAGAACTTTGATTTCTACACAAAAACAACAACATGGCAGTTTTTCTAAAAACAGCGTCAGTCCGGGCTAGTTCCATTCAAATAATGCAAATTAGAGTCCAAAACAAGGGCAAAAGAGTTTGGAAAATTAGATACGATGGAGACGTACCACTCACACGTCTAGACGTTGGGACAACTCGGATGTCTGACCAGGCTCGGTCGTCCGGCCGCTGGAGCGTTCAGCTTCATATCTTCTTCTTTGTGTTCCTTTTCGATTGACCCATGGTCTCCTTCTGAGCACCGGAGTATGCAGAGAGTCTCTGCTTGATGTAGTGACCATGGCTTGAGTGGATCAAATGATATGTGAGCAAAGAGAGATGTCACCTCGGTTTCAATGGCACGTGTACAAGCTCTCGTCATTGGACCACTTGTAGCTTGAGTTGTCGGTGGTGTATCCATGGGGATGATCACGAAATGCTCTATATCACTTGGCATGTAATTCAAGGCCATGTAGTGATCGGCATATTCCTTCCCTTATTTAATCGACATTGTGTAACCCTAACACCCCGGGCATCTATATAAAATAGGGGGTCATAGTTCATAGAGGAGATTAAGCTCATTACTATTAGGGTTTATACCACAACATCCGATATTAAAGTAGATCAATTATGTACTCGATGCAACCCCATCAATATAACACGAGCATGACGTAGGGTTTCACCTCCATTAAGAGGAACCGAACCTGCTGGGTAAACATCGCCTCCCTTGTCTCTTATTACCTAACGATCCAAGATCCATAGTTCGGACCCCCTACTCGAGATGTGTCAGTTTTGACACCAACAATGGCGCTTTCAATGAGAGTTCCACTCAAGGATTGTGAGCAGGATAAATGGCTCGCTCGGTCACCAATGAAGACATTAAAACTGGGGATATCTTCGTCCCCGGCCAACTTTCTGCTTCTGATAGTATTGTCTCACGCGTCGAGACAGTTCGCCCCGGGACAGGGATTCAAGTTTGGCGACTTAGATTACTTAGCTGAAACCCAAGGTGATATGATCCACACCGAGATGTTGGCTTTGGGCGAAGATCGAGGAAACCCCAAAGCCTTAACTTCGGGTCCTTTCCTCGACCTTGAGTCCAGGATAGTGCCCACTTCAGATTCGGCCTTGAGCCCGGATCTGACCATCGTTTTCGAAGGCTTGGGGGTAACCTCGCACGAACACACCCCCTCTGCTGACCAAACAGAGGTCAACTCTCCCATAATCATGAGGACTAGTCCGGCCAATCTCCCATTGTGAAACAAGATACTAATCTTAACCCTAACACTGGACAGTTCGGATGGGTCGGTCCCGATCTATGATCCTTCCGGCTATGAGTCCAGGTGCAGGGAAAATTATTCCCCACCCACTACCCACTTCATAGCCACTATCGAAGATCTAACTGACCTGTTAGACTTGTCCTGAGAGGAAGCCGAAGATATTGACACGGCTGTCAAATCACCTGTTCCTCCCGCAACTGGACGATGGACTACCACTTCCACGTATGACGTGTATATGGTGGACACCATAAAGATGATGGCATTACAAGGAAGAGCGATGATGACACACCGGTCAAAAATAGTAGGGATGAACTCGCCAGGCGCCGTTGCCAACAAAAAAATCCTAAAGCTCGTAAGGGCAAGGAAAATGTGGGAACTAGATATAACCCCACCCCAGGTGATACAGAAAATCCCGTCGAACCCGCGGACGCTAAAAACAACCCCAATGACCTATCGGATCACATGAATCTGGACGAGCACGAGCTTCTTGACAATTCGAAAGTCATCAACTACCTCCCTCGGATTGGAGAGGAGGAGTGTTTGGGAGACGATGATTTCATTGTGCTCGAAGACCCACTGGATCAAGAGATATTCAAGCGGTAGCTCATAGCCAATGCTCGGAGCCGCGAGTTAAAACAGAGGAAAATTAAAGCTGAACATGACTCCATCAATGAAAGATGGACGAAATTCCTAGCGAGGAAAGAATGGTACAACAGGGAACAACGGGGAAAAAATCTACACACGTCGCCGGTTACTGTCAAAGTTTGAAGACGAGGCCTTGAAGCCCGCACCACCCAGATTGGCACAAGTTTGAAGACGGTCAATATCTATTTAAGGATCCAAAGGTTACACTCCCTCTAGACAGGATAGGTACCAAGCTCGTCTTGAGTAGAATGATGGAGTTCGGGAACAGCAGCGGGGTAGGATTTCATCCGACCTCCAGCATGATACATATCGGATGAGCGATGTCGCTCACCCAGTGTGCTTCATAGATGAGGTGATGCAGCATCAGGTCCCTGAAGAGTTTTAAACTCGTAAACACAGAGCAATACAAGGGGAAAACAGACCCACTATATGGATTGAGGATTTCCTTCTTCACATTCATATGGCTCGCGGAGACGACCTCCACGCCATCAAGTACCTACTATTAAAGTTGAAAGGGCGAGCAAGGTATTGTTGAACAACGTCCCTGAAAACTCCATTGGGAGTTAGGAAGAGCTCTAAGATGCTTTACGAGACAACTTTGAAGGCACTTATGTCCGATCGCCTGGGTCTGATGAGTTGAGACACATCATTCAACAAGCCGATGAATCATCTCGGCAATTCCGGAATCGATTCCTCACTAACAAAAAACAAATTTATGATTGTTCGGACATCGAGGCATTAGCTTCTTTGTAAAACAATATACGAGATGAATGGTTAGCCTGGACGCTCGGACAGGAGAGATCAAGGATAACGGACGACCTTACCTCGCTCATGACCCGCTTATGTGCGGGCGGGGATAATTGGCTAGCTCGTCGGAACAACCCTCCTGCAAACCCTGGCACTTATACCATCTGGGATGGCAATGGAAATCCATGATGCAACAAGAACAAGCGTCGACACAGCGGTGGTGAAACCAATGACACGGGAGTTAATGCCAGATTCAACAACTCCACGTCCGGACCAAGGAACAAACCTTCTAAAGGAAATTGGGATGGGCCAACCATGCTGGACAAAATATTTGATAGGCCCTGCCAGATCCACGAAACCCAAAACAAGCTCGCTACCCTCACCAACCGTAGATGTTGGGTGATCAAGTAGGCGAGCAAAAACATAGCCGAGGACCAGAGCAACAGCCCGCATAGCAAGGACGATGAGGAACCTCGTCGGCCGAACAACGGGACCAAAAGCAATTACCCCTTGAAGTGAAATCCGTGAACATGATTTATGTCACGCACATACCAAAAAAGGAGAGGCAACATGCGCTTTGAGATGTATACGCCATAGAGTTCGTAGCCTCGAAGTACAACCAATGGTCGGCATGCCCGATAACTTACGACCGCATGGATCACCCAACCAATATTCGGCACGGGGGTTCGGTGGCCTTGGTACTCGACCCCATCATTGATGGGTATCATCTCACTCGAGTCCTCATGGATAGAGGGAGTGGCCTCAATCTAATTTTTGCAGGCACGGTTTGATAAATGGGTATTTATCCATCAAGAATCGAACCCAGCAACACCACCTTCAAAGGAATAATTCCTCGCATCGAGGCCTGCTGTTTGGGCACCATAAGTTTGGAAGTAGTGTTTTGTTCACCCGACAACTTTCCTAGTGATGACTTCATTTTCAACATTCTTCCCTTCCATAGCGGGTACCATGCGCTCCTCGGTCGTATAGTGTTTGTTCGCTTTAAAGTTGTTCCCCATTGTGAATACCTAAAGTTGAAGATAACAGGACCTAGGGGTGTCATCGCCGTCAACGGTAACGACGAGCGATCCCTTCAAACAGAGGTACACATTGTGGCTTTCTCAGCCGAAATACAAGATGGAGACAGGACTCTAAAGTCATAACTAACCATCCAGGAGCACAAATGAGCTTGCGCCCCGCCGCAATTCCCGACCACCTCACATGATCAAACTAAATAGGGATACGCTCCCCAAATTAGCACCTCGCCTCCACCAAAATACGTGCCTCGAAGGCACAATTTAGCGCTTAAAATACCATGGGTAGGTGTGGGGAATGATTACATAAGACCTTGTGTTCGGCTAAACCGAACTAGGGTCATGAACGTCCTCTCACACATGCAGGTACTCTAAAGGACCAACTTTGCGTCAAGCTACTCACACTCGGGTGGCTTCTCAAGATCACCTTTGTTCAAGGACCGCTCGCAACCATTCCCCACTGTCAAGGAGAACTTCCCGAAGAGTCAAGGTGCAGATGTGCAGTAGGGCATCATAAAAGACATCAAGCGAGCTACAAAAACCCTGTGCAAACCATTACCCTATAAAATTTTTTTTTTCCTATCTATAAACAGTTGCTTGATGAATTCAGATTGTAGAGATACAAGTTAAGGAGAAATTAGGAACACTCTTTATGGTTCATGAGCTATGCTACATCCTTTTTCCTCCTTCTTTTTCCGAGTTGTTTCTCAAACACCAATAAAAGCCTGTTTTTATACACATGTTAGATGCTACTCGCTAAATTGATGGGGGACTTGGCCGCACTTAGAATCATTCCGATGATATTTGGCATTACATGTGTGCATAGTCTTGTATTTGCATTATATGCATTCATTCAGAATTATGTCATGGGTGCATAATGGGTTGCCCCACTCTTGTGCTTACCTCTTTATGTTACGCTCATTTGGCCAAAGGGTAAAGGGAGAACCATTGCGATTATACTTCCATCTGGTCTGGTTAAGTACCTCAAAGGAGAAAGCCGAAAACTGACTATTGTAATAAGCGAGAACTAGTCTGTGATCTGAAGAAAAATATTAAATTAGAGAGCCGCTTGGGGTTCATCGCGTTATGCCAAAGGTTTGAAGTCATACAAACCAAGTAATAATGGGTTTTTACATCGCATCATAACCGAATGTCATGATTTGCATGGGGGCTCCAATTGGCCCCTAGAGTCAAGCTCCTATGGTTAAGTGAAAGATTTAAATCCACATAGTCCGACTGCCTTGTTTTCTCCCACATTACCGCCCTAGGGAACCAAGATGATGGCTAAGGGTAACAATGTGGAAGCCAAAAACACCCCTAATAGCATCTGTAAGGGGGCTGAAGTCGACGAGTGGAAACTTTCAGGTTTAAAGCGACCACAGAGGAGTTAAAATTATAAAAAAGATAAGACAAGGTATTCCATGGAAAAGAAAATCAAATTGTATCAAATTCGACCACTTTTACAGGATAAGGTTTTCTTTCAAAGATTAAATCTTTGGAGCACTATGCTTCTATAGCTCGAGCACCTTCCATTACAGTGCAGAAGCATAGCTCAGGGTGTGTATGTTCTATTCCATGCAATGGAGGTGCGGTGTGCATCTTGGAGGGTTCCACTTTTGGCCAATGCAACGAGGTTCTTGCGAAGGCCATCCGAGCTCCCTCGATGCAGACAAAGCGCTTCATGATGTCAATGTGGGGCGCAACAGCAATCACCTTCTGCACTTGGCCAAAATAGTTGTTGGGCAGCGGCATTGCGAGCCAAAGCCAGTTGCAAAGATCCTTTATTATTGGCTGTTCCATCTTATGTAGTGTTGGGGAACGTCGCATGGGAAACAAAAAATTTCCTACGCGCACGAAGACCTATCATGGTGATGTCCATCTACGAGAGGGGATATTCGATCTACGTACCCTTGTAGATCGCCCAGCAGAAGCGTTAGTGAACGCGGTTGATGTAGTGGAACGTCCTCACGTCCCTCGATCCGCCCCGCGAACCGTCCCGCGATCTAGTGCCGAACGGACGGCACCTCCGCGTTCAGCACACGTACAACTCGACGATGATCTCGGCCTTCTTGATCCAGCAAGAGAGATGGAGAGGTAGATGAGTTCTCCGGCAGCGTGACGGCGCTCCAGAGGTTGGTGATGATGTTATCTCAGCAGGGCTTCGCCTGAGCTCCGCAGAAACGCGATCTAGAGGTAAAACCGTGGAGATATGTGGTCGGGCTGCCATGGCAAAGTTGTCTCAAATCAGCCCTAAAACCTCTGTATATATAGGGGGAAGAGGGGGAGCCTTGCCTTGGGGTCCAAGGACCCCCAAGGGGTTCGGCCGAGCCAAGGGGCGCAACCCTCCCATTCCAAACCGAGTCCAACTAGGTTTGGAAGGAGGAGTCCTTCCCCCTTTTCCCACCTCCTCTTTTTTTTTTCTTTGATTTTCTTCCTATGGCGCATAGGGCCTTCTTGGGCTGTCCCACCAGCCCACTAAGGGCTGGTGCGCCACCCCCAAGGCCTATGGGCTTCCCCGGGGTGGGTTGCCCCCCCCCCCCCCCCCGGTGAACACCCGGAACCCATTCGTCATTCCTGGTACATTCCCGATAACTCCGAAAATCTTCCGGTAATCAAATAAGGTCATCCTATATATCAATCTTCGTTTCCGGACCATTCCATAAACCCTCGTGACGTCCGTGATCTCATCCGGGACTCCGAACAACATTCGGTAACCAACCATATAACTCAAATATGCATAAAACAACGTCGAACCTTAAGTGTGCAAACCCTGTGGGTTCGAGAACTATGTAGACATGACCCGAGAGACTCCTCGGTCAATATCCAATAGCGGGACCTGGATGCCCATATTGGATCCTACATATTCTATGAATATCTTATCGTTTGAACCTCAGTGCCAAGGATTCATATAATCCCGTATGTCATTCCATTTGTCCTTCGGTATATTACTTGCCCGAGATTCGATCGTCAGTATCCGCATACCTATTTCAATCTCGTTTACCGGCAAGTCTCTTTACTCGTTCCGTAATACAAGATCCCGCAACTTACACTAAGTCACATTGCTTGCAAGGCTTGTGTGTGATGTTGTATTACCGAGTGGGCCCCGAGATACCTCTCCGTCACACGGAGTGACAAATCCCAGTCTTGATCCATACTAACTCAACTAACACCTTCGGAGATACCTGTAGAGCATCTTTATAGTCACCCAGTTACGTTGCAACGTTTGATACACACAAAGCATTCCTCCGGTGTCAGTGAGTTATATGATCTCATGGTCATAGGAACAAATACTTGACACGCAGAAAACAGTAGCAACAAAATGACACGATCAATATGCTACGTCTATTAGTTTGGGTCTAGTCCATCACGTGATTCTCCTAATGACGTGATCCAGTTATCAAGCAACAACACCTTGTTCATAATCAGAAGACCCTGACTATCTTTGATCAACTGGCTAGCCAACTAGAGGCTTGCTAGGGACAGTGTTTTGTCTATGTATCCACACATGTATATAAGTCTTCATTCAATACAATTATAGCATGGATAATAAACGATTATCTTGATACAGGAATTATAATAATAACTATATTTATTATTGCCTCTAGGGTATAATTCCAACAGTCTCCCACTTACACTAGAGTCAATAATCTAGTCCTCACATCATCATGTGAATTACATTGTAATAAATCTAACACCCATACAGTTCTAGTGTTGATCATGCTTTGCCCGTGGAAGAGGTTTAGTCAGCGGGTCTGCTACATTCAGATCCGTGTGCACTTTGCATATATTTACGTCCTCCCCTTCGACGTAGTCGCGGATGAGGTTGAAGCGTCGTTTGATGTGTCTGGACTTCTTGTGAAACCGTGGTTCCTTTGCTAGGGCAATGGCACCCGTGTTGTCACAGAACAGGTTATTGGATTCAGTGTGCTTGGCACTACTCCAAGATCCGTCATGAACTACTTCATCCAGACACCCTCCTTAGCCGCCTCCGAGGCAGCCATGTACTCCGCTTCACATGTAGAATCTGCTACGATGCTTTGCTTGGAACTGCACCAGCTTACCGCACCCCCACTAAGAATAAATACGTATCCGGTCTGCGACTTAGAGTCGTCCGGATCTGTGTCAAAGCTCGCATTGACGTAACCCTTTACGGCGAGCTCTTCGTCACCTCCATACACGAGAAACATCTCCTTAGTCCTTTTCAGGTACTTCAGGATATTCTTGACCGTCGTCCAGTGATCCACTCCTGGATTACTCTGGAACCTACCTGCCATACTTATGGCCAAGCTAACGTCTGGTCTAGTGCACATCATTGCATACATGATAGAACCTATGGCTGAAGCATAGGGGACGGTGCTCATATGCTCTCTATCCTCATCACTTGCTGGGCACAGAGTCTTACTCAATCTTGTACCTTGTAAAACTGGCAAGAACCCTTTCTTGGACTGTTCTATTTTGAACCTCTTCAAAACTTTATCAAGGTATGTGCTTTGTGAAAGTCCTATCAGGCGTTTCGATCTATCCTTGTAGATCTTAATGCCTAGAATGTAAGCAGCTTCTCCTAGGTCCTTCATAGAGAAACTTTTATTCAAGTAATCCTTTATGCTCTCCAAAAATTCTACATTGTTTCCAATCAGCAATATGTCATCCACATATAATATTAGAAACGCCACAGAGCTCCCACTCACTTTCTTGTAAATACAAGATTCTCCAACCACTTGTATAAACCCAAATGCTTTGATCACCTCATCAAAGCGTTTGTTCCAACTCCGACATGCTTGCACCAGCCCATAAATGGATCGCTGGAGCTTGCACACCTTGTTAGCATTCTTAGGATCGACAAAACCTTCGGGTTGCATCATATACAACTCTTCCTTAAGGAAACCGTTAAGGAACGCCGTTTTGACATCCATCTGCCAGATTTCATAATCGAAAAATGCAGCTATTGCTAACATGATTCAGACGGACTTAAGAATCGCTACGGGTGAGAATGTCTCATCGTAGTCAACTCCTTGAACTTGTGAAAAACCCTTTGCCACAATTCGAGCTCTACAAACGGTCACATTGCCGTCAGTGTCCGTCTTCTTCTTAAAGATCCATTTGTTCTGAATAGCCTTGCGGCCCTCAGGTAGTACTTCCAAAGTCCATACTTTGTTCTCATACATGGATCCTATCTCGGACTTCATGGCCTCTAGCCATTTGTTGGAATCTGGGCCCACCATTGCTTCTTCATAATTTGCAGGTTCATTGTTGTCTAACAACATGATTGACATGACAGGATTATCGTACTACTCTGGAGCAGCACGTGGTCTCGTTGACCTGCGTGGTTCGACAGGAACTTGAACCGGAGTTTCATGATCATCATCATTAACTTCCTCCTCAACCGGCATCGCAATGACAGAGGTTTCCCCTTGCCCTGCGCCACCATCTAGAGGGATGAGAGGTTCGACAACCTCATGAAGTTCTATATTCCTCCCACTCAATTCTCTCGTGAGAAACTCCTTCTCGAGAAAAGCTCCGTTTTTTAGCAACAAACACTTTGCCCTCGGATTTGAGATAGAGGGTGTACCCAACTGTCTCTTTTGGGTAACCTATGAAGATGCATTTTTCCGCTTTGGGTTCCAGCTTTTCAGGCTGAAGCTTTTTGACATAAGCATCACATCCCCAAACTTTAAGAAACGACAACTTTGGCCTTTTGCCATACCACAGTTCGTATGGTGTCGTTTCAACGGATTTTGATGGTGCCCTATTTAAAGTGAATGCAGCTGTTTCTAATGCATAACCCCAAAACGATAACGACAAATCGGTAAGAGACATCATAGATCGCACCATCTCTAATAAAGTACGATTACGATGTTCGGACACACCATTACGCTGTGGTGTTCCAAGCGGTGTCAACTGTGAAACAATTCCACATTGTCTTAAGTGAGCACCAAACTCGAAACTCAGATATTCACCCCCACGATCAGACCGTAGGAACTTGATCTTCTTGTTACGATGATTTTCAACTTCACTCTGAAATTGCTTGAACTTTTCAAATGTTTCAGACTTGTGCTTCATTAAGTAGACATAACCATATCTACTCAAATCGTTAGTGAAGGTGATAAAATAATGATATCCGCCGCGTGCCTCTACGCTCATCGGACCGCAGACATCGGTATGTATGATTTCCAACAAGTCACTTGCACGCTCCATTGTTCCGGAGAACGGAGTTTTAGTCATCTTGCCCATGAGGCATGGTTCGCACGTGTCAAGTGAATCAAAGTCAAGTGACTCCAAAAGTCCATCGGCATGGAGTTTCTTCATGCGCTTTACACCAATATGACCTAAGCGGCAGTGCCACAAAAATATGGCGCTATCATTGTTGACTCTAATTCTTTTGGTCTCAATGTTATGTATGTGTGTATCACTATCAAGATTCAATATGAACAATCCTCTCACATTGGGTGCATGACCATAAAAGATGTTACTCATAGAAATAGAACAACCATTATTCTCTGACTTAAAAGAGTAACCGTCTCGCAATAAACAAGATCCAGATATAATGTTCATGCTCAACGCAGGCACTAAATAACAATGATTCAAGTTCATAACTAATCCTGATGGTAACTGAAGTGAAACTATACCGACGGCGATTGCATCAACCTTGGTTCCATTTCCTACGCGCATCGTCACTTCATCTTTCGCCAGCCTTCGTCTATTCCGCAGTTCCTCTTTTGAGTTGCAAATATGAGCAACAGAACCGGTATCGAATACCCAGGCACTACTACGAGAGCCGGTTAAGTACACATCAATAACATGTATATCAAATATACCTGATTTTTCTTTGGCCGCCTTCTTATCAGCCAGATACTTGGGGCAGTTGCGCTTCCAGTGACCCATACCATTGCAATAGTAACACTCTGTTTCAGGGTTAGGTCCAGCTTTGGGTTTCTTCGTCGGATTGGCAACGGGCTTGCCGCTCTTCTTTGAATTACCCTTCTTGCCTTTGCCGTTTCTCTTGAAACTAGTGGTCTTATTCACCATCAACACTTGATGCTCTTTACGGAGTTCAGACTCTGCGACTTTCAGCATCGCAAACAACTCGCCGGGTGACTTGTTCATCCCTTGCATGTTGTAGTTCAACACAAAGCCTTTATAGCTTGGCGGCAGTGATTGAAGGATTCTGTCAATGTTAGCCTCTTGCGGGAGTTCAATCCCCAGCTCAGCTAGACGGTTTGAGTACCCAGACATTTTGAGCACATGTTCACTGACAGACGAGTTCTCCTCCATCTTGCAAGCATAGAATTTATCGGAGGTCTCATACCTCTCGATCCGGGCGTTCTTCTGAAAGATGAACTTGAACTCCTGGAACATCTCAAATGCTCCATGACGCTCAAAGAAATGTTTAAGTCCCGGTTCTAAGCCATACAAGACTGCACATTGAACTACTGAGTAGTCCTCCTTACGTGTTAACCAAGCGTTCTTAACATCCTGGTCAGCCGTAGCGGGTGGTTCATCTCCTAGCGCGGCATTAAGGACATAATCCTTCTTCCCAGCTTGTAAGATTAGCTTAAGATTACGAGCCCAGTCTACAAAGTTGCTTCCATCATCTTTCAACTTAGCTTTCTCTAGGAACGTATTAAAATTCAGGGTGACTGTCGCGTGAGCCATGATCTACAACACAAATATATTCAAAGTGTACTTAGACTATTTTCAAGGTAATTAGAATTTAACTTAATCAAATTACTCGCTAAACTCCCACTCAAAAAGTACATCTCTCTAGTCATTCGAGTGGCTCATGATCCACTTACACTAGCTCAAGTCCGATCATCACGTGAGTTGAGTATAGTTTCAGTGGTAAGCATCCCTATGCTAATCATATCATCTATATGATTCATGATCGACCTTTCGGTCTCATGTGTTCCGAGGCCATGTCTGCACATGCTAGGCTCGTCAAGCTTAACCCGAGTTTTCCGCGTGTGCAATTGTTTTGCACCCGTTGTATGTGAACGTTGAGTCTATCACTCCCCATCATCACGTGGTGTCTCGAAACGACGAACTGTAGCAACGGTGCACAGTCGGGGAGAACACAATTTCGTCTTGAAATTTCAGTGAGAGATCACCTTATAATGTACCGTCGTTCTAAGAAAAATAAGGTGCATAAAAGGATTAACATCACATGCAATTCATAAGTGACATGATATGGCCATCATCACGTGCTCCTTGATCTCCATCACCAAAGCACCGGCACGATCTTCTTGTCACCGGCGCCACACCATGATGTCCATCAACGTGTCGCTATCGGGGTTGTCGTGCTACTCATGCTATTACTACTAAAGCTACATCCTATTACTATAACACCTTGTTCATAATCAGAAGACCCTGACTATCTTTGATCAACTGGCTAGCCAACTAGAGGCTTGCTAGGGACAGTGTTTTGTATATGTATCCACACATGTATATAAGTCTTCATTCAATACAATTATAGCATGGATAATAAACGATTATCTTGATACAGGAATTATAATAATAACTATATTTATTGTTGCTTCTAGGGCATAATTCCAACATGTAGCTCCATCAGTTTTTTCAGCTGATCGAAGACAAGAAGGGGTTGCTTGGGCGCTTGAAACTGCGCCCACAACAACCTTTGCTCTGCTTCACCCTCTCAGGATGCATAATGCTATGAAGCATGACCCGCACTCTTCGTGAGATCCGCAAACGCGCCTGGAGAATGTCATACTCTAGTAAGCAATACATACCTTTTTCCCCCAAAAATACATTGCAGTAAATATCTCTTACCATATGCAATTAATTTGATGTGATGGATCTCCTTCCAATGTTTGTGTGCCTCCTTCGAACATCTTGGAGTGCAGCAGTTGCCGAGGACAGCTCGGAAGAAAATTTTTTCTTTAATTTTGTGCTCAAGGACCTCATTTGTAGAGACAGCGCTTTGAGTTCTTGATGCACCTCAGCGACCCTGGCCTCGTGCCTCTCGCTCGTATACTTGACCGTCACCAGGTCGGTCGCAGCCTGTTCGGCATCGCTCTGTATTCGGCAGCTTCCTGCTTGGCCTTGCACAGTTCGGCTGTGAGCCTCTCGACGTTAGGAGCATCAACTATGATTGTCATACAACTAAGTTGACTTAAGGGCCAAAATATTAAACACCTCACTTTGTATGTGAAAACTAAGCGTACAATGCTTACCATGTGCATTATCAAACTGCTTATTGAGGTAGTCGAGCTCTTCCTCACAAAGCTTTGGCTTCTGATTCTTTTCCGCCAACTTCATGGTGTTGGAGGCTGCTGTCGAGGTTGAGGCCTGCAGATAGGCATTTTTAGACTCTCAAAGTTCTGAGAGTGTTTGGAAATTCTCTCCTGGGATTTTTTTATCATCCTACCAGAATCTTGGGGGCTACGAGCAACTTTTTAGGAATGTTTTCTGAACTACTTTGACCCCTGCATGAGCTTTTTCACAACTCACATATGGTTCGGAGGCTACTCAGCATAGGATTTTTATAAACAATATAAGAAACACAATTACTTTGTGAGGGAAAAACAGTGTGTGGATTACCTTGAACCCTGCCAATAGACCGTCGAAGCCCTCTTTCAGACCGCATGAATGGATTGAATAATTTTCAATACCGCAGTCAGATGAGCGTTGTGCTCTTCGAGGATGGAAGAGTCATTTATACCCTCCTTCATCATGGCCGGTGACCCAGTTCGGAGTTGCTCTATTGTGGAAGGCTCCATGTGCGGCGTCACAGTTTCCCTTTGTAGAGAAACTTCTACTAATGGCTCCGGAGACTGAAGGGCCTCCGGAATTGTCTTCGGAGGGGACCCAGAGTGTCCGGGCCCTCCTTCTTTTCTTTCCACGAGATATTCGTCCTCCTCGTCCTTTGTGGTCCAGGTATCAACCTCGACCATGATGTCATCAACCTCGGCCCTAGTTTTTGGCTCTTCGGGATTCACTCGAGATACCACCTCCTTGATCTCCTCGATGGCTAGGGTAGGTGTGTTGTCCGAGCCAGTCCTGCTTGACGCGAGATTGACTCGCAAAGACTCCCCCTTCGAAAGCTAAACGGTGGGGAAGTCACAAGACATGCTACAATACAGAGGAAGGTCTTAACAGTTAAACCACAACATCTAAAAACTATGGTATGTTTGTATTTTTGATAAATACCAACGCGCTTGGGGTTTCATCCTTCGGGGGACCGACACATAATCCTTGGACACCTCATTAGAATCCGGAACATCTTCAAATACGGTCATGGGGGCCCTACATTGCTTCTTTGGAGCAACAAGAGCTAGATCTCCCTCGACGTCTTCGGACGCCACTCCCTCGTGTGATAGGAGCCGCTCTCCTCCCCGTCTTCATGTTTTTCCTCTCCCTCCAGATTGGAGGGAGCCAACATCTCCTCGGACCTGGTGTCCGGTGGTACCTTTGACCGAAGACCCTCTTGGAACTTTTTATTCTTTTCATCCTTCTCCCTCGAAGCCGTGTAGGGCTTTTCGACTAGCATGGCTGCCAATAAAGGCGTCATGGGGTCCTTAGGTAAGGGTGCTGGGAGACTCATCTTTTATGAATTCTTCATCCAGATCTGCAAGGATTGGAGAAGGAAGAAGTAAGCACCTTATTAAAAGGAAGGGATGAAAGCTAAGAATATGATAAAAACATTACCGCCCCGGTAGGGTTAAGGACGGAAATGCCCACATCCTCCTCCTTGCCTGGCCAAGTCTTCTACGGCTTGAATGAACCTTCCTCAACTTCTCATGTGTAATGCGGAAAATATTCCAAACAGTGGCCGGATCCCCTATACTTGTGGGTTATCACTACTCCTCGCAAGACGAATATCGTCGCGGATACTTTCATTCAATTAACATTTGTTATTTTTGGTGGATGTTAACCCTGTTGTATTTAACTTGCCTCTATATGTAATTATGCAGGCCTACAATACGTGATGCGGTTGTTTACGATCGATGTTAGTCACATCCCAATCCCTTATAGTATTTTACATCATTTGTGCAATTGCAGCTTGGCTTCTAAAATTTATATGTTGCTTGTAGGTACATATGTCAGTTGTACTGATCCACGCTTCGAGATAAACATGAACAAGCATCAAGTACTGAAAGTAAGAAAAAATGTTAGGCGGAAGAGACAGATGATTGGAATTAAACTCTTTTTTACACTTTATAAAAGACATTAGTGAACTTTAGGATGATAAGTAATCCATTGCCGTCTTTTTCCTGCCCACGACAAGTTACTCTATTACACATGAATACCTGAAAAGTTGTCCCTTTTCAATGGTTTCTGAAAGAATTTACTCAGGATTACATTGCCAACTACCTGACCATAGTGGAGGCAATGAAGGTTATAATATATAATTCATTCTACCATGATAATGGTATATAAGTCTCATTAAAGGCATTGAAGGATGGACGGACGATAATCATAAGGGATTGGGCAAAAGTTGTGCACAGCTTTGACATGGAGGAGGACACATTATGGGTATTCCACTTCTCTTCAACACCATCGATAGCCATTGTAATTAGGGTATGTATATATTGATGGATGTGAAATCCACATTTCGTAATTAAATTTTCGCAATTTCCAATTCAAATAGTAAATGAACAAAAATAAACTATTAGGTAATAAATTACAGTGCAGACGAATGAACCGTGTGTGATGGTGTGGTATATTACACAAGATTGTTTGTAGAATAACGTGTGTGATTATCAGCTTTACAACACACGATCACATATTTCATGTGTGTGGATGTGCGCAATGTCACACAAGTTTGCACGCCATAAGGATGTCTGATTGACAGCAATACTCTGAACGATTCCAAACCTGCATGCATGTGTAATATAGAAGGATGAGAAGGTGGTTGACATACGAACCGCGTGTGTGAACGGAATAACTATCACACACGATTGTTAAATTGAGATGTTGGCGATAGTAGAGCCACCGCACACAGTTTGAAGTTTCTGACTGTGTGTCATAAGGTACCTATCGCATACAAGTCATGGGATTAAATGTTTGTGATATCCATATTTCGCAAACGAATATATATGTGTCATCATCTCGAATGTGTGGTCGGTCACAAACGTAACATCGAAGTGTAACGTGTGGGATAGGCTATGACTTCGCATACGATCTCTGTAGGCGAATTGCCAGCACGTGCTCGCCCTATCGCAGACGATGTTTTAGTGTCGTATAGGATGGACCCCCTCTCACCCACACATGCAAGATGGTGGTTTAAATCTGCATCGTCGAAAGGGGTTAAAAACCATTTCTATAGGACCTTACGGTACCAATGCCAGGTAGTACTTTCCGAAATACCTGTAGAGCACATTTATGATCACCCAGTTACAAAGTGACCATTGATAACCCACAAGGCATTCATCCAGCAATAGTGAGTGGCATAATAACATTGACTATGGAAGAGACACATGACATTAAGAAAGCAATAGTAATATGAACCTGTTGACATGATCACCTACTAAGCTTACAATTGGGTGTGTCAATCACATAATTCTTTTAATCATATGATCCGATTATCAAATGACAACTTATGTCTATGGTTGAAAAAATTTAACCATCTTTAATTAATGAGCTAGTCAAGTAGAAGCTTATCACGGACACGATATTTTATATGTATCTACTGGAATTTTGTGTATTTATGGGCCAGCCCAATATGTAATTTCAGAAATTCCTAATAAGTCCTAGAGGCCCACGGAGCCCATTTGTGCAAGGCAAGAGGTGGAAATGTTTAGTCCCACATTGCTAGTTTAGTGGGAGTTGGACCTCCTTATAAGGTAGGATGTTTCCACACATGTATGAGCTTGAGAACAAGAGAGACATACACGCGCGCTGCTCCTCCTCCGCTGCCCGCCTCGCCTCGTCACGAAGTGCCGCGCCGCGCCGCGGGTTGCGAGAATGAGCCGAGCCGAACTAAATTTTTGCCACGCACGACTGTTATATGAAAGGCCACTCGAAGAAGCTGAACGTTTTCTGCTGTAGTGGATATTGGAAGCACACGTCGTAGTTTCGTCGCTGCGTCTGTTAACTTCACATCCTGTCGCTGGCCTCTTGCCTCCTTCTCCTGCGCCTATAAAAGAGAGGTCGCTCCTCTCCAGAGACAACGCATCATAAGTTCCCACTCGCCACCGGTTCTTCTCTCTGTGCTGCTACATTCTTCCTCATCCCGTCCTGCGGCGTGCACCGTTCGTCGGGACAGTAAGCCTCCGAAACTCCGTTTCTTCGAGTCCTGTATGGGAGAAGGGCGATAAGGCTTTTGGGGAGCGCTCAACGCGACTACTGGCTTCCATCACGGACACCGACGATCTCTTCCCGGACGAAGACTACTTCCCACACGTCCACCACCTCTTCGGTACCATGGCCAACGACAACACCAACACCAATCCTCCTGCTGCTGCAACTCAGTACGTACTCATGTGCTTCTTCTTTGAATTCCTATCACACCTTTTTGCTATAGTTTCTCTGCTAGATATGTTCCGTTTCTACTCATTACTCCATATGATACCTTATCTTTGTAGAACGGTTATACATATGCTCTTTTCTGGATCCTTCGTACACATGTATTTTGTCTTCTCAACTCTATATAGCTTGCCTTCTTTCTTTGTTGTTATGTTGGTTATGTTTTTCCAAGTTTTTCCTGTAATAAAATCCTATGATAAATTGCTCATATTCCCAATAATCCAAAAACCTTACTATAGGCAATTTACCCCGAGTGGTTTTGTTGCTTCCATGAGGCCTCCTATGTTTCAGGGTGTTCACTATAAGAGGTGGCGCATGAGAGCTGTCCTATGGTTTCAAACCATGAGCTGCTATGACGCCACTCTTGGCAAACCTGAAGGAGATCATGATGCTCAACAGGAGCTAGCCTTTCATAAAATGGATACCTTGTATAAGGATACTCTTTTGAGCGTTCTTGGTGAGAACATAGTTGATGCTGATGCATCAATTGATAATGGAAAAGATATGTGGGATGCACTCGAGGCCAAGTTTGGGGTCTCGGATGCTGGCACTGAGCTGTACATCATGGAACAATTCTATGACTACAGGATGACTGAAGAGCGCTCCGTGGTTGAGCAAGCTCACGAAATACAGTCATTTGCAAGAGAACTTGAGCACTTTAATTGCATGCTACCGGACAAGTTCGTTGCCGGAGGCATCATCATTAAACTTCCTCCTTCGTGGAGGAACTTTGCTACCTTACTGAAGCATAAGACACAGGAGTTTTCCGTTCCGGATCTCATAGGTACTCTTGATGTGGAAGAAAAGGCGAGAGCAAAAGACACACGTGCTCGAGCTATTGAGGGAGGTTCTAGTGCCAATCTGGTACAGAAGAAAAACTTCCAGCCCCACAATTTCAAGAACAAGGGAAAGTTCGATGGTAAAGCAAAGTTCGATGGGAAGAACAAGGCTGTACAACACACCAACTTCAAGAATAAGAATGACAAGAAGAAAGGTGTTTGTCATGTGTGCAGAGATCCTGATCATTGGGCACCTAACTGCCCTAATCGTTATGACAAGCGTCAACATGGGAAAGGCGGCAAGTCTGCTAATGTCATCATTGATGACACTGACGTGGAGTATGTTGGGTATGGTATATTACCCACTATTCTTTCAGTATGTCATTTTCCCGATTGGTTGATTGACACACGTGCTAATGTGCATATATGCGGTGATATTTCCATGTTTTCATCTTGTTAGTCCACAGGGACTTCCACCGTCCTAATGAGCAACGGTTCACCTGCTTCTGTTCGTGGTGTTGGCACGGTCGATCTGAAGTTTACTTCGGGAAAAGTCATGCAGCTGAACAACGTGCATTGTGTCCCCTCCGTCAATAAAAATCTTGTTAGCGGATATCTTTTGTGTAGAGATGGCTACAAGCTTGTCTTTGAGTCTAATAAATTTGTAATATCCAAGTATGGAACTTTTGTTGGTAAGGGCTACGAGTCAGGAGGCCTGTTCTGTTTATCCTTGGCAGACGTTTGCAATAAAGTTGTTAATCATGTTTACAACAATAGTGAATCAAATGTGTGGCATTCACGTCTTTGTCATGTTAACTTTGGTTGCATGTCGCGACTAGTCAAATTGAACTTAATCCCTAGCTTTAACACCGTCAAGGGATCTAAGTGTCAAGTTTGTGTGCAAGCCAAACAACCTCGTAAGTCTCACATGACTGCCGAAACAAGGAATCTTGCACCACTAGAACTCATACATTCAGATCTATGTGAAATGAATGATATTTTGACAAAAGGTGGAAAGAAATATTTCATGACACTAATTGATGACTCCACTAGATATTGCCGAGTGTATCTTTTGAAATCTAAGGATGAGGCTTTGAACTTTTTCAAGATCTATAAAGCTGAAGCAGAAAACCAACTTGATCGAAAGATCAAGAGGCTTAGGTCCGATCGTGGTGGAGAGTATTTCTCAAATGAATTTGATTCCTTTTGTGCGGAACATGGTATAGTCCATGAGAGGACGCCTCCCTATTCACCTCAATCAAATGGGATAGCCAAAAGAAAGAATCGTACTCTAACTGATTTGGTTAACACCATGTTTGACACATCGGGTCTCTCCAAGGCATGGTGGGCGGAGGCGATATTGACTGCATGTCATGTCCTAAATCGAGTTCCCACAAAGAACAAAGAGATAACTCCATTCAAGGAATGGGAAAAGAAAAGGCTAAAACTCTCTTACCTACGAACCTGGGGTTGTTTGGTAAAAGTCAATGAGCCAATCCCAAAGAAGCGCAAGCTAGGACCAAAAAATGTGGATTGTGTTTTTCTGGGATATGCTTTTCATAGCATTGGATATAGATTCTTGGTTGTAAAATCTGAGGTATCTGACATGCATGTCGGTACAATCATGGAGTCGAATGATGCGACTTTCTTCGAAGATATCTTTCCCATGAAGGATACTACTACCTCATCTAATCAGGAGATGCCTAATTCATCAAACCATGAATTAGTCACATTTACTGAACCTATCATTTCGACGGAAAACTTTGAAAATATTGTGGACGAGAACAATGAAGTTCCTACCAGGAGCAAGAGACAGAGGACTGCAAAGTCCTTCGGTGATGATTTTCTTGTGTATCTCATAGATGACACTCCCAGTTCTATTTCAGAGGCCTATGCGTCTGAAGATGCTGACTACTGGAAGGAGGCAGTCCGTAGTGAGATGGATTCCTTCTTGGCAAATGAAACTTGGGAGATCAGTGATCGTCCTTATGCGAGCAAACCTATAGGATGCAAATGGGTATTCAAGAAGAAGCTTAGGCCTGATGGTACTATCGAAAAGTACAAGGCAAGGCTCGTGGCTAAGGGTTATACGCAAAAGGAAGGTGAAGACTTCTTTGATACTTACTCACCCGTGGCTCGACTGACCACTATTCGAGTACTACTTTCACTAGCCGCCTCACATGGTCTTCTCGTTCATCAAATGGATGTTAAGACTGCTTTCCTAAATGGAGAGTTGGATGAGGAAATTTACATGGAACAACCATATGGGTTTGTAGTATATGGTGAGGAAGGGAAAGTATGCAAGTTGCTGAACTCTCTATATGGACTTAAGCAAGCACCAAAGCAGTGGCATGAGAAGTTTGAAAGAACTCTAACTACTGCAGGCTTTGTAGTAAACGACGCTGATAAATGTGTGTACTATCGCCATGGTGGGGGCGAGGGAGTTATCCTTTGCTTGTATATTGATGACATACTGATTTTCGGAACAAATCTGAATGTTATTAAAGAGGTCAAGGATTTCCTATCTCAATGTTTTGAGATGAAGGATTTAGGAGTGACTGATGTCATTCTGAACATCAAGTTGTTGAGAGACGACGATGGTGGGATTACATTGCGTCAATCTCATTATGTGGAAAAGATCTTGAGTCGCTTTGGGTATAGTGACTACAAGTCCTCTCCCACACCATATGATGCGAGCGTGCTGCTTCGAAAGAATCAAAGAATTGCTAGAGATCAATTGAAATATTCTCAGATTATTGGCTCGCTTGTGTACTTAGCTAGTGCTACAAGACCTGACATCTCTTTTGTTGTTAGCAAACTGAGTCGGTTTGTCTCAAAACCAGGAGATGTGCATTGGAAAGCTCTAGAGAGAGTTTTGCGTTATTTGAAAGGCACTGCAAATTATGGAATTCACTATACTGGAAACCCAAAGGTGCTTGAAGGGTATAGTGATTCAAACTGGATCTCTGATGCTGATGAGATAAAGGCCACTAGCGGATATGTATTCACTCTTGGTTGTGGCGCTGTTTCTTGGAAGTCTTGCAAGCAAACGATCTTAGCAAGGTCAACAATGGAAGCAGAACTCACATCACTAGATACAACTACGGTCGTTGGCTCTTGAGTGACTTGCCGTTTGTTGAGAAACCAGTACCTGGTATCCTTATGAACTGCAACAATCAAACTGTGATCACGAAAGTGAGCAGCTTAAAGGATAACATGAAGTCATCAAGACACATTCAGAGAAGGTTAAAATCTGTCAGGAAAATGAGAAACTCTGGAGTTATTGCATTGGATTATATCCAAACATCTAAAAATCTGGCAAATCCTTTTACTAAGGGTCTATCACGTAATGTGATAGATAATGCATCGAGGGAGATGGGTATGAGACCCACAATTTAAGTTGTTCATAGTGGTAACCTATTCTTTGTGATCGGAGATCCCGTGAATTAGATGTGGAAGATAAGCTGTTGGTCAACTGAGAGGAAAGTATCCTTATCATCAATGATACCACTCCATGAAGATGCAATACTTTCCTAAACTGCATGGCAGGTTGATATACATCTTAATATGTTCTAAGTTGCCTACTGAAGCACAGATGTTGTCCTCCAGAACATCTTTTGAAGAATATACCTATATGTGTCAGATTGTTAAACGTCGCAATCTATGAGAGTAGGGAGCTCTCTAGTATACTCACGAAAGGTCTCGGAGTATGACGCATAAGCTCCATCCGCGGGGAAGTCCCACGGCAGCCTAGTATCGGTCAAGGATCTGTGTGAAGCTAGATTCGCAGAAAACTTGCAGTTCAAGGCCTAGTCCGCTGTGCAAGTTGCTTACTAGTGTAGCATAGAGTTCTAGGTGGAACTTCAACTTAACAGTCTCCACAGCAGTATCGGTATATAAAACAGTGTTTCGGAAACAAAGGCAAATTTTGTGTGCCCGTCGGATCTGGTGGGGGATTGCTGGAATTTTGTGTATTTATGGGCCAGCCCAATATGTAATTTCAGAAATTCCTAATAAATCCTAGAGGCCCACGCGGCCCATTTGTGCAAGGCAAGAGGTGGAAATGTTTAGTCCCACATTGCTAGTTTAGTGGGAGTTGGACCTCCTTATAAGGGAGGATGTTTCCACACATGTATGAGCTTGAGAACAAGAGAGACATACACGCGCGCTCCTCCTCCGCCGCCCGCCTCGCCTCGTCGCGCCGCGGGTTGCAGGAATGAGCCGAGCCGAACTAAATTTTGGCCACGCACGACTGGTACGCTACGTTCCCACTCGCCACCGGTTCTTCTCTCTGTGCTGCTACGTTCTAGGCGTCTGAAACTCCGTCTCTTCGAGTCCTGTACGGGAGAAGGGCGATAAGGTTTTTGGGGAGCGCTCAGCGCGACTACTGGCTTCCATCACGAACACCGACGATCTCTTCCCGGACGACGACTACTTCCCCGACGTCGACCACCTCTTCGGTACCATGGCCAACGACAACGCCAACACCAATCCTCCTGCTGCTGCAACTCAGTACGTACTCATGTGCTTCTTCTTTGAATTCCTATCACACCTTTTTGCTATAGTTTCTCTGCTAGATATGTTCCGTTTCTACTCATTACTCCATATGATACCTTGTCTTTATAGAACGGTTATACATATGCTCTTTTCTGGATCCTTCGTACACATGTCTTTTGTCTTCTCGTCTCTATATAGCTTGCCTTCTTTCGTTGTTGTTATGTTGGTTATGTTTTTCCTAGTTTTTCCTGTAATAAAATCCTATGGTAAATTGCTCATATTTCCAACAGTATCCACATAGGTATTTGACTTTCCGGATAATAAATTTATAGCATAGACAATAAATGATTATCAAGAACAATGAAATATGATAATAACAACTCTATTATTGCCTCTAGTTCATATTTTCAACACATACTCATGCAAAATTAATAAACAAGGGATCACATTGCTCGTCTCGTAGCAAAATAACCTCAAGTGGGGTATTTAACTAGAAAAAATTATTAATTTACTAAAACAAGCTACTCATCTCTATATGCAGCGACCTCGGGTATTGAAATCCCTGATGGTCATGTTTGTCACCTTCGAGATGCCCTCTACGGAAAAAAGGCAACCACCTTGTGCTTAGTTTGAGCGGTTCAGCTCTCTCGTTCAAGTTGCTGGTTTATCTTCTAGTGAGCATGACCCTGCACTTTCACTCATACATCTTACTGTGGTCATAGCTTGTTATCTATGTTGATGTCGTTCCATGTCTGCTCGTTATCCCCTTCTTCAGTTCCCAATGAACAACCTGCTCATCAAGTCTTGTTCAGATTCGTCAATTCGATATTGAGTTTACTCATTCATATTGGTGTTCCCACTGATACCTTATAGATAACAAAGATGAATGGCTTTTTTGGTCCAATTCCATCCATTCTTGTTGAGGTAATTCTGACTTATTTATAAGGAAGTGATCTAGGTTAACAAAAACTGTACATCGACTAGAATGTTTTGCCCTTCGCATTCGAACAAACGCTGATCATATAAATGATCTGATAAAATATTCTTACCTTCCTTTTGCACATTAACCAGCAACAAGAGCCGGTCGCCACCGGTGGCGGCCAGAGGAAGAGCACTGGAGTAGTTTGTCAGCAGTCACGTGCAACCATACCCACCAAGTTGCCCGGGACGGGACCACATGGGGTTGGGGGCCTCGTCGACAGTTGTTTTCAAGAAACACAAAATATATGCACGCACACACACACTTATTACCGCGGGCGCATGTTATCCTTGTAAGCACATCCGAGTGACATTGTCGGTAATGAGACATCATACCATTGAAAGAATAGTGCCGGTAAGTATAAATAAATCAGCGCTCGTCATTAACATATGTTTCTTTAGCCTTCGCTGACATTTCTGAAGTGGAAGTGATGCAAAAGTATTCTCTCAAAAAATGAAAAAAAAAGGGGTTTGAAAGTGGAATAACATAACGGGAGCCTCGTAGACGTTTTTCTTCTTTTAGCAGCTAGACAACTACAAGAGCAGAGTTTTTATCTTTAACCTGCGAACCAACACACTTTCCGTTGTCACGAAAAGTTAAACAAATGAGAAACAGAAAAGAAGTTAACCATGTCAATATGCATGATGGCACCTTTATCTGGTTAAGCTCACAAGACAAGGCGCAGCTATAATTATTGGCGGACGCCCAGCCGTCCTTGTCAGTTTGACACGCTACATGGATATGGCCAGCCGGCTAATTCTACTTTGCTGTCCAGCAAATCCGCCGTGTAGTTCAGTAGGACCATGCATAGAATCCGTGAGGAAATAACCATGTATATGGACCAGGATGCGTGTGAAACGTCCCCCTTTTTAGAAGCAGCACCGATCATGAGACCTGAACTTAGGTCTTCTTGCCATTTATACACCATACCCGTTAAAGTACACACCAACTTGATACCTGTTAAAAATTAATTAGTACATTAATCCAAAGGATGTGTCCAACCCGAACAGTCATGTCTCCTCTCTCCGCTATTGCCAACAGGCACCTGTTCTGGAGGGATGCCTCCGAACAGACACCTCTTCTTCGCACCTCTTCCAGATGTATATATAGTTGAGAAACAATAGAAATCAGGACTAATCGTCCATTCACTTTCATTCAATCTCGTTTTACTCTAACACGTTATCAGCACTTAGGCGACACAGAACAACGAAGGAGACGACCATCGGCCGCTACATGACGAGGCCCTCTCGCTAGCAGACGCACGGACGTAGTCTCGCCATTCCCACAGACTGCGACGATCCCAACGGAAGGCACCTTCCTCTCCTTCAACGTGTGATGGACCGAAGATGAAGAAGTTTCAAGAACGGGATCGATCCATCTACAAGAATCAATCATCCTGATGGATCACTGCACATTACACTCCATTTGTCTTGTTCCTGATTTGATTAAACAAATCGGTATTTTAATCAACTTTGTTGTTGATTCGGCATGCATCAACTTGGAGCATGGAGATCTCACGGACATGATCAACGCAAGGATTGAAGAAACCACAACATCGCTCCGACGTTAGCGATTTCAACCCAATCACTTGTATCATCTAGGACACACGAACTGCTGCAGCATTGTTCTTCCTTAGCGTGACGAATCGCCCGGCATCGCAAAGCCATGACCGTCCGCCGTGCCTCCGTCGGCCCGGCCGCCGCGCCGCGCCCCGCACTCGTCCGTGCGCCGCGCTCCGCTCGCGGGACACGACCACCGTGCCGTTGGACGAGGCCACTATGCCGGCTACGCCAAGACGATGCTCTCCGCCGTTGACTCTTGGCCCTAGGCGTGCCGCGCCCCAACCCGCCGTCGAGCTGCCGGGCCGCCGCACCAGCACATGGAGGCCGGCCATGCTCGGACTTGCGAATGGCGTGACTTCAGGCTCCGGCCTCCCTGGTGGATCTTCCCCAAAGGAGGAAGATGGGGCGCCCGGCCTCTCTTGTAGAGGGCGTGATAGTGGCCTCCGATCAACGACACCTGAAGCGCACGTGGTGGCTCTTTCCTCCGGTCGTCGTTGCGGGCCCCTTTTCCCCGCGCGGCGCTCGCACCCGGAGTACGCAACCGAAGCAGTGGCCGCCGCCCAGCAGTGCCCGCGCCCGGCCGCACCAGGCCGTGGCCAGCCCTGCCGCCACCTCTGGGCTCCGCCTCCGATGGCGGCGTGGCTCGTGCCGCCAACGCTGATGGACCCACTCCGCCTCAGCCGGAGATGACCATGGGCTTGAGCAGCCGCGCACCGAGGACGCCGTCGCGCCGCCCCTCCGCCCTCGCTGCGCTTGCCGTCGATCGACCGCTCCAGCGCATAGAGCCCCATAGCGCTGAGCCGCCGCTCGTCCTTGCGGCGTCGTCCTTGGACGGTCACGGCGGTTACGGGAGAAATTCCCGTGAGGAATCGCTCTGGAGAGAAAAAAGAAGAGAACCTTATCTCTTCGGGTGTTTTCACTTCAGCCCTCGTGGTTTCTCATAATCACAAATAAGTTCCTGCATTTTTTTGCTGAACCCATGGATTAACAGATCTTTGCGATTAAGCCCTCCGGCTTAATGAATGTTATGAAATGACCCATCATACTAGACTTTACGGTTGAGACCGAGGCTCAGGTTATTATTATTTGTATTTATATAAAGCCTCAGCTTTAAAACAAATACATATGTTAGGCCGTGGGGGTTTTCGGAGGTTGCATAAAATACAATTATGCATCATTTTACATCTTGTAAAATATCATGTGAAGCCTCATGTCTTCATATATTACATAAATATGTGAATTATTAAGTTTTGCATCTATATGTATTACCACAGTAATACTAAATGCAAAAGAATGTTTTACGTGCATTTATTCCTTTGGAATTTAAGACAATATATATGTCTTTGCCCCAAACAATTCCTAAGGCATGTGTTTTAGGAGAACAACTATATTTTTGCAATTAATTTTAATTTTTGCAAATCTTATTGTAATTCCAAACAAGAATTACGTAGTCTCATACTTGATATGGCGGCATCTAAATTTTTATTTGTGAATTACAAGGTACTGATGACATCTACTGCACAATTCGTAGATTATTCATCACTACTATGAGGTCTACATCTTGTGTTTTACAAGATGATTACCTTCAAAGTGCCCTTCCAAATATTAATATGTGACTACCTCTAGATAACATAAGGTAATAGAATTATAAACATCTACTGACAATAGCCAGACTATGTTTTCTATTACTGCGAGATCTACACCATATTGGTGATTATCTTTAAAGTGTTATCCTATATAAATTGAGGTCTACACATATGGCTATATGGCATCAGCCGTTGTCACATCCCTAACCCTTAAGCAAGATAGCATTGTGCTCATGTCTTCTTTGCATTTGCATCTAAGAAGTTTCAACAAAAACAACAAAGTGGCAAAGGAAATACTCAAAACCCTAGCCACCATTTCAATTAAAGGAAATCTCAAACTAGTTCAAAATCAATGAACCCAAAATGGCCTCAAGAAATGTTCAAACTTCCTGATAAATCATGAAAGTAAATGAGCATTGGAGAAAACTATTTCCTTGACACCTTAAGCTTTTTAAATTAATGCAAAAGCCACTGGTTTCAAATTTAAAAATTGAAATCAGAAACTATAATTTTCCAAAAATGTTGAAAACCTTGGAAATGGTTGGGGATATTATAACAAATATTTCAGGAGGTCTAAAATAGTTTTTACCTTTTGTTTTGGAGCTGAAATAATTAGCAAAACAATAGTTAGCAAAACAGAAAAAAAACAAAAACAGAAAAAAATGGGAAACCTTACCTGTCGCCTAAGCCTGGCCCGGCCCATCTCCCCGCTCGTCCCCTCCCTCGCGCCAGTAGGCAGCAGGAGGTGGCCACCGCCTCCTCCGGCGCGGCCATGCACCTGCGTGCCTGCCTGGCCGCCGCCTCGCGCTGGCGACGACGGGGATAAGCTCCCCAGAGCCTCCCCTATCCATTCCCCGCCTCGGTTCTCCTCCTCCTCCCGGATCTCCTCCTCCTTCTTGCTGCCGCCATTAGAGCCGAGCTCGAGCTTGAGCTGCGCGTGCCCCTGGCCATAGGATCCCCTCCCAGAGCACGCCATTAGCTCCGCCTCGTCGCCCTGGTCATCTCTGCAGAAGACGAAGCTTCCTCGAGCCCTGCAACGCCCGCAACGCCGTCGTCTTCCACCTCCGGCCGCCGGACCTCTCCCGTCGATTCGCTTCCTACGGCGCATCCGCGAGCCCCTCTTCAACACCATCGGAACCGCCGTGAGCTCATCGTCGTTTCCCCTCTCGCCCCACGCTCTCCCGTGCATCGTATCCTAGTTCCCCACCAAGGCCGAGAGCTTCTCGCCGCCGGCCATGTCGCTGCCGACGCTGTGATGGCTGATCCACGCGCCCGAGCTAGGATTCGAGCTCGTGGAGCCTCGAGGAGCGTGTCGAGCCCTCCAGCTGCCCTTCCCGTGCCCTAGAACCGCCCCGTATAGAAGGCCGAGCTTCGGCCGCCGCTCCGGCTCGTCGCCGACGCCTCTTCCGGCGACCCTAGCCTCCCCAGATGGTCCTGCCAGATCGTCCACTTCGCGAGCATGCTGTAGCTGCCAACCGCGTGCCTTTTGGTGCTGTACAGCGCCGTCTAGGTCGCCTCCGGCAAGCCCTTCGCCGCGGGTCTGGTCGCCGGCGACCACCCTCCGGTGGGCGTCGACGTGGCCGACCATTAGGGCGTAATCGCCCTCTCCTCAGTCGCTGCCAGAGGGCCCCATGCCTGGTCAAACCCCAATTAGGGGCTGGTCAGCGCGGGATTAGTCCCAGAGAGGCTGACCAGTGGGGCCCCCTGTCAGGTTTGACCTGAACAGGTCGGCTGACCTGCTGACGTCAGCCTGAGGCAATAAATAGAATTTCCAGTTTAAAACTAATTCAGGAAATTGCTAAAATTTGTAAAAATCATAGAAATTAATCTGTAACTCCAATGAAAATAATTTATATATGAAAAAGTATCAGAAAAATTCAAGGATTCTGATTATGCTATTTTCAACCATGTTTCAAAAAGTTACAGAACCCTAAATTGTGAAATAAGGAATAATTCAATTCTTTTAATCACTTCATAAATGGAATTTGCAAAAATATTCAAATTTCATTATATATGCAATGATCACACACTGCCCTAATTACAAATCAGTATCATAACATGACATTTCATGCATGTTAACATCAAGTTGATCTGAGCATCAGGTCGAATCAATTAAACCGGTATCCGAGAATACCCCGTTTGAATTGCTATTCGAATGTGATTCAAATCAACTCTAAACCTAATACATGTTGAAAATAATAACTTATCACCTTGCATTCTCATGCTATGCTCATCCATAATTTTGAGTGCATATGATTGTTATTGAATGTTGCCATTCTTTTCGGTAGGCTCCGCACCCCCGGATTCCACCGAATATCCGTCTGACGGATATCGTTCCTCCTCTGAGCAACAAGGCAAGCAACCCTTTTGATCATCCCGATAAATCCCATGTTCTTGCTCCTGCACCTATTTATTGCATTTAAGATCAAATGCTTCAACTCCTTTTGCCACGATAGTTGAACCCACTTCCTTTGCATGACTTAACCTTGTCACAGTAAATAGCCAAACCTTGCAACCTAGCATACCTGGTAGTAGCTTAAGCTATGATGTGCCTTATCCTGCTATGCATGCTATGCTTAGAGTTGTGTATGGTCTGTCATCTGGGAGATGAACAGAATTGTGAAATGTGTTTGATGAGCAAAGATTGTGTGTTGAACTTGATTTGGTAAAGGTACCGGTGAAAGGCTATGTAGGAGTACATGGCGGGTTGTTTCATTGGAACCGTCCATAGGAACTGAGTTCCGTGTATGTAATCCAAGACTAGATACTACCACATGTTGGGCCCTGAAATATGACCCCGCTCGGCCTATTAATCGCGTAGTACTCGGTCCAGGAGTTGCAAGTAGTTTTTGGTGTTTATAGTAATGCTGGAGGCCGTGCATGGTGCTGACCTGAGAGGTGGGCCGTGATGCGGTAGGCAGTGGCACGGTGTACCAAGCGGCACCCGGATGGTGGGCTTGGGAACCCTGCGCACATCGTTTGAGGCCGTGGCGGAAACCCCGGCCGGACTTCCGTACGGGTTACTCTCAGATAGGCGATAAACCTGGACTAGGTACTAGTGTGGTTAACGGTCGTGGCCGACTCCCTCGCTGGGCTTCCGCTTGAAGGTTGCCGAGGTGCATGACGTGCACATGGCGATAAGTGGCGAGAGTGTGTGTGACGAAGTACACCCCTGCAGGGTTATGATCTATTCGAATAGCCGCGTCCGCGGATATGGACTACTTGGAGACATATGTTGTTCATAGATAACTTCAATGGTTACTCATAAAATTGTCAAGATAAGCGTGAGTGTCGTGGACGGCATTTCCGTATGGAGACGGAATGATTGCACGATAGTGTATTGTTGTGGTGTTAGTGGACTCGTGTGCGAGAAATCAAGTTGTCAAAACTAATTTCAAAGTGCAAGTTGTCTAGCCACGAGTCAAATGCTGGCTTCCCGCATGAAACCCCACAATACCTTTTGATACCTTGCATGAGTAGTTAGTTCTCCTAAAGTCTTGCTGAGTACCTTCGTACTCATGTTTGCTTAATAAATGTTGCAGAGGTTGCTAATGACCCTAATGGAGGGTTCTTCGTAGACATCAACGACGACGAGTAGCTGGTGTCCCAGCTACGATGTGGCCCTACGTCGGCTCTGTAGTATAGTCAGGCCATGTGCCTTCTAGTTGCCCTGTCTGTACCCAGACAGTTTATAACTCTTCCGCTGGCTTGTATTGTATGACTACTATTATGGGTCGTGAGACCCTTAATGTGTAATATTATGTGCGTGGCTCTTCCGAGCCTCTTCAATAAAGCTTGTATGTTTATGGTTATGTTGTGATGCCATCGATGTATCTATACATATCGGTATGCCATGCGTACGTGTGTCTTACTTGGTATGTATGGGGTTCGAATACCTAGTCGTGAACTTTAGTAGCACTCCTTACAAGGAAATGCCCCTTTGTGATCCAACGAGCCTTGGTAGTTCGCTGTTGCTCCGGACACATTGGTAGACCGGCATGTGTCCTTCTTAGCTGCTGTGTCTGTCCCCTTTGGGGAAATGTCACGCGATGTAATGGAGTCCTTGTAGCTTGCTACGACTCGTCTACATTCGCCGATGACCGACACCTGCTTTGTTGGGTCAGGTATGCCTATCCTTGTGCGGTACTGCCACTTTGGTTCATGACTAGACATGTCGATCCGGGTTCTTTGACATTGGATTGTTAGCGACACTATCGCATACGTGAGTCAAAAGACGCAAATGGTCCCGGCTAAGGTAAGGCTGCAGCCGTGGAGTTAACCATGCGTGAGACCACAAAGGGATGCGATGTGTTACAGGCTAGATTCCTATGGCTTAGGATCGGGGTCCCGACAGCGGTACTAAAATTTGCTCCTCTGAAGAAATTGTTGTTGTTCACTAAAATGATTTACTATCATAGTAAATTCATGCATGATTATTGCATGTTGAATGGTATTATCTACCAATATCAATTATTTAAGCCTCTTTTTGCTTGAATATGTCATAGGGAACTACATAAATATTTGCATTTACTTGTGATTACCTTCTATTACATTCGTAAAATACATGGCAATGAAGCCTATGACAATATTTCTAATTATAGTGTCGTCCATCCATCAAGATGGACCACATAATTTATGACAATGATTAAGTGTCTCAACACTTTCGCAAGGTCCACAGGACATCGTGGTTATAATTTCATAGTGACTAACCAATGTTAAGCATGCAAGTCTATATGTTTTGGCAGTGACTCTAAAGTCACACACTTCCTCAAGAATGAACTCCAAAATATTAGCAATAGTTTAATCACATGTGTCATATTGAAGGATACACCCAGGTTCACCAAAGATCACCTTGACCATGATTGTTCTCAAACAAATCATTTATTTATAGATTCCACTTACTCCTAGAAGTAAATTAAATAAATGCATTAGCATTTTCAAGTAATGCGTGGCTCACATTTCCAAATACAGTAAGTACATGTTAGATGAGATTATTTATTGTAAGATGATTTACGACATGAGTCGTTTTATCCACCCGAGGTATTATTGCTACTATAACCTCACCTTCAGAATATGTGTCATGGCTATTCTCTTAATAGCTAAGTATGTTCATATGTATTTCATGTCTCACCAACTTCACTTAGTTCTCAAACTAAGTACATAATGGATGAATATTTATTCACCTTGAATATTTCCCTTAAGAGAAACATGCTGCCCGAGCACATTTGGAATGATCACCCAATAATTTTTCAAGACCTCAAGTCTCTCGCAACTTAAAATTTTGGTAATTATAAAATCAACTTGAAGTTGAGATCTCATGATCTGACATTTTCATATGCAGATCAGGTTGAAAAGCCCTTGATACACTTTACATCTCCTTATGATGGTATTACCATTTTCATGGTAAAGAAACATGTTATTTCTTAAACTCATCATATTCATCCAACGGGTGCTTCAAATATTTTCTAGCATTCAGAATACTATGCATGTCAATGGTCACAAAATAGAACAATGAAGCATTCAAAGTAAAGTGGAGGATAAAGACAACCAATGACATAATTACCTTTTAATTAGTAATTGATCATTTTAAAAAGATTACAAAGACAACTCTCAAGTTTGTCAAATGTGTGGTTACATGAATATCGTACCTATGATTACCAAACCCTCAAACATATGGTCAAACCACACCATGAGTTTATTAAAAGGCAAATAAGTTCATTGTGGTATTTGAAAATTTGCAAACATACGACCAGAAACTATTCTGGTAAATGATGTTCTCGAATCTTCATTAGAAGGAGAACCAAAAATATAGTGCAAGAAAAGAATGATCAATTCGTTTGTGCCTATGATATGTTTGCATAACTCATTTTTCCGTAATATGGGAGACCTCATGTAATATCCCGATTATTCCCAGAATATTGTTTGCCTATAGTCGTACTACTAAATGTAGTATAAATGTCCAATATCCTATTTCCTGGACATTATATTTGATAATTTTGACATGTATGAATCAATTCATACTTAGTTTTGTTGCGTACACAATAATTTTCTAAATCTCACAAAATATTTGGTTTTAAGCCTTACAATCCAGGTTTGGGGTTGTTTAGAAAATTATTGACAATTCTATTGGTCACAACTTAACAAGTTGCAACATTTCCCAAATCATCAGATTTTATGTGCACCACATGTGCCATAAGGGAAATTAATTTAAGGAACTCTCACCTTACAATTCTAAATGAGCCAACTCATTCTTCCTTGAACACATTCAGAAGATATGTGCATTCTCAACCATTGTGTGGTATTTTATAGATACTTTATGGTACTCATGGAAACATTTATAAAATGATTTCTGGTGTGTCTCTTGTCGCACAAACCATGAATGATATAACTAAATCAATTGCTCAAATTCTCAAAGTAAGAGCAAATTATCCTAAACAAGGGATAAATCCATTCGAATGGACAACTTTGTTGAACTCATTTCACAAGAAATATCTGATTATATATAATACTTTATGTACATACCCAAAATGGTTTAGTTCAATATCTTATCAAAGATAGTGAAATTAATAATATGACCAAACTTACAGAATCATGATTTACTAGCCTCATGCTAGACAAATACGGCATTACACACCATAAGTATGATATAACATCATACCAACTGCAGAGCATACTACTTTCCCCTTTTAGTAATTACGTGGAAATCAACAAAGTATTTCCTATCTGCGATAATTCGGTTACATACCGATATCACCACTCCAGCATACATCAATGGGCTCTCACAGAAAATTAGGGATCTAAGTGAGGAATGACAATTTATCCGTCAATTAAAATTATTCATAGCTCGTATGCTGATTGCATCAGCAATAAGGACATTTCTGGCATTAGGGGGAGATAAGTACCACAAAGAATGCCAAGAAAGAAATTAGGAATGTTATTCACATTCAGTCCTTATATCCACGTACTCAAAGAATCTGAACAAGAAGTTTAGAATCACATATTTGCAACACATTGCAAATCTGCAACATACATTTACTGATGACAAAGGTGTCACTCAATTTTATATTCCTGTAGTAAAGTGTCAGAAAGAGTGGAGGTACCTGATAAACCACTCTTCTCCCAAAATGAGAGAAAGAGGGGGAGAAATCTGACCACACGAGATATAATCTCGCATATGCTTCCGCGGAAATAGAGGAAATCAAATCCTCAACTAGTAAATGTAATTCAACATCAAGTTGAAAGACACCTCACTAGATGCTCATCATCCAAATCCTGACATAAATGTGCACAAATGTTTTTTTGTCGGGAGATCGGAACACCTTGACTCCATTGTTGTAGGAAATCACAAGGAGCTAAAAGGAATAAATATATTTCCACAAATTTCATCGATTCCATCAGAATCATATAAAATAAAGACTACATTTGTCGACATATATTTATTCTCAAAATTGCTAAAACCTTTTGGGCCCTGAACCAAAATCCATGGTAGAGTGCCTCTTGTACTCATATTGGTTCACATAAAAGGAAGCAAGTAGTGAAGAATAGCAGTCGCTCTGTAAACGAGTGGTACTTACCACAATAATACCTACTCCGCATAAGTATCTTTCTTATAGAATACTAAAACTTCTCATTAGACAAAGTAAATGAGGTGGTGAGAAAGCAAGGCTTGTAGCAAAAGGGTTCACGCAGAGACCCGACATCGATTATGATGTAACATACCTTCTTGGTATGAGTGGAATTATGTTTCGATAATAAATACCATTGGCAGTACAAATAATACTATCCATGCAGTTAATGGATGCAGTGACTACATACTCATATGAGTCACTCATTTCGGAAATCTATATTAAAGTCCCTGAAGGGCTTCATTTCCGAATCCAAAAACAAATCGCAACATGTATTGTGTAAAACTTCATAAGTCACTCTATGACAAGAAATAGTCGTGAATCATATGGTACTACCGACTAGACAAGTTCCTTCTTCAGAGGATTACTCAAAGGATGATCATTGTTTATGTGTTAATAAAGGAATACCAAAATTTTATTTCCATACATCACCTCAGTGTATATGATGATTTGGTCATCAATGTCTCTACAAGACCTAAACATACATAAAATCATCTCAAGACGGAAAATTCGGATTCAATCAAATTTAGCTTAAGTTTACAACTTGAACATTCTCTCAAGAATACATATCAGTCTACATATATCCAAACATATACAAGAAGTTCAATTTGGCTATATCATATCAACAAAACACATGTATGGTCATGCTACTTTTGATAAGGTACAAATCCATTCATACCTAGGGGTGATAATGAAGTGATACCAGGACATGAAGTTCTATATCTCACTTATGCCAAAGCACTCATATACTTGCAAACTACGTCAGGCCTGACACTATATTTGCTATCGTTATTCGGAGTGTAACCTCAAACAAAAGGTATATGGTTGATATGAGTACTATCATCTTATATCTGAAGATTACAGTAAATCTTGAACATTTCCATCAGGAAATAGAAGATATGACCATGATATAATGTAATGATATTAGCTCTTTATTTGATCCCAACAACGACATATCAATGACTGAATTTGCTGGAACAACCTTCACATGGAAGTCATCTAAACGGATTTTAATGGTTATTTCCAGTTATCATTCTAACATTAGTAATTGCATATTTTAGTAGAATGGTTAACCACACTCAAAATCATGTGGTTGAGATTCATCAGAATCACATAACTTGATTTATCAAGGTACTTCCACTTGTGTTACTCAATACCTATAGGTTATATGAAGAGCAATATCATAAATCACATTGCTCGGAAATTACTTATCCTCACGGATTATAGAAAATTGAGGAAATAATTTGCAAACAAAATATTATTATAATCCAACAGACTATACACAATCTCATGTTCATGTCAATGGTAATGGTATGAGACATCCTCCATATTTGCAAAGTTCAGGGGGAGTAATTTCCCAAACTATAACCTATTAACAATCATCAGATTGCATATATTGTACTCTTTTTCCCTTGATGAGTTTTCCCTAACGGTTTCTCATAAAAGGTTTTTAATGAGATAATATAAACACAAGTATCTATATATGCCATATCATTTTCTCCTTATATTTTTCCCACTGGGTTTTAAAGGAGTTTTCAATGGCATGTACGATTGCACTTTTTCCCTTCTGAGTTTTCTCTCAAGTTTCTCATAATGGTTTTTAGTGAGGCAATATCTTCTCAAAGATCATATGTCATACTTTCTATTTTCCCTGCTAGGATTTTTAAAGGAAGTACTCAAGACATATTAATTGTTCTCTAAACTTATCAATGAGTTTTCTCCTTCTTCAAAGGTTTTTCTCATGTGAGTTATCAAGAGACAATAATCATCATATGTTGCATCATTTTCTCCTTATTTTTTCCCACTGGGTTTAAAGGAGTTTTAGCAACATATCTACTCTATTCTCCTCAAATTTTTCCCACACGGTTTTTGGGGGAGACTCTCGAGATTGTCTAGAAGATTTCTCAAGATGGAAGATCTATATGCAAGAAGCTTTCAACGATGAAACATTCAAGGAGCGGTGTTGTACAAGCGGGAGTGTTAGAAATTAATTAGTACATTAATCCAAGGGATGTGTCCAACCCGAACAGTCATGTCTCCTCTCTCCTCTATTGCCAACAGGCACCTGTTCTGGAGGGTTGCCTCCGAACAGACACCTCTTCTTCGCACCTCTTCGAGATGTATATATACTTGAGAATCAATAGAAATAAGGACTAATCGTCCATTCACTTTCATTCAATCTCGTTTTACTCTAACAATACCAACTCTTTTCCTTTCCATCCATGATAAACTAACATATTTTCAAGAGTAGTTTTTTTTGCTCTCAGGCTCTATGGAGCCCGAATTTTCAAGCATTCAAAAATCAACATCCTAAGTTAAAAAAACTGAAAATAAATACACAGTACTTGTAGATGTAGAATATATGTGTGATTTTTTTTTCACAAAATACGTTTTTATGTGCTAGGAATACGTGATTTTTTCATTTTTGTATAGCTTGTGTAAAAAAGTATTTGGTGATGAAACTTTGCCGATAAGTACTATACAACCATATGCAGTACATTTGTATTTTAACATGATTTTTTGAAACTTAAAAACTTGAATTTTTAACTTTTTAAATAAAGGACTCCATAGACCTCGACCTCCATTAGGCGTTTCCACATCCTTTATCATTTGTACACTGTTTTTAAATCTCTTTGAATAATTCTCGTTAATACGCTTCATAATTATATGCATTCTCCTTAATTATGTACATGAATGATGTAGGGTTTGGCTCTTAATTTGCAGCTCTTCCAGCGATGACGCACTAATAGAAAAAGGGCCTTTAGCCTCGGTTTGGTTAGGCCATTAGTCCCGGTTCGCGAATCGGGACTAATGCTAGGCCCGGTTCAGCCCCGATCTGGGGTTAATGGCCTTCCACGTGGCGGGGCTGGGAGCAAGGGGGAGGGGTATTAGTCCCAGTTCGTATTACGAACCGGGGCTATTTCTTCGCTGTTTTTTTAGCAATTTTTGGGTTTAGGGTTTTGCACTAAATTGGATGGGGCTATTTTGCTGCCCCCTATTTTTTCATTTATTTGTTTTGGGCATTTTTTAATTTTTGTTTTGCACTAAATTGGATTGTACATACACAACAATAAAGGAACAACTATATTGCACATCGTCACGAATATTTTACACCATCTCATCCGTCGTGCTTTGTCGAACGTATTTACAAAATGTAGACACGAGTTACATGCACATATATGCATCATTTTTACACTGTATCATTTCATATCTTTTCCATCGAATGGCAACATTATCCTCCCTTGGGATCTAGGACCTGTGCATCAAAGAATCTGGCAATTTCCTTTTCAATTGCTCGTACACGTTCCTGTGGTAGAAGACCGTCTCGCAACCGTTCGATCTAATTTAAATAATGGGTCAATATATATATATATATATATATATATATATATATATATATATATATATATATATCAATGAAGCCGAACACAGTTCACGGTAATAAAATAAAGCTGTGAGTATTGTTTATCGTACTTCGATTTTTGTGATGTCCCGGGTTTTGCCCTTCTCATGCGTCGTCTGGGGGATGAACTCGCAAACATAGTATCCACATAAATTGTTCCCGTGTTCCTGCCTCAAGCACTTTACGAGAACAGAGTTCAGTCAAAAACATAATCAAGAATTATAATGGTATTCAAACTAGAATAAAGAGATGCGCGGATCTAGCTAGTAGTTACTTACATCTATTTGTTTAAATGTAAGCTCTGGCTTCCAATCACCTCGAGCCTTGGCGGTGAACCATTTCCAAGCCCTGTCAAGAAAAATAAATGAATAAAGGAGTTCTATATTAATTCCTTGCTACCAGGAAATGAATGAGAAGTTGCCGATATAGTGCCATAATGATTGAAATTACCTCTGGAGGCATTCCTACATGTTCGTCCTTTCAGCGAGGGGTGTGCGTTTTGGGTCCATGACTATTACTTGTCCCTCGTCAGGTACAATGATTAACAAAATAAAGTGGAACCTGCGCGCGCATAACGAGTCAATTATACGTACACTTATAATAACATCGAGTAAGCGAAAATAGAATATGTGTATAGTAACACTCACTTGAAGTTCTAAGGAAATAGTATTTCCCTTTTGGTACTGCAAAACCTTAACCCTTGTACCAAGTTATTCTGTGTCTCGCGGGGATTCGTTTCGACACTTTGGTGATGGTTGTAATATGGGTCAATGAACCCAATGTCATAGATTTGTCCTCTTTTGCATTCGAGAATCTTCATTCTGCAAAATTAATATAGTGATGAGTAAGATTATACATGCAAGAACGACCTAAGTAAGACTTAATGACATAAATTAATAATTCTCAATGTTTAAGAAATCGGTAACTGGTAGCTGCTCGGTCGGCTCGGGAGTAGCGATTAATCGGTGAATCGGCCTATTAACTGGATTTATTGGTCGACCCTTAATCAGTAGATTAAATAGAAACTTTCCAACTTATATCTAAATTTTTTATGTATTATACCATAATTCCACGCACCTAGCTATGTAATATACCAAAATATTCTATTGTAGGCATATAAAAAATAGATAAGAGGTAAAATTAATAATCGTTATACATTCAAATATATAAAATCTCAAAATTCAAAATGATCAGTTAAACATTTAAACTTATCCATATACTTGAAAACATACATCACATAATATACTACAGATAACAACCAAAACCAACAGTTCCATCCACACATCTACAAAATTTTAATTCATAATCTACTAATATATGAATGCTGGATTCTCCACTAAGATATGGGGGAAAGATTGTAGTACCTTGCCTGCTGGTGACACCATTGACGAAGAGATTGGGGAGCATCCCATGTGAGAGGATAGGGAGTGTCCAAGGGGGCCGACGCCATTGAGCAACTAGATCTTGCAAGTGTAGTGCAGTGACTTGCACTGGTGAGAACACTATAGCCACGAGCCAGGTTAGGAGGGGATGAAAGGAGCATGATGAAGCGGGAGGAGGGCCAAACCCTAGGTATTTAGTGGAAAGAGGGGGTGGGAGGCGTTATATGCTAAATTTTTGGGATTCGTTTGCCCACCAGTTAATAGACCAGTAGTGACTAATCGGTCTGGCAACTAATTAATCGGTATGACAACTGAATAATCGGTCTAACTCGCCAATTGATCGGCATGACAAGTTAACACGATGAATAGATGTTATTCGATTCGGTCAGCCTAAGAGTAGCGATTAACTCGGAAGTTAACTGGTTAATCGGATGAATTCTTGAACACTGATAATACTGACAAACAATAGGCACTGATGATAGATTATTCGAGGGCGTCTTGTTTGTATAACTGAAATAATTCGTCGAATTCAATCATAATTACGCCTCGTCCAGCCCCGAAATGCTCGTCTTCATATGCAACGTAGATCCAGTTTTTCTATTTCTCACATGCATGCATGTACCAGTCATACAATCTTCGTATTTTTGTTGCTAGCTCGTTGACTAACTCAGGTTTGATCAGAGGACGACCGTACCGGTACGTGTATTCTACGTCAGTGAATACCTCCAAATGGTTTAAGTACTCATCAATAGACATGCCTTGATCCTTGGCCGCTACTCCGTATTGTGCAAGAAATTCCGGATCGATGTCAGTTGTTTCATCATTCCTCAGCTGGACCGCAGCTCCGCTCGAGCACATATTTGTATCAGAATACACTTTGAGCGGGGCGGCACGATTTGTTTTTTCTGTTGTCCGACCTAGGCAACTGATTTCCCGCTGGATGTACTACTCTTCAACCGCTGCTTTTTTGCCTGAGCCGACTTGATAATAGAGCGTTCATAGTCTGCTGGCAACGGTGACGGGGGATCTGCAAGGTTTTTCAGCATTTTCACGCACGTGGCTTGATCTTCTGGGGTGGCCGGGTACTCTGGCTCTTTCGGTTTATTCTTGTTAGACACTTGAGCCTTCCACTATTCATGATGGTCGTCTGCCCTCTTAATATTGTCCTCTCTAGTATAGTCCCAAGGTCTCTTCACCCTATTCTTATGAGGTACTTTTCGGAGGGGCGACAACTTACATTTTGGTGATTGGATCCCCTTTCTGCCGCCACTACTAGCGGGGGTATGTTTCCGCTTTTTGCTCTGATCCTGAGTGGATGGAGACGGTTCACGGGGCGGTGGAGACGGCTCATGCGGCGGTAGAGTCGGCTGCGCTGGAGACTGGTGAGGCGGCGAAGACGACGGCTGCGCTGGAGATTGGTGAGGCGGCGAAAACGACGGTTGCGCTGGAGACTGGTGAGGTGGAGGCGAAGAAGGATTGCTGCTATGAGGAGTCGATGGCCTTCGCGTCCAATTTGCAAGGAAGATGTCCTCCTTTGCCCATACAACGGTTTGTTTCTTGACTTCTCCAAGTTGAGTCAAATCCGTATCTTCACCTGCACGGTGGTCGAGCTTCAGCTCCTCATAATCTTTAATCACTTCATCCACCGCGACGACAGCATACCCTTGTGGAACCGGAGAGTAATGCCAAGTTGGATTATGTCTAATTGGTATGGCCATGCCGACCGACACCGTCAACCTTAAGTTAGCAAGTTTCACCTTTAGCTGACAAGGTGTGCTCTTTGTGATATCATCCACTTGGTAGCAACGAGGAGGATCCGTCGTCAGTGCATCATCACCCTCATCCTGGAGCTGCGTGGAAGCGACACTGCTTTTCCGATTCAATGCAGCTTTTATCATGAGCCGCTGAGATTGGCCGCTACCTTGTTGTCTGTCGATTTGATCTTGCTGCAGTCGCTTTACTCCTTCTTCTAGATTATGCAGCCGGTCTGCCTCAGCCGCTTTATCACGTGCCTCGTTTTCCGTTCTCCCATGATAGATTCTATCGGGAAATCTCTTCCTTTCCTTGGAGAACACAAGAATCCACGGCAGGGAGCCTGGTAAGTCCCGAGGGCGCGTGTGAGCTCGTCGTTCTCTCTATTGGGTAAGAATCGTCCCTCTTCAACATCCTGTACTGCACATCTAATTTCCTCGATGGGTAGGGGATTATCTTTGTGTATTTGGTTATACATTGTCTTCCCTTCTGCGTCCAACATTCCCCCATGCCCGTAAAACTAGTTTCTTGCCCGTTCGATCCATTTTAAGGGCTGTGGAGTGATATTTTTGTCCAGAAATGATGCCTCAAGTGCTTCCCACTTAGCCATCTTAGCGCCGTAGCCACCAAGCCACATAATATGGTGGTACTTCTTCTTACCTGCATTCATCCTATTTGTTGCAGACTTTTTCAAGGCGTCCTCCGATTTCTTGTACGCCACAAATTCGGCCCAGTAGTCTTTAATCTTCTCATAGCCGTGATCGAAATCTGGAGTATTATCTTTCAAGATAAAATCCTGGTGCAATCTTTTTTTCCAGCCCCTGAATAGATCGGCCATCTTCTTAAGACCCCACTCCTTGACTTTTTCTCTAGGGCCTCTTTTCGCCTATTCATTTCCTCCTCATCTGGATCCACCTCTGGCGTCGACAGGGTGAAATGAAGCATGAGCTTTCTCCAAAGGTTTTCTTTCGCTGTTGTGCCGACATATGAGACTCCTTCCTCCCTTGGCTTAATCCATTCTCAAGTGGTGATAGGGATGTGGTCCCTAACAACAACTCCGCATGCCTTCACAAACTTATGCTTTACATCTGTGGGAGCAATTGGTTGCCTGGCATTTGAGACTGTTTCGATCCTATATCTCTCACCGTCATCCAGCTTCTTGGTTGGGCCTCGTTTCGTCCGTACTGAAGATTTGCTCGATCCGGAGGGCTAAAAGAAAGAGCGTTAATATATGTATATAGACAGCTGAGGATTAATTTTTAATATATATATATATATATATGCACCTCGCGAGAGCGGTCGGCTTCTCCCTTGTCGGTTTCTTCCTCATTGGAGCCGCCGATTCCTCCCTCACCCAAGGCATGGGCGTCTACCTCGCCGGAGCTTTTACCTCGTGTGTTGAGAGACTCATCTCCCTCGTCGGACTCGTTCAGAAACTGATTGGTGACATCGACATCGCGAACTAAAATATCATTCCCGTGGATGACACCATGCATCACGTCTTCCTGATATTCGTCTCTGCCGTGTATTGGATCCATAGTATCTACAAATTAATTAAACATCATCGAATAATCCACTTAATTAATGCATCATCGAATAATCCACTTAATATTATCGAATATATAATCTGGAATACATAAATAATACATCTCTCGAATACAGTAATACATCGAATAATATATAATTGATCAATCAACAAAGAGCCATCGCTGTACTAAGGCGCAGGCGGTGCACACCCAAAGAGTAGGGACCATCACCGGATCATAGCTCAGGTGAGATCCGTGAAGAACCTGTCAGGTACTGGAGAACCTGGCATCCAACGCCTCCATGTAACGACGGATGTGCTCGTCCTCCTCCCTGACACGGCGACGTACGTCCTCCTCGGGGGCCGGCAACCTAGACACCGAAAGTGGCCCCCGCAACCGCCACCAAAGAAGCTACGGGTCGACGACGGGAGCCTGGGTCCTCACCAAGTTGCGTGCCCCGGGGGGTAACTCCTCCTAGTGCCAGCCCGGCGGAGCCTAGTCCCGCACATGATGGCGCCTATCAAGCAGGTGGCCGCCATCGAGTCGACGACGAGGATGCAGGCCGGGCATCGTATGTCCTACTATTTAAATTTCTACTATTTAATAAACTTTTCTAAACTTGTACTACCTCCGTTCCAAAATATAAGAACTTTTAAAGATTTCATCACAAATTTACGTAACAAAAAATAACATAAATAACCTAATCTACTAATTAAGCATCTACCTAATCTACAAATAACCTAATTAATCTACTAGTTAAACTAAAAGGCCCTAAACTAACTAATTAACACTAATTAACATATTTAACACTACTAACCTACCTAACCCTAAATTCACCAAATATTCTACGAAACACTAATTAAGCAATAATCTACAAAACACTAACCCTAACCCTAAACAATTAAGCACATACATATAATCTACAAAAACACTAACTAAACAATTATAAACATATACGTACACATATGCATGTCGATCGACGATCGATCGAGAGGAGAGGAGAGAGGCTCACTGGCGGCGAGGTCCGGCGCCGGTGAGGACGACGGCAGGGCGACGGCGACGGCGAGGAGGACGGTGGCATGGCGCGCGACGGTGACGGCGAGGATGACTGCCGGCGTGTACGGCGAGGAGGCGAGGATGTCTGGTGCCAGCGACTGAGAGGAGGATGGCAGGGGCGATGGCGACGGTGCGCGGCAGCCTGGCGGCGTCGAGTTCGTCTGCGCGGTTACAGGGGCGAGCGAGACGATCAAGAGAAAGATCGAACTGCCCCGAAAATCTACAAGTCCCGCCTATATAGGCGAAGCTTCAGTCCCGGGTCGTGGCAAGAACTGAGACTAAAGGGGGTCTTTAGTCCCGAGTCGAGCCACGACCCGGGACTAAATACCAATTTTCGGCAGGCACAGGGGCGGGAAGCGAGGGTCTTTAGTCCCGGTTCGAGCCACGTCCCGAGACTAAAGAGCTGGCTGGCTCCGGCGCAGCGCAGCGCAACCTTTAGTCCCACATCGCCTAGCGATGAGCGCTAGCAGTACTTTATAAGCACCGTTGCGCGTGTTCTTTCGAGCTCCTCTCTAAAGCAGGCTTACGGGCCGAAATGCACTCTCTCTCCCTAAATTTAAAAATTGAAAATATATGTGAATTTAAAGACAAAATTCAACCTAAATTCAAAGCGAGTGAGCTCAATTTAAATTTAGGTTGAATTTTCTCTATAAATTCTCATATATTTTTTTAAAAAATCTCTTCTATTTATTTTTCTATTAAAGATTTTAACCAAAACATCTTTATGAAATTCTTTATAGTTTATATTTTTTTGTTTATTTTTAGTTCATGTTTTAGTTGATTCTTTTTAACAAATAAGCACTTTGATAATTTTAGTTGATTATTTTAATGTTTTAGTTGATTCTTTTTAGTTGGCTTTTTTTTGTTTTCTATTCAATATTTTAACAAATTTTCACTAGTTTCTGATTTCATTTGACATTTTCCGTGCATTTTCTTATATTTTTTGAGCTAGTTGATCCTGAAATTGAAAAGCACTACAAATGAACTCTAAAAAGTTGAAAGTTGGCATGGTATCATCATTTCACCCACATAGCATGTGCTAAAAGGTTGAGAGGGTTACGACAAAAACTGGATGCACTTCGTGTACAAAACGGACAATCTCTCTCGAAGTATCACGGTTTCGAACGAGAACTCATCTGTTACAAAGAGATTTCATTTTTTTGAACTTATTTAAACTTCGTACTTTTTGTGCGTTCAAAATGCACCATTCAAAGGCGCGTCACAAAGTTTCAACAATTTCTGACTCCGTTTGGTATTTTTCGTGCATTTACATTTTTTGAGCTAGTTGACCATGAAATTAAAAGCACTACAAATGAACTCTAAAAATGTGGAAAATTGGCATGTTATCATCATTTCACCCACATAGCATGTGCTAAAAAGTCGAGAGGGTTACGAAAAAAATTGGATGCACTTCGTGTACAAAACAGACAATCTCTCTTGAAGTATCACGGTTTCGAACGAGAACTCATGTGTTACAAAGGGATTTCATCTTTTTGAACTTATTTGAACTCCATACTTTTTGTGTGTTCAAAATGCACCATTCAAAGGCACATCACAAATTTACAACAATTTATGACTTCATTTGATATTTTTCGTGCATTTACTTTTTTTGAGCTAGTTGACCCTGAAATTGAAAAGCACTACAAATGAACTCTGAAAATGTTGAAAGTTGACATGGTATCATCATTTCACCCACATAGCAGGTGCTAAAAAGTTGAGAGGTTTACGACAAAAACTAGATACACTTCGTGTACAAAACAGACAATCTCTCTCGAAGTATCAGGGTTTCGAACAAGAACTCATCTTTTACAAAGGGATTTCATTTTTTTGAACTTATTTGAACTCCATAATTTTTGTGTGTTCAAAATGCATCATTCAAAGGCACATCACAAATTTTCAATGATTTCTGACTTCATTTGGTATTTTCCATGCATTTACTTATTTGTTTTTTGAGCTAGTTAACCCTGAAATTGAAAACCACTACAAATGAACTCTGAAAATGTTGAAAGTAGGCATGGTATCGTCATTTCACTCACATAGCATGTGTGCTAAAAATTTGAGAGGGTTACGATAAAAATTGGATGCACTTCGTGTACAAAACACACAATCTCTCTCGAAGTATTAGGATTTCGAACGAGAACTCATCTGTTACAAAGGGATTTCATTTTTTTTGAACTTATTTGCACTCCATACTTTTTGTGCGTTCAAAATGCACCACTCAAAGGCACATCACAGATTTTCAACAATCTCTCACTTCATTTGATATTTTTCGTGCATTTACTTATTTTTTTGAGCTAGTTAACCCTAAAATTGAAAAGCACTACAAATGAACTCTGAAAAACTTGACAGTTGGCATGGTATCATAATTTCACCCACATAGCATGTGCTAAAAAGTTGAGAGGGTTACGAACAAAATTGGATGCACTTCATGTACAAAACGAATAATCTCTCTCGAAGTATGAGGCTTTCAAACGAGAACTCATCTGTTACAAAGGGATTTCATTTTTTTGAACTTATTCGAACTCCATACTTTTTGAGTGTTAAAAATGGACCATTCAAAGGCACATAACAAATTTTCAACAATTTCTGACTTCATTTGGTATTTTCCATGCATTTACTTTTTTTTGAGCTAGTTGACTCTGAAATTGAAAAGCACTACAAATGAACTCTGAAAATGTTGAAAGTTGGAATGGTATGATAATTTCACCCACATAGCATGTGCTAAAAAGTTGAGAGGGTTACGACAAAAACTGGATGCACTTCGTGTACAAAACGGACGATCTCTCTCGAAGTATCACGGTTTCGAACGAGAACTCATCTGTTACAAAGGGATTTCATTTTTTTGAACTTATTTGAACTCCATACTTTTTGTGTGTTCAAAACGCACCATTCAAAGGCACATAACAAATTTTCAACAATTTCGGACTTCATTTGGTATTTTCCATGCATTTACTTATTTTTTTTAGCTAGTTGACCCTGAAATTGAAAAGCACTACAAATGAACTCTGAAAATGTTGAAAGTTGGCATGGTATCATCATTGCACCCACATAGCATGTGCTAAAAAGTTGAGAGGGTTACAACAAAAACTAGATGCACTTCGTGTACAAAACGGATAATCTCTCTCGAATTATCAAGGTTTCGAATGAGAACTCATTTGTTACAAAGGGATTTCATTTTTTTGAACTTATTTGAACTCTATAATTTGTGTGTGTTCAAAATGCACCATTCAAAGGCACATCACAAATTTTCAACAATTTATGACTTCATTTGGTATTTTTCGTGCATTTACTTATTTTTTTAAGCTAGTTGACCTTAAAATTGAAAAGCACTACAAATGAACTCTCAAAATGTTGAAAATTGGCATGGTATCATAATTTCAACCACATAGCATGTGCTAAAGAGTTGAGAGGGTTACGACAAAAATTGGATGCACGCCGTAGTACACATCACATAAAGTTTAATACATCACATAAATTTTAATACATTAGTACACATCACTTAAAGTTTAATACATTACATAGATTTATATTTCGATCCCTTACCTATGATCGATTTGGCCGTAACCATGGAGCATCTTCATTATTTAACGGGATGCTTGGGTCAATTCTCATTATGAAGGGTGGAATTTCATGAAACTTATTATAATCTGCTGACATGTGTGTCTTGTCCTCGATCCCCACGATGTTTCTTTTTCCTGAAAGAACTATGTGACGCTTTGGCTCATCGTCCGATGTATTCATTTGCTTATTTTTAAATTTTTTTGGTCTGGAGGAGAGGTCTTTCAAGTAGAAAACCTGAGCCACATCATTGTCTAAGACGAATGGCTCGTCTCTGTAATCAAGATTCTTGAGATCAACTGTTGTCATTCCGTACAACTGGTCTACCTTTACCCGTTCTCCATTCGTGTTCATCCAACTACAACAAAACAAATGGACCTTAAAAGGAGGTCCGTAGTCAAGTTCCTATATCTCCTCTATGTAACCATAGTATGTGTCTTTTTCCCATTCTCGTCTCTTGCATCATAGCGGACACCGCTGTTTTGGTTGGTGCTCTTTTTATCTTGGGCGGTCGTGTAAAATGTATTCCCGCTTATCTCATATCCTTGGAAATGTAATACAGTCGAAGAAGGTGACGCAGCCAACAAGTAGAGTTGATCTCCAATAGTGTTGTCATTCATGAGACGTGCTCGCAACCAACTACGAAAGTATCCATGTGTTTTTCTTCAATCCAGGATATAGCCTTCCTCGGGAACTCGGAGCGTACAAAATTATTGTGCTCCTCGATATACGAAGCGACGAAGGTGGAACTTTTTAGATCTGTGTAGTGTGCTTGAGTGAAAGAATGTCCCTCCCTACATATCATTGCTCTCTTTCCTAGTGTGCCTTTTCCACTTAGTCTCCCCTCATGCCGCGATTGAGGAACACCAATCTCCTTAAGGTTAGGAAGAAAGTCTACATAGAACCCAATGACCTCCTCTGTTCCATAGCCCTTGGAGATGCTTCCTTCTGGCCTAGCACGGTTATGAACATATTTCTTTAAGACTCCCATGAACCTCTCGAAGGGGAACATATTGTGTAGAAATATAGGACCGAGAATGGAAATCTCGTCGACTAGGTGAACAAGGAGATGCGTCATAATATTGAAGAAGGACGGGGGAAACACCAACTCAAAACTGATAAGACATTGGACCACATCCTTCTGTAGCCTTTCGAGATATTCTCGATTGATTATCTTCTGATATATTTCATTGAGGAATGCACATAGCTTCACAATGGGTAATCGAACATTTTCCGGTAGAAGCCCCTCAATGAAACCGGAAGCAACTGCGTCATAATCACGTGGCAATCATGAGACTTCAGGTTCTGTAATTTTTTCTCTGCCATATTTATTATTCCCTTTATATTAGACGAGAAGACAGCGGGGACCTTCATACTTCTCAGGCATTCAAAAAATATTTCCTTCTCTGCTTTGATAAGAGCATAGCTGCTTAAGTATTGACACACTTTATCAGTCTTCTTGTCGTATGGGTCTTACATACGTTGCTGCTCCGCCCGTGCTTCTGTTGTATCTTTTGTCTTTCCATACACTCCCGGGAAGCCTAGCAGGTTCACGCAAAGATTCTTCGTCACGTGCATCACGTCGATTGAAGACCGGACCTCTAGGTGTTTCCAATTGGGTAGCTCCCAAAATAAAGATTTCTTTTTCCACATGGGCACGTGTCCGGTAACGTCATCTTTCAGAACAGATTACCCGCTAGGGCCCTTTCCAAAGATTACTATTTGATCCAAATCCTTGACCATAGCCAATAACTCATTTGCAGTAGGGAGGTTAGGCTTCTTCCGGTGATCTGACTCACCCTTGAAATGCTTGCCTTTCTTTCTTACGGTATAATTTGTCAGAAGAAATTGACGACACCCCAGGTAGACAACCTTCTTAGATTTTTCCAAAATGTACCTTTAGTCTTATCTAAACAGTGCGTGCATGCATTGTATCCCTTGTTTGAGTGTCCTGAAATGTTACTAAGAGCAGGCCAATCATTGATGGTTACGAACAACAATGCTCGTAGGTCAAATTCCTGTTGTTTGTGCTCATCCCAAACATGTACACCTGGTGTGGCCCAGAACTGCAAAAGTTCATCAACTAATGGCCTTAGGTACACATCAATGTCGTTGCCGGGTTGCTTCGGTCCTTGGATGAGCACTGGCATCATAATGAACTTTCGCTTCATGCACAACCAAGGAGGAAGGTTGTAGATACATAGAGTCATGGGCCAGGTGTTGTGACTGCAGCTCTACTCCCCAAAAGGATTCATGCTGTCTGTACTTAGACTAAGCCATAAGTTCCTTGGGTCATCTGCAAAGTCCGGCCACTCCCTCTCGATTTTCCTCCACTGTGACACATCTGCGAGGTGTCTCAACTTTTTCTCGTCTTTCTTACGCTCGTCTTTGTGCCATCGCATCAACTTGGCATACTCATTGTTTCTGAACAGACGTTTCAACCATGGTATTATAGGAGCATACCACATAACCTTAGCAGGAACCTTCTTCCTCGGGGGGGCTCATCATCGCCCTCAACATCACCAGGGTCATCCTGTCTAATCTTGTACCGACATGAAGTGCATACCGGGCATTTATCCATATTCTCGTACTTCTCACCGCGGTACAGGATGCAGTCATTATTGCATGCATGTATCTTCTGCACATCTAATCCAAGAAGGCACATAGCCTTCTTTGCTTCGTATGTAGTCTCGGGCAATTGGTTATCCTTTGGAAGCTTCGGCTTCAATATTTTACTTCTCAAATCCCTTGTCAGATAAACCAGTTTCTGCCTTCCATTTCAACAATTCCAGTCTGGTACCGAGCTTTGTGCTGCCATCTTCGCAATTTGGGTACAACAACTTTTTATGGTCCTTTAGCATGGCCTCCAATTTCAGCTTCTCCTTTTCTCTATCGCATTCTCTCTTTGCACTAGAAATAACCCGACGAAGATCATCAGCGGGCTCATCTGATGCCGGTTGTTCTTCACCTCCTTCTTCTTCATTGTCTTCCATTGTAGTATCACCGTATTCTTCAGTGAACATAGGATAGTTGTCATCATCATCTTCTTCTTCATTGTCTTCCATCCTAACCCCTCTTTCTCCATGCATGGTCCAACAATAATATGTGGGCATGAAACCTCTCTGAAGCAAGTGGAGAAGAATGTTTTTCGAGCTAGAGTACTCCTTCACGTTTCGAGAGACAACACATGGACAAGGCATAAAATTATCCACTTTGTTTGCCTCAGCCACATTGATAAATTTATGCAGGTCATTTATAAATCCGGAACCACATCGTTCACCGTACATCCATCGCTTCCGTGTATCGGTCTGGCATCATACATGAATAGTGAAATGACCACCGTACATTGACACATGCAATATTTTTGTATCAATTACAGATGAAAAGGATAAGGTTACTAACCTCGGTCGAGGATACCATTTTGTGTGAACTTAAGTGCGACTCGGGCATTAGTCCCGGTTCGTAATGTACTCCGAAGTGCGTCGGTCACCATACATCCATTGACAATTCATCTCTATTATGAAATTAAGTATATCAAGAAACAATTGCAGAACATATGACCAAATTAATACAAGTTCATCATCACATTAAAACCAAAGCACAATAGTGATCAAATGTTATTATTGCAAAAATTAAATACATAAAGTTCTCTCATAAAACAACATACAACTATGTAAAACATTTAATGCAACAACAAATGCGATCAAAATCGCAACTAAGGTAACAATTGACCCAACAGCATAACGATACCAAGCCTCTTTACCAATGGCATATTTTCTAATATTCCTAATCTTCAAGCGCATTTCATCCATCTTCAAGCGCATTTCATCCATCTTCAAGCGCATTGCATCCATCTTCATCCGCATCGCATCGATCTTCATCTTGCGATCGTCGATGACATCGGCGACATGCAACTCCGGTTCAATACTTCTTATCCTCAATTATTTACAATTTTTCCTTCAAGTATTTGTTTTAATTTTCAACCAAATTTAACTTCTCGACAAGAATTTCTATGTGGGTTGGAATTTCCGGTTCACATAACTACTAGATTAAAAAATATATGTCATGTTGGTCATCACAATTCTCATAAACACTAAATAAAACAAATAGTTATAAAAGATAATATATACCACATCCGAATCATAGACAGGACGAGGACCGACGGAGGTGGATACCAGGACCATCGCACTATATAATAACAAAAAATAATGAAAGTAAGTAGTTTATACAAGTATGTATCTAAATAGTACAAGTAAGATTTTTTTCTTTTAAAAAGAAGATAAGAACAAGAGGCTCACCACGGTGGTGCTCGCGACAAGATCGGCGCGGGGCGATCGACAACGGTGAGGATGGGCACGGGACGGCACCCTACAGATGTGCACACTCTAAGAAGTTAATTTGAGCATTTGAAATAAGCTAAACTAACAGTGACAGATGAAAGGGTGAAGTAGCTAACCTTTTAAAACACTTGTGTAGTTGGTGCACGGCCAAACCTAGACAAATATTGAGGAAAATGGACTTTGGAGGTCGAGTTTTGAGAGGAGAAAGCTTAAGTAGTGTGGCTCGGGCATTTCATCGAACACGTCATGTGCATGAACTAAAGTGGCAAATGCATGGCATGGGCACACCAAAAAACAGAGGAGAGGGTGGGTACAGGCGACGGTATATATAGGCAGAACTTTAGTCCCGGTTTTTGTCTAAACCGGGATTAATAGCCAACCCTTTAGTCCCGGTTCGTGCCACAAACCGGGACTAGTGCTCCGCGGCACGCCACATGGCAGTCGCTGGATCTTTAGTCTCGAGTGTTGCCCCGAACCGGGATTAATGAGGCAAACTGAACCGGGACCAATGCCCCGGCAAACCGAACCAGGACCAATGCCTTGCATTGGTCCCGGTTTTCGTTTGAATCGGGACTAATGGTCTTTCGGCCCTCGGCCGAAAGACCCTTTTTCTACTTGTGACGAGCTCCTCTTCAAAGTGTTGGTCCATTAGGATCATGATCTTGATGACTTACTATATGCGGTCAACAACGATAGGTTGGCTCCGAAGATGGAGTAGCATGAGGTGGCGTGTCCATCAGCCCATTCAGGTGGAAGAAGATGGCCACACCCTAGGGTCTTCGATGTAATTTCCTTATTTTCTAGGAACGTTCGTATTGCTGATTTGTTTAATAAATCTGCGAGCTTTTTCCTAAAAAGGGATATATGTTTGATTTATCGCATCTGACCCACCCACATCGCTCCCGTGGGCGACGGGGAAGGCTCCCCAGCCACAACCTCCAGCAGCCTCCTCTCCCTCCCTCCTTCCTCGCCGCCGCCTAAGGACGCGGCAGGGCAACCTGGCCGGTGCCGCCGATCCGGTCGGTGTAGGCGGCAGCGGGGATTTCCCTTCTCCTTGTTCATTGTCGTGCGGTGCGGGACGGCGGCTTCGGCGACGGTGTCATGCGGATCCAAGGCACGGCGGCGCAGCAGCTCCTGGCGGCGGCGCGTGGTGGCACGGGTGGAGATTGGCTGGGCATGGCGTGCCGATCGCTGGATGTGGCTAGAAGATGAAGGTGGAGCTTGGCGTGGCCGGTGGCGGTGGCAGCGGCGGCGTTTAGCCTGGATCCGGTCTTGGCGGTGGCGACGCGACGGCTAACCCGAATCCGACCACGGTGGTGGAGGCGTCCCCTCCGCCCGAGATGACGGGCCAGGTGGTGGGTCTTTGTGGCGGCACCGGTGACGGCGGATCTTGGGATCTCGTGACCGCGCTCGTCGCAGGATTCAGTACTGGTTGCAAGTCGGGGAGACATAGTTGCCGGTGAAAACCGAGCCGACGGCGGACGATGGCGGCGTTCTGCGTCGTTACCTTGATGAAGGCTTCGTCCTGTAACTACTGTTGATCCACTCGTGCTGCTCCAGGGGAAACCCTAGGATCTGGTTTTCTAGATCGGACGATGGCGGCATTGCGGTGTCGTTCCTCTCTAGGGAGCTTCATTTGTGGAGCAGCGTTGGAAGACAGAGGCAGGAGGTGGAGCGTCTTCATCCTGCATGGAGCTTCGGTGGTGATGTCAGGTCATGCCTGGCCGACAGGTGCTACGCTTTGTCATGCATGTTCGACAGGTGCTACACACGACAGATCTTACAGAGTCTTTGCGTCTGGATGGATGAGCGCAGGGAGGTCGATCCACTCGTGCTGCTCCAGGGGAAACCCTAGGATCTGGTTTTCCAGATCGGACCATGGCAGCATTGCGGTGTCGTTACTCTCTAGGGAGCATCGTTTGTGGAGAAGCGCTGGAAGACAAACGCAGGAGGTGGAGCGTCTTCGTCCTGCATGGAGGTTCAGTGGTGATGTCAGGTCATGCGTGGCCGATAGGTGCTATACTTTGTCATGCCTGTTCGGCAGGTGTTACGCACGACAGATCTTACAAAGTCTTCGCGTTTGGATGGATGAGCACAGGCAGGTGGCACCGTTGGGCGCCGTGGTGGCGTCGACGGATGGCCGGACTGGCATGGATGATGCGGATTTCTCTCCTGAAAATGGGTCAGCGGTTCGATGATGATGACGGCTTCTAAAACGTGTGTGTGGTGTACACTTCAGGTCTGTTGCACCGGCTGTTAGTTCCGATACGTTATGTGGATGAGTCGGCGACGACACCAGCTTTAGATATGGGGAGTGAAAGCACTCCACATTATCGCGTTTTGTAGGTGTGAGCAGGGGCTTCGGGTGGCTTGATGTATGTTCTTGTCAGATCTTTATTCAATAAATAATAAAGATGGATGTATGCATCGATTGATGCACAGGTCGGGGGTTTTAACCTCCTTTTTCAAAAATAAATAAATTTGCATACTATTTTTTTCCATTTAACTGGCTTAATCGGCTAAAATAGCTTCCTTTCGGTAATTTATAAAGTCCACTCTGATTTGGGAATTTTAACAATTCTACTCTGACCGTGCGAGTGCTAAAACGGCACTCATTAAAGCTAGTCGAAATATTGGATGAGAATGTCCAAGTGGACTCATGCTCTACAAGCAGAGAGAATAATCTGCCCCACAGATGTAGACGTGCATTTCTGAAACAATAAAAATTTGGTCATGCATCGCATGACAAGTAGCTGGCTAAAAGAAGAATCATCTTTGTGCTAGAAAGTGACAATATGCGCGGGCTTCGTGCATACATAGGTCAACTAACAAAAGCTTGTTTTTATCACGGAGAGGACGCTCAGATCCACACGACAAGGGGGTCAGCCAGCGACCCAATCGGAACAGCTTAGAAAATCAAATTGCTTTTGGATTTGAGCCAAACTGGCCGTTTGGGTCACATGAGATAGTAGGTAGCCAGCACAAGCTCCAACCCGATCGTGCACCCGCGCGACATTGAACTCAAAGTGCATTGTAAAGTGTACTGTACTTCACATTAACCTTGTGATATGTCGCCACATGATTAAAGTCATTCTTCTTTTTACTTGAGTTTATTCCAATTCTTTACCTCCTAGTTGTTCATGTATGGCACAAATTACTCATCTATGTTTTTTTGCCAATTTTTTTAAAATGCAACCCCCAAACCCCCTCCAAATTCTTTGGGGCACGCAATTGCGGGGGCACAAGCACGTGCCAAGCCCAGCTCGTCCACTCGATTGCCTCGCCATTCGCAAAGTAGTTGAATACCGCAGGAAGGAACTGTAAGTTGTATGATTGTTGAAACTTACAACTTTTAATCAGAAACTTGCGATTTTCCCACTCGCTCTTACCAAGTTTCATTTATAAAGTTTTGAGCACATTTTCTTTTTGTTGTTTGTAGACACAAAAATCGTGATTTTATTAGTCATTCATACTAAGTTTCAAGAGTTGAAAGTTAACTTCACTATCAAAATTCATCAAAGCGTATTCAAAATGAATCTTATTTCACAAGTGGGGACATGGCCTTTAGTCCCGGTACGTAAGGGGCTTTAGTCCCGGTTCACCAACCGGGACTAAAGGAGCGGGACTAAAGGCCTAACCTTTAGTCCCGGCCCTGTTCCAAGCCGGGACCAAAGGTGCTCCACGTGGCCGCCTCGGAGGGAGTAACTTTAGTCCCGGTTCTACTTACGAACAGGGACTAAAGGATCCGTCTGTTTTTTTTGTTTGTTTGACCCGAAAAGGTAGATTTTTTTTTTAATTTTTTCAAATTTTATTTTTGAATATTTTTTATGTTTTATTCCAATTTTCTAATATTTGAATTATTTGACAATTTAATCTCTAATCACCCATCCTCACTGCTCTAGCGTGGATCACTCATTTCAAATCGTCTAACTTCCCGACCGATCACCCATCCTTTCACTGCTTCAGCCGGAACACGCTTAACTTTCTGCTTCTATCGCCCCTTGTTGTAATTTTTTGAATTACAAACAATTATTAAAATAAACTTAATAAGTAACAATAATAGTGAATTTCAATGAAAACAACCTAATATTTTTAATAATTTTTTTTTTTTTGGAAAAAACTTCTTTTTGAAATAACCTTTTTTCCATTTGGAATTTTGAGCATGTGAGAAAACTTCACCGGGCAATCCCGGGTGAAATCGAGTACCAATTTTATATAGTTTTTTTTTATATATTAATTTTTTGGTACGTCGTATGCAAAAGTTATGACCGTTTATTTTTTTTCCTTTTTTGGAAAAACGGTCAAAATTCATATCTCAAAATTTCTATACCGACTAGACACTAAAACCTAACAACATATCAAGGGATTTTATTTTTTTGAAGATTTTATCATTTTTGTTTATTTTCTACAAAACTCAAAGTATCAAGGTTTCAGACGAAAACCCATCTGCTACAAAGGCATTTTTTTAAAATTAATTGAACTGTAGATTTTTTTGTGCATGAAATATGCATCATACTACAACATGTTAAAATCTACAGAAAGAACTAACTAAAAATAATAAAAATCAACAATTAAATGACTAAAACAACTATATAAGGAAAACAATATTTCTTTAATTAAAATCCTAACTTAAATTATTCTAAAAATAACCAAATAAATCTTACTGTGACAACAATCTAACACATGAGTGGGAGCAAAAAGAATTAAATTAAAAACTATTTGTAAACTCAAGTTATTCAAAAACTGGGTTTGAAGCAAATTTAAACAAATTCAAATTTAAATCATTCAAATTTGAAAACTAATGTCACAAACAGAAACTAGACAAAATTTTGAATATAATGCAAAAAGAATCAATCAAAAACATCAAATATCCTAAAAGATATAAGCAATTTAAAATAGAAACTACAAACAAGAATTTAAAAACAGAAAAAAAAATATGAACACCTTTAGTCCCGGTTCAAGGCACCAACCGGGACTAAATCCTCCAAACCCTTTAGTCCCGGTTCGAGACACGAACCGGGACTAAAGGTCCAAGACACGAACCGGGACTAAAGGTCCAAGACACGAACCGGGACTAAATCCTCCAAACCCTTTAGTCCCGGTTCGAGACACGAACCGGGACTAAAGGTCCCATTTGAACCGGGACTAATGCCCGACCGGCGCCTTTGCCGCTCCAACCGGGACTAATACTAACATTAGTCCCGGTTCGTAAAGGAACCGGGACTAATGTGTTTTTCGAGCCCGAACCAAAGCCCTGTTTTGTACTAGTGTTTGAAATCCCTCGTCACAGAAACACAAATATGAAAACAAAACTTAATTTAGATGTTTGTTCAAAAGATATGAAGATTTGTAAATTGAAAGCCGCAAATAAAAACATGCTAGAGGGTCACCGTGCCACCACGCACCCGCCCACCATGGATTGGATGACACATCTTGTCTATTTTTGTGCAATCGGAGAAGATGAATTGAGTCTTGGATGGGTTGCCAGACTTACCACTATTTTCTGTTTTTGGAGTTCGTAGTGTTGTTTCTTTATTCATATATCTGTGTTCGCAACATCAGGGACTTGTACTTTGGTGTGGCGCAGAGTAGGTCTGGAGGGCTCAGATGCACCACGCCACATTGAACCAACCACAATGAAATTTGGTTCATTACAACCACATGGCGTATGTGGTGAGCTATCAACAGAAAAACATATCAAAGAAATGTCATAATAGAGTGTCGAATTTACTTGAAGTTCGAGGCATGGCCTCAATCTATTTTGAGATAACTAACACATCAGAGTATTAATGATCACATCAAATATATATGTATGTCGGGTGTACGTGCATGAAGATTCTTAGATCCATTAACAAAGTAGCTCATGCCCGTGCTAAAAGACCTATTTGAGGTTTTCTTTGGGAACAATGATATGGCGCTTCTTGTGATTTCTTTTTTGAAGTGTTGATCACATATTCTCTTCTTGTTCGCTCTAAGTATGTACTCAAACAACAAAAGATTCCACATGGGAATCCGCAAGCTGTACTTTGTCTTGTATGGATGCGATACTATACTCTATAAAAATTAATCACCGCTTGTAAATGCTTTGATGCGCTGTGTAGAAACTCTCGAAAAAAATGCGAAAAAGTTAAAGGTGATCCCTGTAGAACATGTATCTGAAATACCCCTATAAAATAGTTTGGATGTACATGTCTAATGTTTGTTGTAATTCTACGGTTTTCAAGTTCAGTTATTTGATTGAATGACATATAAACAACCTTCTATTTTTTTAACATACACTTCTACTGTCTAGAAAGCGAAGGCACACAAGTTTATCAATACTTAAGTTTGACCAATGTTTAGCCCCTCCCACTCCAAACAAAAATAATAAATTAGCCCAATTATATGTGTATTACTTGGTAGCCATAGCCACTGAGAAGTGTATTCAATACGACAATGTTAAAAATCCACATCAGATTTTTAAGCATGGTAAATCAAACTTATTTTATGAAAAAATTAGGTGTCACGAGGATGACAATTTCCTTTACCAAGCATGGCAATCCTGGAAAAAAATGAACATGTCAAGGATTTTTCATGCTTCCTAAAGGATATTACAATCCTCATGACAACAAACTTTGTCATTGAAAATGTTTGATTTATCATGATATAAAATCTTGCGTTCGAAATATAGGGAAGTCCTTTTAGCGTGTATATAAATATTAATAGAATCATAATGAACTGCGACAACGCTTACATTCTTTTTTTCTTGAGAAAATTGGTGCTCAAATACTTTGCATGTGTATTGTTTAAGAAAGGAGCATCCCAGCTCTGAATTCAATTATGCATGCAACTTATAATGTTAGAACTAAGTAATACTCCCTCCGGTCCATTTTACTCCCCATATAAATTTGTGTCGAGCCAAACTTAACAAAGTTTGACAAAAACTATCTTAAAAACTATCAACATCTACAATACCAAATATATATAATATGAAACTACATTCTATAATGAATCTAATGATATTGATTTGTATTGTGGTTGTTGATATGTTTTTTTCTATAGTTTTGTTAGATTAGAGGTACTTTGACTTCAGATAGAACTTACATGCAGATTAAAAAGGACCCGAGGGAGTACAAAGATCCTGTTACCTACTTGGAGAGGACAAACAAAGGTAATGTATTTTCCATATCTAAACAGTTGCCCGCGTCGTCCCCGCTAGGGTGACTCAGGCGACGCCCAAACCCTAACAGCCGGGGCACGCACTCCCTCCTCCCATCCCTCCGCCACCGCCGGAGGAATCCATCGGGCTACACCCGGGGGCCGACGGCGGTGGCGGGGACTCCCTCTCTCCTGCGTCTCGGGAGTGCTGCGGAGCCCCTACACGCATGGAGGCGTGACCGATCTAGCGAAACAACGTTGATGGATGCGCAAACAACAGCGGTGGTCGACCCTGTCTCAGACGATGAAGGCTACAGGCGCGTTGGGCAGCCCAATCACGGGCGGCGGCGTGCGACGAATGGCCTGGTTCGGGCAGCGGCGGGATGTGCTCGGCAGCAGTGGTGCATTATCTGGTTTCGGATCGGCGGTGGCATGAAGGGCCTGGTGGACGTCTCGGCGGCACCTCTGGTCAGATATATTCTGGCCGGTGCAGCAGGCGGTGGTGGTCATCTCCTCCGTCGGAGGTGGTCGGCCTAAGGCTGGATGGTTTGATCTCGAGATCGGTCACCTAGCTAGCCCCGGCTGCGAGTCAGGGAGATATAGTTGCCGGTGAAAACCGAGCTGGCGGCACGCGATGGAGGTGTTCTGCATTGTTACCTTGATGAAGGCATCGTCATGTAACTACTATTGACCTACTCGCGCTGCCTCGGGGGAAACCCTAGGATTTGGTATTCCAGATCAGACGATAGCGGCACTACGTTGTCCTTTCTCTCTTGAGAGCATCTATTATGGAGCAGCGCTGGAAGACAGAGGGAGGAGGTGGACCGGGTTCGTCTTGAATAGAGCTTCAGTGGAGATGTCAAGTCATGCTCGGGTGATAAGTGCTACGACGTGTCATGCATGTTTAGCTGGTGCTACGCACGACAAATCTTCTAGAGTCTCCGTGTTGGTATGGACGAGCGCAGGGGGGTGGCGCGCCATGGTGGCGTCATCGGATGGCCGGACTGGCAAGGATATTGCGGATCTCTCTCCTAAAGATGGGAACAACGACTCGATAATGATGGCGCCTTTTAAAACATATGCATGTGGTGTACGCTTTAGATGTCCTGCACCAGTTGTTAGATCCGGTACGTGATATGGATGGATCGACGACAACATTGGTTTTAAATATGAAGAGTGAGAGCACTCCATATTAGCAATGTTGTACGTGTGAGTGATGGTCTCTAACGCTTGATGTATATTTTTGTTAAACTACCTGTGTGAGCGATTGTTTCTGACGGCTTGATGTATATTTTTGTTAGACTACCTTTATGGAATAATTGATAAATACGTATGTATGCATTGATTGATTTAGAGGCCGGGGGTTTAACCTCCTTTTCTAAAAAAACCTATAAGTTTATTTAGCGTGTCGAAACCATTAGAATCATACATAGGTATATTTTCCTACCACCAATACGCTAGGGGCCCATGAAGGAACGTTTTTTTTCTTGCTTATGCTCCGAAACTTGCACTAGATCTAACATATATTTAAATAATCCACACTGGATTAGTTACTAGAGTCTACATTCTGTAGTTCATCAGTAAATATTTTTGTGAAAGATATACGTAGTCAACATGTGCAAATGTCCTAAAGATTGGGGAAATTTCTGGGCGGCAAGCCATAAAGATTCTACCTACTGAAAGGAACAGATTTGTACTGGTGTTTACTTAACAAACAACCTATATGGAATAACAAGCGTCAGCAGAAACGTACCATTCACATACCCTCAAGACTGATGTGTCCTACGAATAACCCAGAGAGAGACCAAGCATATACATACCTAGAAATTTTTGCAACTTTCAACATCAGTCAACAGAGCCCATCAGCTCAACATCATGGGGCCGCCGTACGTACCTAAGCAATCAACTTGTATTAATGAAGTCTGCAGATCGACCTCGGTCAAACTCCGGTTTCATTCGATTTGATCGGCCCAGATCTTTTTGCTGAACCGGTCGTCCTGAAAATATTATTGCTAGTTGTGCTATCGTATAATCTATGCCTTGCGAGGAACAATTGACTTGTGAAGTTCCGGCCCGCGTCACCTAAATATGCAAACATGAAATAAATTTAATAGCTCGAAGAAACACATGCATTTGCTGGTTATGCTCACTGTTGGCTCTAAAATAGGTTCTCCTCAACTATTTGCAATTAAACAGCTATTATTGTTTGGGGCTGCTACGCGTCAGTCGGCGGACTCTTTGAAAAGTCCTAAGTCGTCGGATCTCATGAATCGAGTGACCGAACGTCATCATGTACTACTGCAACATAGGTTGTGTTGCGGAAACACGGATCATGTTGTAAAAAAATTTACGACATACATCAAGTTGCAGATTTTTTATTGCAACAAAGGTCATGCTACAATTTTTTTCTTGCAACAACAATCTTGTCAAAGAAATTTGTGTAACAAAAGTCTTGTTACGGAAATTTACCGATGTCAGAAAATTTGCAGAAACGTTTTGCAACAAAGGTCTTGCTACAGAATTATTCTGCAACTAAGATCTTGTTGCAGAAATTTGTATCCTTTTCATAATCGATATTCGTGCGAGCTGTGGCTGTGTTCCTAGATAAGATGAAGGTGTTTCTAAGAAAGGAAAGATGGACACATGGTAGACGATGGAGGACGCCAGAAGCAATCCGTCGATAGATACTAATAATTTCCCTTATTGTAAATGGGCAAGAAAATCTCAAATAAAAAATGGCGGCGATCGAGTGAACCACTTCTCTATTAGTTCTACAAAACCGCTAGTTCTAAGAACCGTTCCTAGGACATGTTGATAAGATAATCTTATCTTAAATATTGCATGTAATTTAGAGATCATAAAAAAAAGTATTTAAAATGGATCATCTCTTAGCCTTATCTTCTATAATTAGTTATTCCTAAAAATATGGTGAGACATATTGTGCTAAGAGATCACCTCTTGTCTTCCCTTAAATAAGAGAAGGCTGAGCCTTTTTTTCGAATTCTCTCTCCTCCACCTCATCATTTATCCTATGTGTCACTCCTAAGATAGCACCATTGTACGTGCCCTAAATATATCGTACCCTTGAGTGAGTCGGGGGATGAGTGGCGATTTTGAATTCGCCGCCGCTCCGGAACCTGGCACCGGCTCGCTGGCCACGGTGCCGGCGTCCGCGCCGCCGTTCGTCTCTGCAGATCTGACCGAGTCCCTCCTCGTCGGTGTCCCCTCGCCGGCGGCGTCCAGCCGATGTGGGGTCCCTCCCGCGCATTGTTTTGCTTGGGTGATGTGGAAGACGACCCGAAGGAGCCCGGCCCGGTGGAGATGCCGGTGTCCGTGGCGCCGCCGTCCTTCGTTGAGTTCTTGGAGGCGGCCATGTCGGCTAAGGCTCCCCAGACACCTCCACCGCCACCGGCCCGGGTGGCCAGGGTCACGTGGCCCCGGGGGGAACGCTCTCCGTCTTGGGGCGAAAACAGGGCCCTCGGGCGGTTTATCATGTCCGGCGTTGGGGATCCGCTCCTACGTGGCGTCGGTGCGGTGGCCAGTGCGGCTTGCTGGGAGTCGGCTGTGCTGCCGCCGTACGGTGCCTCCCCTGCTCAAGAGGATCGTGTTGCCCCTGCTTCGTCTGGGCCAGCTCGTGCGGCTCAGCTTGACGGGCCGCATGGGCCCGCGGTGCGGGGGTGGTGCGGCCCATCTCGTGCTGGTTCTCGAGGCAGGCTTCCACCATTTGGGCCCATTGCCAAGGCTAACCGGGAGTGGCTCCTAGCCCCAAAGGACCCCGACCGATGGGTCTGGTTGGCCCGTAATGCCTCGGTGCTGGCTCAGGGGTTCCTTGTGACTAGGGCGGACATCCAACGACACTGGTCTTCTGCCCGCATCGTTCTCCCCCTCTCCCCGCCGCCTCCTCTTGTCCGGTCCTTCGATGAGGTCGTGATGGCGCGCGAATTCGGCGACGATGCTCCTCGGCCGAAGCGCCACCTCGCCTCCTCTTCCTCCTGTCCCCGCTCTCGCCGTCGTCGTGGGGATCCCAGCCCCCTCCCCCGCTCTCCGTTGCGTGATGGACTGCCCCATTTGTCCAAGGGCACGTCCGGTCGCCTCCCTTCCCGCGCGACGTCGGCTTCCCGTGACCCGCCTCCCCGGGAACCCTCTCGTCTTCCAAGTGACGCCGTCGCCAGGACGAGCTGGACCGGGAACGGTCCCTCCGGATGGAGCTGGTCTCCCGGCCACCCACGTCCGAGGTGGCCCCTGCTCCGGCAAGTTCGGCGGTGGACGCTCGCACCGGGTCTGAGCCGGTGCGGGGCTCTGAGCATCGCAGGTGAGGTCGTCTTGAGCAGCTACGTTCTGTCCCGGGGGAGCGAGAGGGCCGGTTGGACCAGGATTGGCAGCATGATGGCCTGCCACGGTGCTACTCACCCCCTCGCGGCGGCTTCCTGATACCTCGGCCGTCTTTGGTTTCCTGAAGAAGAAGAAGAAAAAGAAGTCCAAAAAGCGCTAGACGTGTGAGTCTTCGGGTGCGGCAGAGGTTTCGTTAGCCCCGGAGGCCACGCCCGGGGATGAGATCACAACTCCTCTCGAGCCGGCAGTGGATAACCGCTCAGTGGCTCGGGCTCGGGCTCGGGTGTCTCAGCTTTGTGTTAAATGTGGTGTTGTGGGTCACTTCCGCTCGGAGTGCATTGCACCCCTGCGGTGCCCGCTCACTCTGGAGCACGTGGGGCGTTTCATCAACGAGGGCTTCTACTACATCAATTGGCCCCTGTGAGCTCCCTCCGCCACCCCACACCTAGCCACCATTATGGTGGTCCCTAATCAGGAGTCGCCCCCTCAAGGCACAATCACGGCCTCAATCATTGCTGAGGAGCTGCTTGACTTCATCGACAAGGTTCGAGATGAGTCCTTCTCCTGGGTGGTGAGAGAGGTGTCACCGAGGGTTTTCTCTGTGCCCTACCCCTCGGAGGAAATGCTTTGCTTTTGCACCCACTTTGAAAAGATTCAGCTTCGCCTGCATAAGTTTTGGGTCTCGGTGCGGGAGGCTTCAGAGGTGCCTGAGCCGGAGATCTCCCTCTCTCGGGTTTGGGTCTCTATCGTCGGGCTGTCGTCCGAGGCCAGGCTGGACTTCATTCTCAAAATGGTCTCAGAGCCGATTGGCAAGATGGTGGCTGTGGATGTGGGCTTGCTTGAGGGGGAAGGTCCGGCCCGGATCCGGGTGCTCTGCATAGACCCAACTCAGATTGATGCCCTGGTCCTACCCTTCTACTTGGATACTACGGGATTGCGTCTAACCTACAGGCTGGACACCGAGGACTCGGACATGGTGTTCGAGGGGGCACCCCCTAGGCCTCCTAGCCCCCCCACCCCGCACTTGGACCCGTGCGCAGACCCGAAGGGCTCTAATTCTTCGAGGGGCTCTTCATAGGGTGGGGGTCCCAGGAATCTCACCCTCGCTCTCCCGGCCCCGGCTCGATCATGAGCGTGAGGTTGTCGGGCATGGCTGTCGAAGCCTCGGAGGGCCTCCGTCACCGGGGACCGTGTCTGCGATCCTTATGGGCACCCCGCCTCCCCTCGAGGATGACGCTCTGAGAGCGGGGATGGATGGCCACCCCCATCTTCTCTGCGCTTTCCCGGAGTGGTGTGCTATTCCTGCTCCCTCTCCTATGTGGAGACTTCGGCGGCGGTGATGGCCCCTGCCATATCGACCCCTCCGGTGGGAGGGTCGATGGCACGCTCGGTCACGTCTGTGGCCTCACCCGTGGGGGCTCTCGTCTACGCCCATCTCTGTCTCTCCCCATCGCGGCCCACCATAGTGCGAGGCTGGACCGTGCCAAGGAGGCCTCGGGCGGATGTGTCCCTGATACGTCTCAAACGTATCTATAATTTTTGATGGTTTCATGCCGTTATCTTGTCAACTTTGCATGTTTTATATACCTTTTATATCTTTTTTGGGACTAACTTATTAATTCAGTGCCAAGTGTCGGTTCCTGTTTTGTCTGTGTTTATGACTCTTTTCAGATCTGATTTTGGAACGGAGTCCAAACGGAATAAAATCCATGTAATATTTTTTTCCAGAACAGAAGAAGATCGGGGGACTTGAGGGCCAAGGCAGAGGGCCCACAGGGAGCCCACAAGCCCTGGGGCTGCGGCCAGGGGAGGGGCCCGCGGCGACCAGGCTTGTGGCCTCCCTGGCGCTCCCCTGCCCCAGCTCTTTGGCCTATAAATTCCCTAAAATCCCAGAAAAATCAGGGCGTCCATGAAACCACTTTTCCGCAGCCGCAAGCTTCCGTTTCCGCGAGATCTCATCTGGAGACCCTTCCCGGTGCCCTGTCGGAGGGGACTTTGGAGTTGGAGGGATTCTACATCAACATCATCGCCTCTCCAATGACTCGTGAGTAGTCCACTTCAGACCTACGGGTCCGTGGTTAGTAGCTAGATGGCTTCTTTTCTCTTTTGGATCTTCAATACAAAGTTCTCCATGATCTTCATGAAGATCTATCCGATCTAATCCTCTTTGGCGGTGTGTTTGTCGAGATCCGATGAATTGTGGACTTGTGATCAGATTATCTATGAATTATATTTGAGTCTTTGCTGATTTCTTATATGCATGATTTGATATCCTTGTAAGTCTCTCCGAGTCTTGGATTTTGTTTGGCCAACTGGATCTATGATTCTTGCAATGGGATAATTGCTTGGTTTTGGGTTCACACCGTGTGGTGACCTTTCCCAGTGACAGAAGGGGCAGCAAGGCACGCATCGTGTTGTTGCCATCAAGGGTAACAAGATGGACTTTCATCATAGATTTGAGATTGTCCATCTACATCATGTCATCTTGCTTAAGGCGTTACTATGTTCTTTTGAACTTAATACACTAGATACATGCTGGATAGCGGTCGACGTGTGGAGTAATAGTAGTAGATGCAGAAAGTAACAGTCTACTTGTTTTGGACATAATGCCTATAGATATGATCATTGCCATAGATAACGTCATGACTTTGCGCGGTTCTATCAATTGCTCGACAGTAATTCGGTCACCCACCGTCTACTTGCTTTCATGAGAGAAGCCAGTAGTGAACACTACGCCCCCCGGGTCTATTCACAACTATTGTCTCCACTTTGTTGGGGAACATCGCATGGGAAACAAAAATTTTCCTACGCGCACAAAGACCCATCATGGTGATGTCCATCTACGAAAGGGGATGAGTGATCTATGTACCCTTGTAGATCGTACAGCAGAAGCGTTAGTGAACGCGGTTGATGTAGTGGAACGTCCTCACGTCCCTCGATCCGCCCCGCGAACAATCCCGCGATCAGTCCCACGATCTAGTATCGAACGGACGGCACCTCCGCGTTCAGCACACATATAGCTCGACGATGATCTCGGCCTTCTTGATCCAGCAAGAGAGACGGAGAGGTATAAGAGTTCTCCGGCAGCGTGACGGCGCTCCGGAGGTTTGATGATGACCTTGTCTGAGCAGGGCTCCGCCCGAGCTCCGCAGAAACGCGATCTAGAGGAAAAACCGTGGAGGTATGTGATCGGGCTGCCGTGGAAAAGTCGTCTCAAATCAGCCCTAAAACCTCCGTATATATAGGTGGGAGGGAGGGGACCTTGCCTCGCGGCTCAAGGAGCCCCAAGGGGGTCGGCCGAGTCCAAGGGGGAAGGCTCCCCCCCCAAACCGAGTTGGACTTGGTTTGGTGGGTGGGAGTCCTTCCTTCCCTTCCCACCTCCTCTTTTTTTTTCTTTTCTCTTTGATTTTCTTTCCTAGGCGCATAGGGCCCTTTTGGGCTGTCCCACCAGCCCACTAAGGGCTGGTGTGCCACCCTCAAGGCCTATGGGCTTCCCCGGGGTGGGTTGCCCCCCCCCGGTGAACTCCCGGAACCCATTCGTCATTCCCGGTACATTCCCGGTAACTCCGAAAACCTTCCGGTAATCAAATGAGGTCATCCTATATATCAATCTTCGTTTCCGGACCATTCCGGAAACCCTCGTGACGTCCGTGATCTCATCCGGGACTCCGAAAAACATTCGTTAACCAACCATATAACTCAAATACGCATAAAACAACGTCGAACCTTAAGTGTGCAGACCCTGCGGGTTCGAGAACTATGTAGACATGACCCGAGAGACTCCTCGGTCAATATCCAATAGCGGGACCTGGATGCCCATATTGGATCCTACATATTCTACGAAGATCTTATCGTTTGAACCTCAGTGCCAAGGATTCATATAATCCCGTATGTCATTCCCTTTGTCCTTCGGTATGTTACTTGCCCGAGATTCGATCGTCAGTATCCGCATACCTATTTCAATCTCGTTCACCGGCAAGTCTCTTTACTCATTCCGTAATACAAGATCCCGCAACTTTCACTAAGTCACATTACTTCCAAGGCTTGTGTGTGATGTTGTATTACCGAGTGGGCCCCGAGATACCTCTCCGTCACACAGAGTGACAAATCCCAGTCTTGATCCATACTAACTCAACTAACACCTTCGGAGATACCTGTAGAGCATCTTTACAGTCACCCAGTTACGTTGTGACGTTTGATACACACAAAGCATTCCTCCGGTGTCAGTGAGTTATATGATCTCACGGTCATAGGAATAAATACTTGACACGCAGAAAAACAGTAGCAACAAAATGACACGATCAACATGCTACGTCTATTAGATTGGGTCTAGTCCATCACGTGATTCTCCTAATGACGTGATCCAGTTATCAAGCAACAACACTTTGTTCATAATCAGAAGACACTGACTATCTTTGATCAACTGGCTAGCCAAATAGAGGCTTGCTAGGGACGGTGTTTTGTCTATGTATCCACACATGTAAATGAGTCTTCATTCAATACAATTATAGCATGGATAATAAACGATTATCTTGATACAAGAATTATAATAATAACTATATTTATTATTGCCTCTAGGGCATAATTCCAACACACTTTTACTTTTACTTTGCTTTGTTTGCCTTTTTTCTTTTTGTTCTCACTTTGCAAACAATCTATAAGGGATTGACAACCCCTTCATACCATTGGGTGCAAGCTCTTTGTGTTTGTGCAGGTACTTGTGACTTGACGCGATCCTCCTACTGCATCGATACCTTGGTTATTAAACTGAGGGAAATACTTACTGCTTCTGTGCTGCATCACCCTTTCCTCTTAAAGGGAACACCAACGCAAGGCTCCAAGGCCGAGGGGGAATCCTTTGCATATTTGCCATGGAAATCCCTATAGGCGTAGCCAGCAGCAGAAGGACCTCTAACGCCGTTGCCCGGGAAGGTCTTTTGTTGCCATAGCAGAAGGATTTCTGGCGCCGTTGCCGGGGAGGAGGATTAAGTCAAGAATAGTCTCCCGTCAACGTGCCGATTTCTGGCGCCGTTGCCGGGGAGGAGAGATCAAGTCAAGATCTATCCAAGTAGGTGTCACAAACTCATCTCTTGCATTTACCTTTTTTGCCAGTTGCCTCTCATTTTCCTCTCCCCCACTTCACATTTGCCGTTTTCATTTTCCTTTCTCCTTTGCCGTTTTCTTTCGTCTTTTGCCTTCTTTTTCCGCCCGTTTCACTCGCTTTCTTCCTGCTCGTTTGTGTGTGGGATAGTCCATCAATGGATAGACCCACCACTCCAAACGATACCCCTGAGAACGAAGTTCTCAATTTCAAGCAGATTGAGGAAGAAAATTTAAAGACGCTTGGTACAGGATTTGCAATGCTCAAAGTAGATCTACTCATAAGCAATCCACTACCGTTCTTCTTTGCAGTTTTTATGTTGGAATTTCTCCTTGGAATAGGTATATTTTTGATACCATCGTAGGCGGGAATTTTTTGGGGAGCCATACTGTTAACTCCTATGGAGCTATCATGAATTTGGTAGGCTCACCCCCGCTCATGGTTAATGGAACTACCTTGACCTTGGAACATGTGATGTAAAGGCTTGACGCCATTGAAAGCAAAATTGCCACAATTGAACTTATTGAGGGTTTGGATAGAAAGATCCACAATCAAATTACTCAGTACAGATCTGAAGTGGGAATGGTTTTGAAAATTTTAAGGGAGAAGGAACCTATAGTTAATGATTCCTCTAGAATTGGCAAACTAGAAGATGTCATAACCAACTTGGGTTCCGCTTTTGCCGCTGTGCAAAATACTCCAAATCTCACTCTCAAAAAGACCGTCAAGTCTGTTTTTGTTCCTAAAGCTAGTGGTGAGTCATACAATAAAGATGAAGATCTTAAGATGATAAATGATCACACTACTTATGGTTTGAGCACCAAAGATGACTATACGTGATTCCATCACCTTATGCCTAGCTAAGGGCGTGAAACAATAGCGCTTCTTGGGAGGCAACCCAACGAATCTATCCTTTTTCTTTCTGTTTTGTGCTTTCCACACTTCCATAATTCTGTTATGATTGTGTTTTTTGTGTTTCTTTTGCATTTGTGCCAAGTAAAACCGTTATGATTAGTCTTGGGGATGATCGTTTAGTCATGCTGGAAAAGACAGAAACTTTCTGCTCACGAAAAGAATTTTCATTTTTTTCTGTAAGAGCTTTTGAGTTCATTCTTTCCGATGCTGATTTGTACGCAAATTCTTCGGACGGTCGTAATTTTTCAGAATTTTTGAAGTACCAAAAGTATACGAAGTATACAGATTGCTACAGACTGGTCTGCTGTTAACAGATTCTGTTTTTGTTGAGTTGGTTGCTTATTTTGATGAAACTATGGATAGTATCGGGGGGGTATTAGCCATGGAAGATTGAAAATACAGTAACCCAACATCAACATAAGTATAATTTAAGTTTGCTACAGTACCTAAGGAAATGGTGGTTTGCTTTCTTATACTAATGTTATCACGAGTTTCTGTTTAAGTTTCGTGTTGTGAAGTTTTCAAGTTTTGGGTGAAGTTCTTATGGACAAAGATATAAAGAGTGGCAAGAGCTCAAGCTTGGGGATGCCCAAGGCACCCCAAGTTGATTCAAGGATGCCGAAAAAGCCTAAGCTTGGGGATGCCCCGGGAAGGCATCCCCTCTTTCGTCTTCAATCCATCGATAACGTTACTTGGGGCTATATTTTTATTCACCACATGTTATGTGTTTTGCTTGGAGCATCTTGTATCGTAGGAGTCTTTTATTTTTGTTGTGTCACAATCTTCCTTGCTGCACACCTAGAGAGAGAGACATGCACTCACCGTGATTTTGTCGAGCTTCACTTATATCCTTTGGTTAGACAATTCAGCTCACATGTGTTTCACTTATATCTTTTGAGCTAGTTGATTTTTGCTCTATTTGTTTCACTTATATCTTTTAGAGCACGGAAGCGCGTGGCTTGGTAGTTCATCTATGCTATGAAAGTAGTCTCAAAAGGGGTAGTTATCCAAAGGGATATGGAAACTTCCACCTTCATGTGCATTGAGTGGTTAGAGAAGTTTGATTCATCTCAATTAGTTTTGAGTTGTGGTTTTGGTAATATTGAAGTTATATTAGTAAGGTGTTGTGGATCTAGAAATACTTGTGTCGAAGTTAGTGATTCCCGTAGCATGCACGTATGGTGAACCGCTATGTGACGAAGTCTGAGCATGATTAGTCTATTGATTGTCATCCTTTGTGTGGCAGTCGGGATCGAGCGATGGTTTATACCTACCAACCCTTCCCCTAGGAGTATGCGTTGAATGCTTTGTTTCGATTACTACTAAAACTTTTGCAACAAGTATATGAGTTCTTCATGACTAATGTTGAGTCCATGGTTTAGATGCACTTTCACCTTCCACCATCACTATATTCTTTAGTACCGTGCAACTTTTGCCGGTGCACAAAACCCACCATTAGCCTCCCTCAAAATAGCCACCATACCTACCTACTATGGCTTTTTCGAAGCCATTCCGAGATATATTGCCATGCAACTACCACCATGACATGTGCCACCACTTCTACATTGCCATTGCAAGATCATAAGATAGCTAGCATGATGTTTCCATTGATGTCTATGCCATGCTAGATCATTGTCACGGTACACTACCGAAGGCATTTCATATAGAGTTATCATTGCTCTAAGTTTTGAGTTGTAAGTGTGATGATCATCATTGATGGAGCATTGTCCCATGTGAGCAAATAAAAGAGGCCAGCGAAGCCCATTTACAAAAAGAGGCCAAAGATGCCCATCAAAATAAAAAAAAAGAAAATGAAAAAAAAGAGGCCAAAGAGCCCACCAAAAAAATGAGAGAAAAAGAGAGAAGGGACATTGCTACTATCTTTCCACACTTGTGCTTATTAAGCACCATGATCTTCATGATTGAGAGTCTCTCGTTTTGTCACCACCATATAGCTAGTGGGAAATTTTCATTATATAACTTGGCTTGTATATTCCAATGATAGGCTTCCTCAAAATTGCCTTAGATCTCAGCAAGCAAGTTGGATGCACACCCACTAGTTTTCTTTAAGAGCTTTCACATACTCTTAGCTCTAGTGCATCATTTGTATGACAATCCTTACTCATTCACGTTGATATCTATTGATGAGCATCTCCATAGCTCGTTGATATGCCTAGTCAATGTGACCATCTTCTCCTTATTTGCCTTGCAACCTCCACCACACTCCATTCCACTAATAGTGCCAAAACCATGGCTCACGCTCATGTATTGCGTGAGAGTTGAAAAAGTTTGAGAAAGTAAAGGTGTGAAAACAATTACTTGGCCAATACCGAGGTTGTGCATGATTTAAATTCGTTGTGCAAGGATGATAGAGCATAGCCAGACTATATGATTTTGTAGGGATAACTTTCTTTTGGCCTTTTTATTTCGAAAGTTCATGATTACCTTGCTAGTTTTCTTGAAGTATTATTGTCTCCACGTCAATAGCAAACTATTGTTTTGAATCTAATGGATCTAAACATTCACGTCACATAAGAGGAGTTACAAAGGACATCTATGCTAGGTAGCATGAAAGCATCAAAAATTCATTCTTTATCACTTCCCTACTCGAGGACGAGCAGGAGTTAAGCTTGGGGATGCTTGATACGTCTCAAACGTATCTATAATTTTTGATGGTTTCATGTTGTTATCTTGTCAACTTTGGATGTTTTATATACCTTTTATATCTTTCTTGGGACTAACTTATTAATTCAGTGCCAAGTGCCAGTTCCTGTTATTTCTGTGTTTTCGACTCGTTTCAGATCTGATTTTGGAACGGAGTCCAAACGGAATAAAATCCCCGAAGTATATTTTTCCAGAACAGAAGAAGATCGGGGGACTTGAGGGCCAAGGAAGGGGGCCCACAGGGAGCCCACAAGCCCTAACGCCGTAGCCAGGGGAGTGGCCCGCGGCGACTAGGCTTGTGGCCTCCCTGGCACTCCCCTGCCCTAGGTCTTTGGCCTATTAATTCCCCAAAATCCCAGAGAAAATCAGGGTGTCCACGAAACCACTTTTCCGCAGCCGCAAGCTTCCGTTTCCGCGAGATCTCATCTGGAGACCCTTCCCGGTGCCCCGTCGGAGGGGAGTTTGGAGTTGGACGGCTTCTACATCAAAATCATCGCCTCTCCAATGACTCGTGAGTAGTCCACTTCGGACCTACGGGTCCGTGGTTAGTAGCTAGATGGCTTCTTCTCTCTCTTGGATCTTCAATACAAAGTTCTCCATGATCTTCATGGAGATCTATCCGATGTAATACTCTTTGGCAGTGTGTTTGTCGAGATCCAATGAATTGTGGATTTGTGATCAGATTATCTATGAATTATATTTGAGTCTTTGCTGATTTCCTATATGCATGATTTGATATCCTTGTAAGTCTCTCCGAGTCTTTGGTTTTGTTTGGCCAACAAGATCTATGATTCTTGCAATGGGAGAACTGCTTGGTTTTGGGTTCATACCGTGTGGTGACCTTTCCCAGTGACAGAAGGGGCAGCAAGGCACGCATCGTGTTGTTGCCATCAAGGGTAACAAGATGGGCTTTCATCATAGATTTGAGATTGTCCATCTACATCATGTCATCTTGCTTAAGGCGTTACTCTGTTCTTTTGAACTTAATACACTAGATGCATGCTGGATAGCGGTCGACGTGTGGAGTAATAGTAGTAGATGTAGAAAGTATCAGTCTACTTGTTTTGGACGTGATGCCTATAGATATGATCATTACCATAGATGCCGTCATGACTTTGCGCGGTTCTATCAATTGCTCGACAATAATTCGTTCACCCACCGTCTACTTGCTTTCATGAGAGAAGCCACTAGTGAACACTACGGCCCCCGGGTCTATTCACAACTATCGTCTCCACTTTCACTTTTACTTTGCTTTGTTTAACCTTTTGCTTTCAGTTCTCATTTTGCAAACAATCTATAAGGGATTGACAACCCCTTCATAGTGTTGGGTGCAAGCTCTTTGTGTTTGTGCAGGTACTTGTGACTTGACGCAATCCTCCTACTGGATCGATACCTTGGTTCTTAAACTGAGGGAAATACTTACTGCTTCTGTGCTACATGACCCTTTCCACTTCAAGGGAACACCAAGGCAAGGCTCTAAGGCCGCGGGGGAATCCTTTGCATATTTGCCAAGGAAATCCCTATAGGCGTAGCCAGCAGCAGAAGGACCTCTAACGCCGTTGCCGGGGAAGGTCTTTTGTTGCCGCAGCAGTCCCCTCGATCTCGAAGAAGGCCGCCAAATTTGTGGCAGCTCGCAACCTTGAGTTTGTTACGTCTTTCGCCCTCCTTCATTCACTGTGTCTGGCTCTAGATGTTCCCTTTTTAGGTTTGGTTCCTCGGGTCATTTGGCTGAAGTTTCCTCGGATTCTGACATCGTGTTCCATGGGGAACGTGGGCCACGACTGGAGAAGATTGCAACTATCTGTGCAAAGGAGCACTTTTATGGGGCTCTTGCTGAGCTTGAGCGTTGGCTGAGCGAGGGCCCTAGGCGACTGGGACATCGGCTGACCCCAGGCATAAAGAGCCCGGGGTTGGTGATGGCACAAGACCTAGTTCGCGTGGGGGGCGCCGCAGGTTTCTCTCCCTCTTGGGAGGTCTCTCCGTGGGCGTCCTCCCACCAGGCTTTAATCGGTGGAACAACAAGAGGTTGTTCCCGGGGTAGCTGACCCTGGGCCGATGGGTGGTGTCTCAATTGTTCGAACCCAGACAACGAGGGCTAGGCGGGGCCACCCCCCTAAGGCTTTGTCTCGGTCCTCGACTGGTGGTAGTACCTGCCTCACTCCGCGCAAAGGACCCTCTGCCCCGATATTTTCCCCATGAAGTTATTATGTTGGAACATCCGTGGGTTCGGCTGTTGGGGAACGTTGCATGGGAAACAAAAAAATTTCTATGCACACGAAGACCTATCATGGTGATGTCCATCTATGAGAGGAGATGAGATCTACGTACCCTTGTAGTGATATAGCTCCGTGATTCAAATCACCGCCGTCCCACGATGCGTTCCGATCTAGCGCCGAACGGAGAGCACCTCTGCGTTCAGCACACGTACAGTTCGATGACAATCTCGGCCTTCTTGATCCAGCAAGCAAGACGGAGAAGTAGAGGAGTGACAGCGCTCCGGTGGTGGTGATGATCTACTCGTGCAGGGCTCCGCCCGTGCTCCGCAGAAATCCGATCTAGAGGCAAAACTATGTGGAATAGGCTTGAGTTGCACGTGGCAAAGTTGTATCTCAAAAATCCCTAAACCACCAATATATATATATAGGAGGAGGGGAGGGGCTAGCCTTGCGGCACAAGGGCCGCAAGGGTGCGCCGGCCTAAGGGGTGGAGGAAGACTCCTCCTCAATTTCGGTTTGGGAAGGAGGAGTCCTCCTCTTCCTTCCCACCTCCCTCTTTCCTTTTTTTTCTTTCCATTGGTATTTTTGCTTGTGGCGCCATAGCCCTCTTGGGCTGACTCCACCAGCCACTACGGACTTGGTGTACCACTCTAACGCCATGGGCTCACTCCCGGGTGGGTGGGTGCTACCTCAAACAGATGCCCGGCAACGGCCCCAGAAATACTTCTGCTACCTCAAAAAAGATCCCTGGCAACGGCGCCAGAAATACTTCTGATGTCAGCTGTGCTTCCCTTACAGCGGCGCCAAGAATAGTCGTGTCGACGGCACCAGGAATCCTTCAGCTGCGGCTACGCCTTAAGGGACTTCCTAGGCAAGTATGCAAAGGATTTCCCCCGTGGCCTTGGAGCCTTGCGTTGGTGTTCCCTCAAAGCAGAAAGGGTGATGTAGCACAGCAGTGGTAAGTATTTCCCTTAGTTTGAGAACCAAGGTATCAATCCGGTGGAGGAGCATCACAAGATCCTGCACAAACACAAAAGCTTGTTCCCAACGCTATGAAGGTGTTGTCAATCCCTTATAGATTGTTTGCTAAGTGAGAACTGAAAGCAACAAAGTAACAAAGCAAAGTAAAAGCAGAGGTGTATACGATGGATGTGAATAGACCCGGGGGCCGTAGTGTTTACTAGTGGCTTCTCTCATCAAAGCAAGTAGACGGTGGGTGAACAAATTACTGTCGAGCAATTGATAGAACCGCCCAAAGTCGTGACGATATCTATGCAATGATTATTTCTATATGCATCACGTCCAAAACAAGTAGACCGATACTGTGTGCATCTACTACTATTACTCCACACGTCGACCGCTATCCAGCATGCATCTAGTGTATTAAATCCATAAGAATAGAGTAACGCCTTAAGCAAGATGACATGATGTAGAGGTATAATCTCAAACCAATGATAAAAACCCCATCTTTTTACCCTTGATGGCAACTACTTGATGTGTGCCTTGCTGCCCCTACTATCACTGGGAAAGGTCACCACATGGCAGAACCCAAAACCAAGCACTTCTCCGATTGCAAGAATCATAGATCTAGTTGGCCGAATAAAACCCAAGACTCGGAGAGACTTACAAGGATATCAAATCATGCATATAAGAAATTATCAAAGACTCAAATATATATCGTAGATAATCTGATCACAAATCCACAATTCATCGGATCTCGACAAACACACCGCCAAAGAAGATTAGATCGGATAGATCTCCATTAAGATCATGGAGAACTTTGTATTAAAGATCCAAGAGAGAGAAGAAGCCATCTAGCTACTAACTACGGACCCATAGGTCTGAAGTGAACTACTCACGAGTCATCGGAGGGGCGATGATGATGATGAAAAGCCCTCCAACTCCAAAGTCCCCTCCGGCAGGGTACCGGGAAGGGTCTCCTGATGAGATCTCGCGGAAAAGGAAGCTTGCGGCGGCGGAAAAGTATTTTCGAGGCTCTCCTGATTTTTTGCGGAATATTTGGGAATTTATAGGCCAAAGATCTAGGTCAGGGGGCGGCCAGGGAGGCCACAAGCCTGCCCACCGCCGCCTCCCCCTGGTGGCGGAGTGGGGGCTTGTGGGCTCCCTAGGGCCCACCTGGCTTGCCCCAAAGCCCCCCTGATCTTCTTCTGTTCGGGAAAAAATCATTTCAGGGTTTTTCTTCCGTTTGGACTCCGTTCCAAAATCAGATCTGAAAAGAGTCAAAAACACGGAAAAAACAGGAACTGGCACTTGGCACTGAATTAATAAGTTAGTCCTAAAAAAAGATATAAGAGGTACATAAAACAACCAAACAAGACAAGATAACAGTGTGAAACCATAAAAAATTATAGGTACGTTTGAGACGTATCAGTGGGCCCCTCCCGATAAACACCCGAAACCCAGTCGTCACTCTCGGTACACTGTTGGAATTGCCCGAAACTTTCCGGTGACCAAATGAAACCATCCTATATATCAATCTTCGTTTCCGCACCATTCCGGAAACCCTCATGACGTCTGTGATCTCATCCGGGACTCCAAAAAACATTCGGTAACCACACATATAACTCAACTATACTAAAACATCATCAAACTTTAAGTGTGCAGAACCTGCGGATTCGAGAACTATGTAGACATGACCCGAGACACTCCTCGGTCAATCTCCAATAGGAGGACCTGGATGCCCATATTGGATCCTACATATTCTTCGAAGATCTTATCGTCTGAACCTCAGTGTCAAGAATTCATATAATCACGTATGTCATTCCCTTTGTCCTTCATATGTTACTTGCCCGAGATTCGATCGTCGGTATCTGCATACCTATTTCAATCTCGTTACCGGCAAGTCTCTTTACTCGTCCCGTAATACAAGATCCCGTAACTTACACTTAGTCATAGTGCTTGCAAGGCTTGTGTGTGATGTTGTATTACCGAGCGGGCACTGATACGTCTCCAACGTATTTATGATTTTTGATGGTTCCATGCTATTATCTTGTCAACTTTGGATGTTTTGTATGCATTTTATATCTTTTTGGGGACTAACCTATTAACTCAGTGCCAAGTGCCAGTTTATGTTTTTTACGTGTTTTTGACCTTTTTCATAGGAGAATATTAAACAGAGTCAAACGGAATAAAATCTTCGGAATGATTTGTTTCGTAACAGAAGATACGCAGGGAACTTGAGAACCAAGGCAAAGGATCCCGGGGGAGGCCACAAGCCCCCCAGCTGCGACCTGGGGGGACGCGCCTACCAGGCTTGTGGGCCCCCCGTGTCTCCTTTTTCCTACTTCTTCCGCCTACAAATTCCCTAAAAATCAAAACTGCCATAGAGAGCCATGAAAATACTTTTCCGCCGCCGCAAGCTTCTGTCTCTGCAAGATCCCATCTGGGGCACGTTCTGCTGCCTTGCCGGAGGGGGGATTCGGACACGGAGGGCTTCCTCATCAACACCATTGCCTCTCCGATGATGCGTGAGTAGTTCACCACAGACCTTCCGGTCCATAGCTAGTAGCTAGATGGCATCTTCTCTCTCTTATATCTTCAATACAAAGTTCTTCATGATCTTCATGGAGATCTATCCAATGTAATCTTCATTTGCGGTGTGTTTGTCGAGGTCCATGAATTGTGGATTTATGATCAGATTATCTATGATTATTATTTGAGTTTCTTCTGATCTCTTATATGCATGATTTATTATCCTTGTAATTCTCTTCGAGTTGTGGGTTTCGTTTGGCCAACTTGATCTATAATTCTTGCAATGGGAGAAGTGCTTGGTTTTGGGTTCATACCGTGCGGTGTCCTCACCTAGTGACAGAAGGGGTAGCGAGGCACGCATCGTGTTGTTGCCATCAAGGGTAAACAGATGGGGTTTATATCTATTGCATGAATTTATCCCTCTACATCATGTCATCTTGCATAAGGCGTTACTCCGTTTGTTATGAACTTAATACACTAGATGCATGCTGGATAGCGGTCGATGTGTGGAGTAATAGTAGTAGATGTAGAAAGTATTGGTCTACTTGTTTCGGATGTGATGCCTATATGTATGAGCATTGCCTTAGATATCATCTTGACTTTGCGCGATTCTATCAATTGCTCGACAGTAAACCCACCGTAATACTTGCTTTCATGAGAGAAGCCTCTAGTGAACACTATGGCCCCCGGGTCTACTTCACATCATATTTTCAGCTCTACACTTTCACTTTGTTGCACTTTCCACCTTTAGATCTCACCTTGCAATTAATCGTGAAGGGATTGACAACCCCTTTATAGCGTTGGGTGCAAGTTTGTTTGTTTTTGCGCAGGTACATTGGTGACTTGCCTTGATACTCCTACTGGATTGATACCCTGGTTCTCAAACTGAGGGAAATACTTACTGCTATTGTGCTGCATCGCCCTTTCCTCTTGAAGGGAAAAACCAACGCAAGCTCAAGAGGTAGCAAGAAGAATTTCTGGCGCTGTTGCGGAGGAGTATCAAGTCAAGAATAATCTTCATTCAACGTGTCAATTTCTAGCGCCGGGGACTATTCTAAGTGAAGCTTATCCAAGTAACTATCACAGACTCGTCTCTTGCATTTACTTTTTTTGCCTTTTGCCTCTCGTTTTCCTCTCCCCCACTTCTGAAAAACAAAAAATTACAAAAATATTTGCATTTTTCGTTTGCCTTTCCTTTGCTTGTGTGCTATGTGCCTTCAATATGGTTGCATCTTCGCTTACTGAAAATCTATTGATATGGATCCTCATCCACTTGCTAATCTCTTTAAGAGATCCAATTATGTTGAACCAATTCCTAGTGAGTTGAGTGCACTTTACTATCTTTATGATGTTTTGCTTGAGATGCGTGAATCTGAAAATCGTGATGAAGAAATTTATGAAGTGATTCACGAGGGCTCCTTGAATTAAAATCATGATTGCAATGATTTCATTATAAATTCTATTAATGACAATCATGCTAAAATACGCAAAACCCTAAGCTTCGGGATGCTAGTTTTGCTATGTCCACTACTTGTTGCAATGATCATGATCGGGGTAATGATTTTTCTTATGATCTTGAAAATTTGTTTAAGCCTCATGATGAATATGATATTTTCAATAAAATTGAAACTGGGTTTGGAGAAGTCATGACTTTAGTTGCTGATAATCCCACTATTTTTGAAGATCGTCAACTTTGCATGCATGTGGATGATGAAAACAATATCCTATGTGATAGCTATATTGTTGAATTTGAATTTGATCCCACATGAAATTGTTATGAGAGAGGAAAATATTGTGGTAGAAATTTTCATATCACTAAATCAGCTCTTGTTATGTTGAGATTGCTATTGTCTCTTTCTTCCTCCTTGCATATGGTAGTTATTGCTTGTCCTGATAATTTGTTTTCCTATAAAATGCCTATGCATAGGAAGTATGTTAGACTTAGATATGTTTGTCACATGTTTCATGATGCTCTCTTCGTGTCCGATTGCTATCTTTTATGTGAGCATCATTGAATTATCAATGCCTAGCTAAGGGCGTTAAACAATAGCACTTGTTGGGAGGCAACCCAATGAATTTATCTTTGCTTTTTGCTTTCTGTTTTGTTGTGTCCACACCATCATAATTCTTTTATGATTGTGTTTTTTGTGTTTCTTTTTGTGTTTGAGCCAAGTAAAACCTTTATGACTAGTTTTGGTGATGGTTGTTTGATCTTGCTGAAAAAGACAGAAACTTTGCGCTCATGAAATTATTTTTAATTCCTATCCATAAAGAGCTTTTGAGTTGATTATTTTTGCTACTGGTTGATATGCCAATTTCCCTAATTCTCATAATGATTCAGCATTTTTGAGATAACAGAAGTATACGAAGTATACAGATTGCTACAGACTGGTATGTTTTTGACAGATTCTGTTTTTGTTGTGTTGATTGCTTATTATGATGAAATTATGGATAGTATCGGGGGTACTAGCCATGGAAAAGTGAGAATACAGTAATATAACATCAATATAAATAGAAATCAAGTTTACTATAGTACCTAAAGAGTTGCTAGTTTGTTTTCTTGTGCTAATGATATCATGAGTTTCTGTTTAAGTTTTGTGTTGTGAAGTTTTCAAGTTTTGGGTGATGTTCTCATGGACAATGGGTAAAGAGTGGAAAGAGCTCAAGCTTAGGGATGCCTAAGGCATCTCAAGGCAAATTCAAGGTCACCAAAAATCCTAAGCTTGGGGATGCCTCGGGAAGACATCCCCTCTTTCGTCTTCAATCCATCGGTAACGCTACTTGGAGCTATATTTTTATTCACCACATGATATGTGTTTTGCTTGGAGCATCATGTATTATAGGAGTCTTTTATTGTTTTGTGTAACAATCATCATTGCTGCACACCTTTTTGAGAGAGACATGTACTCATCGTGAATTTGCTAGAATACTCATTGAGTGTCGCTTATATCTTTTGAGTTAGGCAATTTAGCTCACATGTGCCTCACTTATATCTTTTGAGCTAGATAACTTTGCTCTAGTGCTTCACTTAAATATTTTTAGAGCACGGCGGTGTCATATTTTGGAGAAATAAGAACTCTCGATCTTAACTTATATCTTTTTGATAGTGCTCTCTCTGAGTAACTTCGTAGTTGGCTTGTGCTATGAAAGTAGTCCTAAAGATGATAGACATCCAAAGAGGATATAATAAACACTTACATATTCAAGTGCATCGATTAGTAAAGAGAAGTTTGATTCCTCTCAATTAGTTTTGAGACATGGATTTGGTAATACTAGAGTTATGTTAGTAGGGTGTTGTGAATCTAGAAATACTTGTGTTGAAGTTAGTGATTCCCGTAGCATGCACGTATGGTGAACTGCTATGTTAGGAAGTCAGAGCATAATTTATTTATTGATTGTCATCCTTTGTGTTGCGGTCGGGATCGCGTGATGGTTAACACCTACCAACCCTTCCCCTAGGATTATGCGTTTAGCACTTCGTTTCGATTACTAATAAAACTTTCGCAATAAGTATATGAGTTCTTCATGACTAATGTGAGTCCATGGTATAAATGCACTTTCACCTTCCACCATTGCTAGCCTCTCTAGTGTCACGCAACTTTCGCCAGTGCACAAACCCACCATATACCTTCCTCAAAACAGCCATCATACCTACCTATTATGGCATTTTCATAGCCGTTCCGAGATATATTGCCATGCAAATCCCACCGTTCCGTCTCATAACTTGTGCCGTCACTTACATATTGCCATTGCATGATCGTAAGATAGCTAGCGAGATGTTTCAACGTCATACGCCAAGCTAGATCGTTGCACATCCCGGTACACTACCAGAGGCATCTCCTATAGAGTCATCATTGCTCTAAGCATTGAGCTGTGAGTAAATAAAAGTGTGATGATCATCATTATTAGAGCATTGTCCCATATGAGGAAATATAAAAAAAAGAGGCCAACGATGCCAACAAAAAAAAGAGGCCAAAGAGAACAAACAAAAAAAGTCAAAAAATGAGAGAAGGGACAATGCTACTATCTTTTTCCACACTTGTGCTTCACAATAGCACCATGTTCTTCATGATAGAGAGTCTCTCATTTTGACAGTTCCATATACTAGTGGGAATTTTCATTATATAACTTGGCTTGTATATTCCAATGACGGGCTTCCTCGGAATTGCCCTAGGTCTTCGTGAGCAAGCAAGTTAGGTGCACACGCACTAGTTCTCCTTTTGAGCTTTCAGACACTTATAGCTCTAAGTGCATCCGTTGCATGGAAATCCCTACTCATTCACATTGATATTATTGATGGGCATCTCCATAGCCCTTCGATACGCCGAGGCGATGTGACCAACTCCTCCTTTTTTCCTCACAACCTCCACCACACTCTATTCCACCTATAGTGTTATATCCATGGCTCACGCTCATGTATTGCATGAGAGTTGAAAAGGTTTGAGAAAGTAAGAGTGCGAAAACAATTACTTGGCCAATACCGGGGTTGTGCATGATTTAAATTCGTTGTGTGGGGATGATGGAGCATAGCCAGACTATATGAGTTTGTAGCGATAACTTTCTTTGGCCTTGTTATTTCAAAAGTTCATGATCACTTTGCTAGTTTGCTTGAAGTATTATTGTTTTCATGTCAATAGTAAACTATTGTTTTGAATGTTACGGATCTGAACATTAATGTCACAAGAAATAAGTTACAAAGGACAAATATGTTAGGTAGCATTCCACATCAAAAATTCAGTCTTTATCACTTCCCTACTCGAGGACGAGCAGGAGTTAAGTTTGGGGATGCTTGATACGTCTCCAACGTATCTATAATTTTTGATGGTTCCATGCTATTATCTTGTCAACTTTGGATTTTTTGTATGCATTTTATATCTTTTTTGGGACTAACCTATTAACTCAGTGCCAAGTGCCTACCAGGCTTGTGGGCCCCCCGTGGCTCCTTTGACCTACTTATTCCGCATATAAATTCCCAAAAAATCCAAAACTGCCAGAGAGAGCCAAGAAAATACTTTTCCGCCGCCGCAAGCTTCTGTCTCCGCGAGATCCCATCTTGGGCACGTTCTGGTGCCCTGCCGGAGTGGGGATTCGGACACGGAGGGCTTCTTCATCAACACCATTGCCTCTCCGATGATGCGTGAGTAGTTCACCACAGACCTTCGGGTCCATATCTAGTAGCTAGATGTCTTCTTCTCTCTCTTGGATCTTCAATACAAAGTTCTCTATGATCTTCATGGAGATCTATCCGATGTAATCTTCTTTTGCGGTGTGTTTGTCGAGATCCGATGAATTGTGGATTTATGATTAGATTATCTATGATTATTATTTGAGTTTCTTCTGATCTCTTATATGCATGATGTCGTTTCCTTGTAATGCTCTTCGAGTTGTGGGTTTCGTTTGGCCAACTTGATCTATAATTCTTGCAATGGGATAAGTGCTTGGTTTAGGATTCATACTGTGCGGTGTCCTCACCTAGTGACAGAAGGGGTAGCAAGGCACGCATCGTGTTGTTGCCATCAAGGGTAAAAAGATGGGGTTTATATCTATTGCATGAATTTATCGCTCTACATCATGTCATCTTGCTTAAGGCGTTACTCTGTTTGTTATGAACTTAATACAGTAGATGCATGCTGGATAGCCGTCGATGTGTGGAGTAATTGTAGTAGATGCAGAAAGTATCGGTCTACTTGTTTCGGACGTGATGCCTATATTTATGATCATTGCCTTAGATATCATCATGACTTTGCACGATTCTATCAATTGCTCGACAGTAATTGGTTCACCCACCGTAATACTTGCTTTCATGAGAGAAGCCTCTAGTGAACACTATGGCCCTCGGGTCTACTTCACATCATATTTTTAGCTCTGCATTTTCACTTTGTTGCACTTTCCACCTTCAGATATCACCTTGCAATTAATTGTGAAGGGATTGACAACCCCTTTATAGCGTTGGGTGCAAGTTTGTTTGTTTTTGCGCAGGTACATTGGTGACTTGCCTTGATACTCCTACTGAATTGATACCTTGGTTCTCAAACTGAGGGAAATACTTACTGCTACTGTGCTGCATCACCCTTTCCTCTTCAAGGGAAAAACCAATGCAAGCTCAAGAGGTAGCTGGCCCCGAGACCAGAAATACCTCTCCATCACACGGAGTGACAAATCCTAGTCTTGATCCATACTAACTCAATGGATACCTTCAGAGATACATGTAGAGCACCTTTATAGTCACCCAATTACGTTGCGACGTTTGATGCACACAAGGTATTCCTCCAGTGCTAGTGAGTTATATGATCTCATAGTCATAGGAATAAATACTTGACATGCAGAAAACAATAGCAACAAAATGACACGATCAATATGCTACGTTCATAGTTTGGGTCTAGTCCATCACATGATTATCCTAATGATGTGATCCAGTCATCAAGTGACAACACTTGCACATAGTCAGAAAACTTTGACTATCCTTGATCAAATGGCTAGCCAACTAGAGGCTTGCTAGGGACATTGTTTTGTCTATGGATCCACACATGTATCTATGTTTTCATTCAATACAATTATAGCATGGATAATAAACGATTATCTTTGTAACAGGACATATAATAATAAATATTTTATTATTGCCTCTAGGGCATATTTCCAACATCGCCCACTTGTGCCGCCGCCGCCAACTGATCGAGTACATGCACGAGGAAGATGTATATATTGTGGGGCTCCAAGAGACGGTCCGCTAGGACTTCTCGCTGCTTGAGTTACAGGTCCTGTATCGAAGGCCCTTTACTTGGCAATGGTTATGGGCGAATGATCTCTCCGGTGGTACCCTTCTAGGGGTACGTGAGGATTCTTTCTCTATTGAGGACATGGACCGAGGGGAGTTTTCCCTCAGCATGTCTTTGATCGACCGACGATTGAACCTCAGTTGGGAGGTGATAATCGTCTACGGCCCGGTGGACCATGGGCGGTTGGCCGCCTTACTCAATGAGCTCCAAGCTAAGGTGGACCGTTGCCTCACCCCGGTGGTCGTGGCTGGGTACTTTAACCTTAATGGTTATAACCTTAATGGTTAGCATGCGGATAAAATTTGCACTAACGTTAATGTGACCCACATGCGGATGTTTAATGATTATATCATGGAGATGGCTCTTCGTGACATTGATCGCGTTAGGGCTAGGTTCACGTGGACTAATAAACATGCCTCACCCATCGAGAGTGTGCTTGATCGTGTTCTGGTCTCAGCTCATTGGGAGTCCTTGTTCCCTCTCTGCTCCCTTAGGGCGGTCACCCGCATCGGTTCTTACCACTCCCCCTGCTCTTCTCCTGTGGGGAAAATACCCCTCCCCGGACCTCTCGCTTCCACTTTGAACCATATTGGTTACTGCAACCAGGCTTTCTGGAAGCGGTGACTCTCAGGTGGTCGGAGGCGGAGATGGATCCCCAACGGACCTTCATGCGGTCGTTACTTGGCAACATTGTGCCAAATTAGCTAGGCAATTCATGCGTGGTTGAGGAGCTAATTTAAGGGTCTCTTACCGCGCTCAAAAAGGGGTGATCCTTTACCATATTAAGGCACTGGACCTTAGAGTGGATGCTATTGGGATCTTGGCAGATGGCTGGAATTGGCGCTACTCTTTGGAGGCGACGTTGAGCGAAATTTACCATGGCGAGCAGTTGTTATGGCAATGCCGTGCAGGTCAGAAATGGCTCCTTGAGGGAGATGCTGATACTGCTTACTTCGAGGTGATTGTGAATGGGCGGCGTCGGAGGTTCTCAATCCCATGCCTATGGGATGGGACTCGCTCCTTGAGCACCCTGATGAGATCAAGGCTCAGATATACTCCTTTTACAACGAGCTCTTCTCGAATGCCCTCAGGAGGGGCACGTCTCTCGCTTCTGACTTTTGGTCGCCAGATGAGCGGGTGATGGAGGACGAGAATAGGGGCTTGACGTTGCCGTTCTTGGCCAAGGAGGTCTTTGTGGCTATCTGAGCGATGAAGGTTGCCTCTGCCCCGGGACCCGAGAGTGTCCCACTCATCTTCTTCCAGAAGTTATGGAGTGTCATTAGACCAGTCATAATTAAGATGTTCCATGAATTCTACATAGGAACTCTAGATGTGGTGCGGATTAACCATGGCATTATCACCTTGATCTCCAAAGTAGTTGGGGCAATGGATATTCGCCAATTCATACCTATCACGGTCATTAATGTCCTCGAACGGATCCTCGCGAAGGTGTGCACGATACGCCTGGCACCTATCACGGAGGGGATTGCTCATCCCTTCCAGTCGACATTTCTGAAGGGGCGTCGGATCCGTGATGGGATCCTTGCACTCCACGAGATTGCTCACGAGGTCCATAGATGCAAGGACATGGAGGTCTTCCTAAAGCTGGACTTCCGGAAGGCATACGACCGCCTTGACTGGTCTTTTCTTCGCCTCGTCCTGGAGCAGAGGGGCTTCAACGATTGGTGGTGCTCCTGGATTGTGCAATTAGTGCAAACCGGGAGCATGGCCATCAATATCAACAGGGAGGTAGGGCCTTACTTTCGCTCCTCGAGTGGGGTTCGACAAGGAGACCCGATTTCCTCGCTATTATTCAACCTGGCGGTTGATGCCCTGACATTCATTCTTGACAAGGCTAGGGTAGCGGGCCACATACACAGAGTGGTACCCCACCTCATTCTAGGAGGCGGGGTTACTCATCTCCAGTATGCCGATGATACCATGATAATGGTGGAGGGGTCTGACCTAGATATAATAAATCTTAAGGTTCTTTTGCTTTGATTCGAAGGGATGTTACGTCTTAAGATCAACTTCGATAACAACGAAGTTATCGTCCTGGGATACCCCGAGGCTGAAAAACAACGAATTGTGGATAACCTAAATTGCAGGTGGGCCGCCTTCCCTATAGATTACTTGGGCATGCCACTCTCAAACTCTAAGGTCCTCATGAGTGCGTTTGACCCCCTAATGGAGAAGGTTGGAGAGCGGGCGGAACCCTGGTGTGGTAGATTTACCTCCAAGGGAAGTAAGACCATCCTAATTGACTCCAACCTGTCCAGCCTCCCCATGTATATAATGGGGTTATATTCCCTCTGTGAAGGGGTCCATGTTGCGTTCGACAAAGCCTTGGCCCGCTTCTTCTGACATGCGAGGAACGACCGCCAAAAATATCACATGGTAAAATGGGCCGAGATCTGCCTCCCTAAGAAGTGTGCTGAGCTTAGGATCATGGCATTCCGCCAGATGAACATCGCCCTCATGCTTAGATGGGTGTGGCGGATCATTTGTAATGACGGGGGCCTTCGGCTTCAGCTTCCTCAGGCTAAGTACCTCCAGGGCTTGCCGCTGTTAGCATTTGACTCTATGGACGGTTCCCAGTTTTGGTGATCCATCCAGAATATTAAACACGAGATCCGACTGTGCCTGGCGTTCTCCCTAGGCAATGGAGAGGGGAGCCAATTCTGGTTGGATCCTTGGGTTCACGTTAACCCTCTCTGTAGGATGTTCCCGCGGCTATTTGCTATTTGTGCCGATTCCTCTCTTCAGGTCTCGGGTGCGATACGGGGAGGCCAATGGAATATCACGTTCCACAGCTCTCTAGGTCCCGCGGAAGTTCTTGAATGGACCAATCTTTTGGCAACCCTTCCGCCTGTCATCGGGAGTGGCCCGAATCGGGCCTGTTGGCTCCTCTCTCCTTCGGGAGACTTCTCTGTGGCTTCGGCGAACCGTGCCCTATGTCATACTCCTACCGTCCGGTGGATCGCGCCCCTCTGGAAGGCGCCACTACCGCTGGAAATCAAGATCTTCGTCTAGCAGTTGCTGGGGGATCGTCTCCCATCCGGTATGAAGGTGATCGGAATGGCCCGGGAAATGGCCTGTGTCCCTTATGTCATGTCACGGAAAACATGACTCACATCATATTCTCATGTACGACTGCTAGATCTCTCTGGATGTTTGTTCAGGACGCACTTGGGCCACAGTGGACGGCCTGTGACCTGGCTGAGTTCTTGCAGGCCAAGGCAATGCAGTCGGGCAGGAGTAAGCGCTTTTTCTAGCTGATCTTCGCTGCGATATCATGGACCCTTTGGACTACGAGGACTAAGATGGTGACTCAGAGGATTTTCTTGCAGCGCGCCTCTGATGCTTCTTTCAAATTTCTCACTTCTCTGGAGCACTGGCACTTGTTGGCTAGGCCAAGGGATTAGGCACGCCTTGGGAGGATGTTGGAAGCTCTTCACTTCTCAGCTTGCCGTCTTGTCCACCCGCATTCGGTCGGATGATATGAGCACTTGGTGGCCTTTTCCATTTCTTCTTCGGTTTTTTGGTCTTTCTTGTGTTGTGGCCTCGGCATACAGTGGATTTTATGTTAGTACCTCTAGTTGTAGACTTGGTGCTTTATTTATAAAGCCGGGCGAAAGCCTATTTTGTGAGATTTATTTAATTGTACCTAAGCATACCATGTCTATTGTATCATCATAACTGTAAGTAAACATACCAGAATTGTTATATCTACATAACCATACTTAACTAATACATGAGTACACTCTTTTTGAGAAAAGGCATATTGCCCTTGGCCTCTGCATGCAGCCATAATACATGAGTACATCTAACAAATCACATCCGTTAGATCTACATATCCGTACTGACCTACATACCCATACCTAATCAAATCACAGCTCTTAAAACCAATTCATAACCTATAGATATTTGTATAAAATAACCCATAGATCATTATAGTTGCATTTAGATAAATATTAGGTGATTTTTAAACACATTACTCAAGACATAAACATGTTAGTCCTCACCAACCAATATAATTCTAATCGAATGGAGAAATACACAATTGAAACCGTACATAAAAATATTTTCAATGAAAATGTTATTTTTACCATCTTAGGCTATATAGAAAATTTGTACAATAGGTGATGTACAAATCCTCTATATGCTATAGGTAAACAAAATGCCAAAAGAGTTGAAAAGATTGAGTATGATGGGGGGATACATAAATAGTTGCATGTTAATGTGGTAGGACAAATGTTTCTACTTGGATGTTGAGACAAAGCTGGTGAGGAATATGCAGCAACGTTTGGTTTGGTGGGCGCGGGGGGGGGGGGGGAGGTACTTTCCACGTTCACAAGGGGTATGCTTTGATAATTGTTATTCTCTTTGTGTTGGTAAAAGTCGTCGGCCCCTAAGAACAAATAGTGCGATAACTTGTCTTGGACATACAAGCCTTTCTACAATAGTGTATGTTTTGCAGACCAAGGTATTTCACTCTAGAGGTATAGTAGGTACTACCCCTTCACAACACGGCAAACACGACAAGTGTAACTTGCTCGCACATTTTGGAAAAGGAGTGACTTTCGCTTTGTAAAATTAGGTATAGCCGGTTGATGGTTTTGTTTCAAAGTTCGGCAAGGTTCGAGCTTATTTTCCAAAAGAAGATCGCTACTTTATTTTACATATTTTATTTCAGAAATTTGTAAAGGGGGTTGGGTAATGTGTGGTTCCGTGAAATTTAGAATCTTTTTCAAAATAAGTGAAACGTTATCCTCAATTAGTATATGCACTTTGAAAAAAGAGAAATGTGTGATAGCTCCCGGATGCCTAGGCACCCTCTATGAACAATAAAATGGAAAAAAGTAGAAAACATAATAAAAAATATGTGAAACTTTGCAACATTAAAGATGATAAAACTTTGTAGGCTCTTGTAAGTTTTCATGTTAAAATACCATGTAGAGAAAGTTGTACAAAAGAGTTTCAAATTTCAATGCTAGAAGTGCTCAAAAAACTTCAAACACTGATTTTTTCCTCGTGTGTAGAGATCCTCGAATACTTTTTTGGCCTGAAAACTTGAAGCGCCTACAAATTTTGATCATCTTTGATGCTGCAAAGTTTAAGATTTTTAAAACTTCATTTTTTATTTCTTTTGATTTTAATGTTCATAGAGGATGCCTAGGCATCACTAGTAACAAACGGGGCTATAGTCCCGGTTGGTAAGGGCCTATAGTCCCGGTTCACCAACCGGGACTATTAACTTGGGATTAATGACCCCCCCTCCTTTAGTCCCGGTTTACCAGGAACCGGGACTAATACACTTCCACGTGGCTGATTGGGCTCATGAGGGGCGGGTACCTTTACTCCCGGTTGGTGATACCAACCGGGACTAAAAGGCAGCCTTACACTGTTTTTTTTTTGAAAGGTGGGGTTTAGGGTTTCATATATCGATCATGGGTATCCATCCATTTTAATCAAATATTATGTCATATAACTCATCATCTTCTTACGTACTCATCTTGAAACTCATCATCATCTCAATCATATACCAAGTTAAAATCTCATAAAACAGAAAAACATCATAATAGCCATCATGCATCCTAATCGATCATGCCAAGTTAATATAAACCAGAAAAACTTGTGTCTCATAACACCTAGTCCTCGCTCCTAGGTATAACGTCATAAAACAGAATAACACCTTTGTCTCCGTGGTGAAGCACAAAGATCCAATGGTCTCCAACTTGTGGCTTGCGATTCTTCTTTATTTCTTCCATCCTTCAATTTGGAGCCTTTTTGATTTGCAGTCAGTCGAGTATGGAGCATCGAACTCAGCCCCCAGCGGGCTTTTAATTTTCGTATGACCTTTATCGTGCATCAATAGAGGAACTACATCATTTTGAAGTTGTTGTTGAAGAACATAATAATAACCTAATTAGCAATGTAATCAACACCATTTATGCAATAGTAGAGCATACTTAATTAGCAAACTCTTACCAAGATATTTCGACGAATGCCATCCGCCCTCAACGTATGCACTAGTGGCATGTAAAATGTATAATTTGGGCTAGTTACCAAATTATACGGGAAGTTCTCCGTACCAACGAGGACACCAAGAAGAAAGTAGATAAGAACATCCTTCTCCTCCCAAGTTAGATGTGATCCATACGTGCAGCGTGTCGTGTCAATTAATTTCAATAATTTTTTCAAAGAAATGAAATAAGCTGTAGATTATAATTTAACAAATGTAGTATATGGATGAATACCAACTATTTTTAAATATATAATGCAAATTCCTTAACAAATATGCATGGTCGACAAACTTACATGGAGGTAAAACAGGAAGCAAATCGACATCCATCCAAATCTCGATGTTACCTGGCATATTATCTTCAGGACAAAGATCGAAGGTTATTTTCATACCCTCCTAAAATCCATATGCCTTGCAAAGATCCTCCCAATTTGGGCACCCTGTTTCTGTGTTATAAACTGCATTCATTACTCTGATCAAAATTATGTGACTATGTATAGTCCCGAGGTTAGCTCTCCTCGTCTCCATACTCTCGTGGTTTTGGAAACCGAGCCTCTCCAACACATAACTTATTGCATGTCAAGGGAGGAACTAGTTGAATTGTATAAACAAAAATTACACATTGAAGCAAAAAAACAGAAGTGATGATTAATTACGAAAAAACACTTGTCATCGTTGTCTACTGATACGTCCATTTTGCATCATGCTTTCATGTTGATATTTATCGCTTTTTGGGCTGTTATTACACTTCACGGTACAATACTTATGCCTTTTCTCTCTTATTTTGCAAGGTTTACATGAAGACAGAGAATGCCGACAACTGGAATTCTGGCCTGAAAAAGCAACTTTGAGATACCTATTCTGCGCAACTCCAAAAGCCGTGAAAATCAACGAAGATTTATTTTGGATTTTATAAAAAATACTGGGCCGAAGAAGTACCAACGGGGTGCCAGCAGGAGGCCACAAGCCTGCTAGGCGCGGCCTCCCCCCTGGCCGCGCCTAGGGGGCTTGTGGGCTCCCACTTGGCCCTCTGGCCCCCCTCTTTTGCCACAAGAAGGGTTTCGTTCTAGAAAAAATCAGGAGGAGGCTTTTCGGAGGATTCGCCGCCGGGACGAGGCGGAACTTGAATAGAACCAATCTACAGCTCCGGCAGGACGATCCTGTCGGGGAAACTTCCCTCCAGGAGGGGGAAATCGTCACCATCGTCATCACCAACACTCCTCTCGTCGGAGGGGACTCGTCACCATCAACATATTCATCAGCACCATCTCATCTCCAAACCCTAGTTCATCTCTTGTAACTAATCTCAGTCTCGCGACTCCGATTGGTACTTGTAAGGTTGCTAGTAGTGTTAATTACTCTTTGTTGTTGATGCTAGTTGGATTACTTGGTGTAAGATTATATATTCAGATCTTTGATGCTACTCATTACCTCTCTGGTCATGAATATGATTATGCTTTATGAGTAGCTGCATTTGTTCCTGATGACATGGGATAAGTCTTGCTATAAGTAGTCATGTCAATTTGGTATTCGTTCGATAATTTGATGTGTTGTATGTTGTTTTTCCTCTAGTGGTGTTATGTGAACGTCGACTACATAAAACTTCACCATTATTTGGGCCTAGAAGAAGGAATTGGGAAGCAGTAAGTAGATGATGGGTTGCTAGAGTGACAGAAGCTTAAACCCTAGTTTATGCGTTGCTTCGTAAGGGGCTGATTTGGATCCACTAGTTTAATGATATGGTTAGACTTTGTCTTAATTCTTCTTTCGTAGTTGAGCATGCTTGCGAGAGGGGTTAATAATAAGTGGGATGCTTGTCCAAGTAAGGGCAATACCCAAACGCCGGTCCACCCACATATGAAACTATCAAAGTAGCGAACGCAAATCATATGAACATGATGCAAACTAGCTTGACAAAAATTCCCATGTGTCCTGGGAGCGTTTTACCTCCTATAAGACTTTGTCCAGGCTTGTCCCTTGCTACAAAAGGGAATGGGCCACTTTGATGCACCGTTGTTACTCTTGCTACTTGTTATGAATCATCTCACCACACAACTACTTGTTACCGATAATTTCAGTGCTTGCAGATATTACCTTGCTGAAACCACTTGTCAGATCGTTCTGCTCATCGCTGGGTTCGACACTCTTACTTATCAAAAGGACTACGATAGATCCCCTATACTTTTGGGTCATCAAGACTCTTTTCTGGCGTCGTTGCCGGGGAGTGAAGCGCCTTTGGTCAGTGGAATTTGGTAAGGAAACATTTATATAGTGTGCTGAAATTTATTGTCACTTGTCACTATGGAAACTAATCCTTTGAGGGGCTTGTTCGGGGTATCTTCACCTCGAACAGAAGCACAAAAAGTTTCTCCTCAACCTGCTGCACCTACTGAAAATATTTTCTATGAATTTCCTTCAGGTATGCTTGAGAAACTGTTGGCTAATCCTTTTACAAGAGATAGAACATCACATCCCAAGTTGCATCTAATCTATGTAGATGAAGTTTGTGGTTTATTTAAGCTTGCAGGTTTTCCCGAGGATGAGGTCAAGAAGAAGGTCTTTCCCTTATCTTTGAGGGATAAGGCGTTGACATGGTGTAGGCTATGTGATGATACTGGATCATGGAACTACAATCGGTTGAAATTGGAATTTCGTCAAAAGTTTTATCCTATGCATTTAGTACATCGTGATCGGAATTATATTTATAATTTTTGGCCTCGTGACAGAGAAAGCATGGCTCAAGCTTGGGGGAGGCTTAAATCAGTGTTATATTCATGCCTCAACCATCAGCTCTCGAGAGAAATTATGATTCATAACTTCTATGCTTTGCTTTCTCATGATGATCAGAACATGCTTGACACTTCTTGTACCGGTTCTTTTATGAAGAGAGATATTGACTTCAAATGGAATTTATTGAAAAGAATTAAACGCAACTCTGAAGATTGGGAGCTTGATGAAGGTAAGGAGTCAGGTATGAATTTCAAGTTTGATTGCGTTAAATCCTTTGTCGAAACAAATACTTTTTGTGATTTTAGCGCTAAATTTCGACTTGACTCTGAGATAGTATCTTCATTGTGTGAATCATTCGCTGCTTATATTGATCTCCCTAAATAGAAGTGGTTTAAATATCATCCTCCCGTAGAAGTCAATGTAGTTAAACCCAATCCAGTTGAAGAGAAAGTCATTGCCTATACTGATCCTATTGTTCCTAGTGCTTACATTGAGAAACCACCTTTCCCTGTTAGGATAAAGGATCATTCTATAGCTTCAACTGTGATACATAGGGGCTACATTAGAACACCTCCACCCCCTGAGCAAATTAGAGTTGAACCTAGCATTGCTATTATCAAAGATATCCTGTCCGACAATGTTGATGGCCATGATATTCACTTCTGTGAAGATGCTGCTAGAATTGCTAAACGACACGCTAGAGACAAACATAGGCATCTTGTTGGCACACCTGTTGTTTCTGTTAAGATAGGAGATCATTGTTATGACGGTTTATGTGATGTGGGTGATAGTGTTAGTGCAATACCTCAATCCTTATATGATGAAATCAAAGACGAGATTGCACCTGTTGAGATGGAACCTATTGATGTCACTATTCAACTTGCCAATAGAGATACTATCTGCCTTGTGGGAATTGTTAGGGATGTTGAAGTCTTCTGTGGTAAAACGAAGTATCCTGCTGATTTCCTGGTTCTTGCTACCACACAAGATAGCTTTTGTCCCATCATATTTGGCAGACCTTTTCTCAATACTGTCAATGCTCATATTGACTGTGAGAAGCAAACTGTCACTGTTGGCTTTGAAGGTGTGACACATGAGTTCAATTTCTCCAAGTTTGGTAGACAACCTCATGAAAAAGAGTTGCCTAGTAGGGATGAAACTATTTCCCTAGCTTCTATTGCCGTGCCTCCTACTGATACCTTAGAGCAATACTTGCTTGAGCATGAAAATGATATGCATATGGATTAAAGGGATGAGATAGATAGAGTTGTCTTAGAACAATATCCTATCCTTAAGAATAATTTGCCTGTTGAACTGCTTGGGGATCCACCCCCACCAAAGGGTGATCCTATGTTCGAGCTTAAATAGTTGCCTGATACTCTTAAGTATGCTTATCTTGATGAAAAAGAGATATATCCTGTTATTATTAGTGCTAGCCTCTCAGAGCATGAAGAAAAGAAGTTACTGAAAACTCTGAGAAAGCACCGTGCTGCTATTGGATATACTCTTGATGATCTTAAGGGCATTAGTCCCACTCTATGCCAGCACAAGATTAAAACTGATCCTGATTCCAAGCCAGTTGCTGATCATCAACGAAGATTAAATCCTGAGATGCAAGAGGTAGTAAGAAAAGAAATACTAAAGCTCCTGGAAGCATGTATTATCTATCCTATTGCTCATAGTGATTGTGTGAGTCCGGTGCATTGCGTCCCTAAGAAGGGAGGTATTACCGTTGTCCCTAATGATAAGGATGAATTGATATCACAGTGGATTATTACTCGCTATAGGATGGTGATCGATTTTAGGAAATTGAATAAAGCCACTAGGAAAGATCATTACCCTTTGCCTTTTATCGACCAAATGCTAGAAAGACTGTCTAAACACACACACTTCTGCTTTCTAGACAGTTATTCTCGTTTCTCCCAAATACCAGTTGCACAAGCTGATCAGGAGAAAACCACTTTTACCTGCCCTTTCGGTACCTTTGCTTACAGACATATGCTTTTTGGCTTATGTAATGCACCTGCTACCTTTCAAAGATGTATGATGGCTATATTCTCTGACTTTTATGAGAAGATTGTTGAGGTTTTCATGGATGACTTCTCCGTTTACGGGTCTTCTTTTGATGATTGCCTCAGCAACCTTGATTGAGTCTTGCAGAGATGTAAAGACACTAACCTTGTCTTGAATTGGGAGAAGTGCCACTTTATGGTTAATGAAGGCATCGTCTTAGGACATAAAATTTCTGAAAGAGGTATTGAAGTCGATAAGGCTAAGGTTGATGCAATCGAGAAAAATGCCTTGCCCCACATATATCAAAGGTATAAGAAGTTTCCTTGGTCATGCTGATTTCTATAGAAGGTTGATTAAAGACTTCTCTAAGATTTCTAGGCCTCTTACCAATCTCCTGCAAAAGGATATTCCTTTTGTTTTTGATGATGATTGTGAGGAAGCCTTCGAAATACTTAAGAAGGCCTTGATGACTCACTACAGGAATCACCTTCTTTGTCGTCTGCCATCACAGACAGCGAAGACAATATCCCGGACGGCAAAGACAATACCACAGACGGCAAAGATTGTCACGGCCGGCAAAATTTCTACGTCAGCCTACGACGGCATAGGACCTTCTTTGCCGTCTGCCCGCGCAAGGCGGACGGCAAAGCTCTTTGCCGTCAGCTTTCCTCAGGAGCTGTAGGCAAAGATCTTGAGACGGCATCAGACACGCATTGCCTCCGTTAGGGGTTAACGGAGCCTTTGCCGTCTGCCTTCCCGTCCATCTTTGCCGTCTGCCTCCCCGTCCATCTTTGCCGTCTGCCTTCTCCTCCCCTCCCCTCCCCCTCCATCTTTGTCGTCTGCCTCCACCTCCATCTTTGCCGTCTGCCGGGTCCTCCCCTCCCCCTCTCTCCACTCTTTGTCGTCTGCCTCCTCCTCCCCCCTCCTCTGTTCCCTCTGCTTTGCCGTCTGCCCCCTGGAGGCTGACGGCAAAGAGACTATATGGCCAGCTGCTACTGCCCAGGTTGCACAGCTAGGCGCCACGTGGCACCTTTGCCCTCGGTCAGCAGACGGCAAAGAGCCTATATTGTCACATTTTTGTTTATTTTTTCTATTTCACAGCACATAGACATATAATTCATAGCACATATATGATAAATAGGTCACAACACATATATGATATACATATAAAGCTCATCAATGCCATTTGTTCATCAACGTACATCCCATATATCAAAAGAACCAACACATACAAAGTTTCATCCATATATACATACATATAGTTGCACATATATTGTTCATCCATATATACATATACATATAGTTCCACATTGTTCATCAACTCAAATAAAAACGGAAACTAAAGCACTCCAACGCCAGCTTCCATGCATGTATTACATCCAATCTGCAAAATGGGAATAAGAAAGTCAGAAGAAGAAGAACAACAACATATATATGACAAATAAGCTAAATTGAAGAAGAAAGAGAAGAAGCAAGAACAGAACAACGAGAAGAAAAACAAGAAGGAGGAGGAGGAGGAGGGGAAGGGGAAGGAGAAGGAGAAGGAGGAGGAGAACAAGAAAAAAGAAGAGAAGAAGAAGGCGAAGAAGGAGAGAAGAAGAAGGAGAAGAAGGAGGGCTCCTTCTCCTTCTTCTCCTCCTTCTCCTTCTTCTTCTCTTCTTCTCCTCCTCCTCCTTCTTCTTCTCCTTATCCTTCTCTTCTTCTTCTCTTCTTCTTCTTCTTCCTTCTCCTTCTTTTTGAGCTAAATGGGCTAATTATGTCATTTTAGAGGAAAACAAGCTAAGTATATAATATTCATGAGCTAACCAAGGTTCTTATGCCATTTTGAGCTTATTATGGTATTTTGGAGCTAAATGGGCTAATTATGTCATTGTTCGGTTAATTAAAGCAAGGATAATATGAAAGAGGATAAGAAAGAGGAGGAGGAGGAGAAGAAGAAGAAATCAAGAAAAAGGAGGAGGAGGAGGAGAAGGAGGAGGAGGAGAAGGATAGAAGGTCCTTGGTCTTCTCCTCCTCCTCCTCCTCCTTCTCCTTCTTCTCTTCTTCTTCTTCTTCTTCTTTCTTTTCATTTTGCCTATTTCTTCTCCTCTTCTCCTCTTGTTGGAGCTAAATTACCTAATTATGTCTTTTTTGAGCTAAATGGGCTAATTATCCCATTTTAGAGGAAAACAAGCTAAGTATATAATATTAATGAGCTAACCAAGGTTCTTATGCCATTTTGAGCTTATTATGGTATTTTGGAGCTAAATGGACTAATTATGTCATTGTTGGGGAAATTAAAGCAAGGATAATATGAATGAGGAGAAGAAAGAGGAGGAGGAGGAGGAGAAGAATAAGAAATCAAGGAGGAGAAGGAGGAGAAGGAGAAGGACTAATAGGTCCTTCTCCTTCTCATCCTTCTCCTCCTCCTCCTCCTCCTCCTCCTCCTCCTCCTCCTTCTGCTCCTTCTCCTTCTTCTCTTCTTCTTCTTCTTCTTTCTTTTCATTTTTCCTATTTCTTCTCCTCTTGTTGGAGCTAAATTACCTAATTATGTCTTCTTGGAGCTAAATGGGCTAATTATCTCATTTTAGAGGAAAACAAGCTAAGTTGGAGGAGAAACTTACCGTAGTGGTCATCAAGGAGGAGAAACACCACGGTTGCTCGCGCCGGCTTCGTTTGGAGACGGTTGCCCTGGATAAGGGTCGTGTGATGCCGCTCGGGAGTTATTCTGCAGAAAAGATATTTTGCAATGTCTCAGTTAGCATGATGACACTCAATTATTAATACTAGTTTATAATGAAACTCACCGTGCCAATCGAAGAGAAGACGGGCATCGGCGGAGGGACTTTACCGCTCTTCTCGCACATACCCTGATGAGTGGGTCGTATTAGTTAGTATTGAAACAGACATTACACACATGATTTGGATAATGTGAAAAAAAACATACCACAAAAAGCTCGTACAGGGCCTGTTGACCCGCCTCATTCCGGGCCCTCTCCTCCTCAAGCAATCGTGTTGTGGTCTGGTCCCTCTCATCAAGAGTAGCCTGAAGAGCAGCCTGGCTTGCCAATCTCTCTTTCTCAAGAGCAGCCTGGTTTGCCGCTCTCTCTTTCTGAAGAGCAGCCTGAAAAACCATTCCTCGTTACCACAGTAATGATCTATGGTGACACACATAATGAAATGGATGAAAGTGTTCTTAGTCCGTACAACTAACCTCGATGGCAAGTTCGACTGGTTGTGGACGAGGCGTTATCTCAGGACATCTGCTCGACTGGCGCGCCTTGATCTCCGGAAGAGTGAGTGGACAACGTATTATCCCATCTCCAATGGCTATCGAGCCATGGGTCCTCCCGCCACCAGATATCATCACCAGCTCTGGATCCAAAGGTTCCTGGCTAGGGTTAAAGTCATCCCCTTTCGTAGCCTTCCCCGCGTCCCTGTATGCCACGAGCTTCTGGTGGGATGATATGTTGGTGAAGTTACTGGGATCATCCAGGTCAGACTCAAAGAATGCCTTCGCCTTCTTGTACGAGGCAGTATGGGCCATGCCATAAAGGTCGTACAAGTGTGGCATCTCAGTCTTATTGTGATGCGCCTAAAAGAGAGGAACAAAATATTAGCATCAAGAATGAATTGCATGAATCATGAAGCAAATCACATACCCAATTTCGTCCAAACTGAAGTAAGTTGGCGCTGCCTTGATGGTGTGGCACACCAACCATTTGGCTACGCCGATCCTTCGCATTCTCGTGGACAGCTCGCCAGCTGCATGTGCACCACTCATCAACCATAGCCTCCCAACAATCCATCTTATCCGCACACCATCTCGGGGGCACCTGTAAGTTATTAGAAAGAATTTTCAGCGCTACGCCTATGAATGAAATCAAGAAAACTATGTAGAAGGACTTAAGAATAGGTAATTACCTTCATGTATTGCTCCTTCTTCATAAACTTTCCGCGGCAATCCTTCTTCTCCTTCTTAATACCACATGTGGCATAGTAATCTCGAATAGCCTGCGGCCGAGCCTCGTGGCGCAAGTTCTGTAGTAACCGCCTACACTTGACCTCGAGAACCCTGGCCTCCTCCTCCTCATATCCATCCTCACACCTATAGAAGGTCTGCAATCAAACGTGAAAACACCGATTAGTACAATAATTAGGTATATTGTTAATTTTAGATTCTGTAAAAGGATAATTTACCCAAAAGCTCTTGATCACCATCTCGGCCCTCGTGTGGCACAAGACACCATCTATAATCTCCTCCGGCGGGGCCTGCGCAGCCTGGTAGTGCTCCCAGGTAAATCCTAGTGTAGGAACCTGACCCTCACCAGGCAACGTGACAAACCCCGAGAAATTTGTCCGGCAAAGCACACCAAGGATGGAGTTCGGCTTGCGGACTCCAAGAGGGTGTACCCATCCCCTGCAGTATGATAAGGTCAGCACATTAGATATTTGAACAAACTTGAAGGCAAAAGCTAAAAAAAGGGTAAATGTACTTACCTATCTCCTTCAGGTTGAATCACCGGCCTCTGCTCGCTGGTAGCCGGGGCGACCGGGAGACGTGTACTACCACGCTTGTACACGGTGGCCCCGTCCACCTGCACATCGCCCTCACTATCCGTAAGCTCATCCCCGCCCCTGAGCCACCCGGACCCTCGGTCCAATCCGGAAACTCGGTACGATCCGGTCAAGGCTCTCATCCGGGCCTTTCCACGTTGGGTGAAGCCTCCGGAACCGTAGTCTCCTCCGGCTGCTCCTGGGCCGAATGCACGTCGACCCGAGGCTTCTCCTGGACCGGTGTCTCATGGGACGAATGCCCGTGAACACCAGGCTCCTGGACTGGAGTCCCCGTAGCCTCCTCCGCAAACGGGTCGACCATACTAGTCCTATGCTCGGGTGAATGAGCTGGTGGTGGTGGCGAGGACGGCTCAACAGTCCTCCTGGATCTTCCGCGGCCACCACCTCTCCCTATCTCTCCTAGTAGGCAATGCCGCCGACGAAGAAGAACCCCCGGCTGGTGTCGAAAGACTGTCTGCCAAGGCTCTACGGAGAGATAGGGGTGGAAGGGAAGTACCACCCCTCGTGCGGGGCGCCTGGGAAGAACCCATCGAGCGCTCTAGATCCGCGCCCACCATCTTTCAACACCTGCCATGATAAAGATTAAAATAAATTAGTACAACATAAAAAAATTGAATGACTGACATGAATAATAATATGTACATGAATAATAAAGATTAAAAAATATATAATTTAAGTGGTGAATCTTACAAACTAATAATCATCATCAATGAATGCATCATCATCATCACTATCACGCATGTCTTCATGAATTACGTGCTCATCGGGTTCAACGGCGTGAAGTTGTGAAAGGCCTTCCTTTAATCGTTGAAGCATTGACAGGTCATCCGCATCAGTAACCTCTACGAGTTCCAGGTCTTCTGGTTCCGGCTCAGGGCTGGAGTCGGATTCATTGTCGTTGTCTACTTCCATGTTCTTGGATGAAGCATGGCGGTTCTTGAAACATTTCTTGGAAAGACGTGATTCTTGGAAGAATTCTCCATCATATGTGTCTGGGTTAATGTGAGGTTCATAATCCTATTCATTTGGGAGAGGTGGTCTGACATGCGGCGGCACTTCATAAACAACATACCAACCTTCCAGATTCTTATCCGTTTGGCATGCCCACGGTAGATAGAAAACTTGGGTCGCCTGTTGAGCCGTAATATAGACATCGGGAACATCTAAATGGGTGTTTGGATTGATTTTGACTAGTCCTATATGTTCATGAGTCCTTCTAGTCTTTTTCGGCTGGAACCAATAACATTTGAAGACTACGACGTTCGGTGGGTTTTCACCATAGAATTGAAGTTCATAAATTGCTTCAACTCTTCCATAATACTCGATAACACCTTCGCCGATAGCAGAGACACCACAATTTGTAGATTTCCGGTCGGGCATAGATAGCTCTTTTCCAAAGGTACCAAAGAGATATCCGTCGATGTTGTATTTCTCAAATGAACGGACCTTATAGTCAAAACCATTAGCCACTTGTCTCAATTCGGCGTCCATAGACTCTGAATTAGCCTACAAGTTTAATACGGAACGGTTGTTGCATTAGCCACAAGTTAGACCAAGAATGAAATGGTCCATTATTGATAATTACTGTTTGTTTGAACCAAGAGATGAAACCGGGATAGCCGCCTCTTGTCTTTGACAGAAGCTCATACTCTTCGACAGAATCATTTTCGATCACTGCTCCATCCGAGGATTTGACGACGTAACGGCTGTTTGAAATATCCGGGAATAAGAGCAGTTCAAATGAATTAGAAGTTACGGGAAAATGTGCCGAGAACTCACTCGATATACGGCCGCACTTCTGTTAGGTTGTTGAAGATATACAACGAAATGTTCCGCCATTCTTCGATATCCAACGTTATTGGTTTCGAAGCACCGGCTCGTGCGAGCTTCCCTTTGAATAGGCTGAGGTTGGACCCACCTTTTTAGGGTCTCCATCATTGTGCCGAGGCTTCGGATTATGCAAATGATGATTTTTGGCTTTGTAGTGTGCTGTCACAAAGTTTGCAACCTCCTTAGTAATGAATGCCTCAGCCATCGATGCTTCAATTCTACGCTTATTTTTACATTAAGCTCGAAGGGTCTTCTGCATCCTCTCAGTTGCATAGCACCAACGATCTTGCACGGGCCCACCCAATCTTGCCTTGGTCGGTAGATGTAAAATCAAATGCTGCATTGGATTAAAGAAGCCCGGTGGAAAGATCTTCTCTAACTTGCACAACAACTCCGGTGCAAACTCCTCCATGTCTTCTACCACCCCAGGCGACAATTCTTTCGCACAAAGAACACGAAAGAAATAGCTCAGCTCCGCCAGTACTAGCCATTCATCCTCGGGAATAAAGCCACGTAACATCACCGGCATTACCCGCTCTAGCCATATGTGCCAATCATGACTCTTGAGACCAAAGATTTTTAATTTTTCAAGACTTGCTCCCCTCTTTAGATTCGCTGCATACCCATTGGGGAACATCAAGTGCATTTTGACCCACAAGATAATTTCCCTCATAGCTGGCCTTCCAAGATTGAACCAGGCCTTTGGCTTCGACCACTTCTACTTTCCTTTGCCTTCTCGAATGTTTTGTAACGGTCTATGACATAGTGTCTCTTGATCGACTCTAGCCTTAATATTATCCTTTGTCTTCCCATCTATGTCGAACAATGTACCAAAAATAGCCTCTCCGATATTCTTTTCAGTGTGCATCATGTCGATATTGTGTGGAAGAAGGAGGTCTTTGAAGTAAGGCAGAGCCCAGAAGCATGGCTTGTGAGTCCAGGCATGTTTTGAATTATACCCCTTGAAATACCCTGGACGCTCTGGATCAGGCTCGAGGGCGTTTAACTGATCCAGGATCTGTTGGCCTGTGAATGCAGGTGGTGCCAAGTTTTTGACAACTTTACCTTTGGTAAAGTTCTTCTTGTCTTTTCTGAACTGATGGTCAGGATCCAGGAACTGTCTATGCAAGTCAAAGCAAGAATACTTCCGACCCTCCTGCAACCAATGAAACTGAAGAGCTTCCTTGCATTGGGGGCACGGGAACCTTCCATGCACACACCATCCAGAGAATAGCGCATACGCTGGCAAGTCATGCATAGAGTACATGTACCACACATGCATTTTGAAGTTTTCTTTTCTAGTGGCATTGTATGTCTTGACCCCATTTTCCCAAGCTTCTTCCAATTCATCCTTAAGCGGTTGCAGGTACACATTCATATTCTTCCCCGGATAATTGGGCCCTGGAATTATCAACGTCTGAAATATGTTCTTTCTTTGCATAATCTGCCCGGGGGAGGGGGAGATTGAGTGGAATGACAAATACAGGCCAACAACTGTATTGGGTTGCCGTCATTCCGAAGGGATTAAAACCATCCATGGCGGTGCAGACTCGAGGATTCCTTGGATCTGCCGCTTTATCCTGATGCAATCCATAGAAATGTTTCCACGCTTCCCCATCTGATGTGTGTACCATCATCTTATTCCCATCCACATCTAGTTCGGTTCTTTTGCCGAATTTGTGCCATGCCATTTGTCCGGCTGTCTCTTCGACCATGAAAAGACGTCGAAGTCTGGGTACGATTGGCATATACCGAAGAACACTAACTGCGATTTTGGTCTACCTCTTCTCACCCATACCGTTGTCTACCACAAGATACCTGCAAGACTCGCAATTGGGACAATAGTCCAAGTGTGCATACTCCTTCGTAAATAAGACACATCCTTTCTCACATGCATCTATCTTCTCATAGGGCATCTTAAGTACACGAAGTATTTTGTCCGACTGGTATAGGTTTGCAGGCATGACATGGCCTTTGGGTAGGAAACGTCGAAATAGTGTCATCATCGCGTCGTAGCATTCTCTTCCCAAGTTGAACTGAGCCTTCAGAGCCATTACTTGTGCAATTGCATCCAGCTGACAGAGCCCAGTGTGCTCATGGAGAGGACGTTTTGAAGACTCCAACATTTCATAAAAGGCCTTTGCAGATTCCTCCATCTCATCATCCGAATCCCGAGCATCATCAAAGTCTTGCACCATGTCTTCGATCCCAGTACCATGCTCGTCCGTGCGACGACGGACCACCTCAGCTCTTGTGCGTTGTATAGACTCACCATGAAATGTCCACACCGTATAATTCGGCTTAAAACCCCTCCTCTGCAGGTGTTTAATCATTACAGCCTCTGTCGTCTTTTTATAGTTGTCGCATCCAGGACAGGGGCAATAGTTTCTTTCCTGGCGATTTGCGAATGCGGCTTTCACAAATTCCTTTGTTTTTAAAAACCATTATTTCGTCATCTCTTTCTAACTAGGGTGACCGGTATACATCCACGCACGATCACTCATCTTGCGTAGCTACTAAAGACAAGAAATATATTTATCTATAATTTAGCATTTATATTCATCGGTTAATCAGGTTCGCCATTTTGATTACGTCCAGGCAACCTACACGCTAATAGGTAAAGATAGGTCCTAATCCCACCCGAGTATGTGTAGATTGGGTTCGTTTTCCCATGCCGTGCTCCGGATCCAACGCAAAATTTCGGCAGCACCTCCCCTCTGTTCTCCTGATACATGTCTCCACAATAAACAAAGATGATGTGCATCCAGAGAACAACAGGGAGGTACTGACGAAATTCCGCATCGGATCCAGAGCACAGCATACGGGAAAACGAACCCAATCTACACATACTCGGGCTGTCCATGGATAATGTTGGACAATTCAAAAGGATGGCGGTTATAAATATGCAAAGACATGCATATTTATAGATGTCGCCCTTTCGAATGGGAGACGCATACTAGTCACGCATACTGATAAATTAATTGAATTACCTAAATCTAGAAAGTTTCATCCGGAAACCGAGCCACGGTAAATGAAGGGGCGGGGAGGAGATGAAATTTGTACTGACCCACGAATGCAGGGGCGGAGCTCGTACAACGCACGGGCAGGTCTTCGCACAGCAGACCTCACAGCGACGAGACAACTATCACATGTAAATCCACCCAATCAACACAAATATTCCAATTATGTCATTTTAAAGGAAAACAAGCTAAGTATATAATATTCATGAGCTAACCAAGGTTCTTGTGCCATTTTGAGCTTATTATGGTATTTTGGAGCTAAATGAGCTAATTATGTCATTGTTGGGTTAATTAAAGCAAGGATAATATGAAAGAGGAGAAGAAAGAGGAGGAGGAGAAGAAGAAGAAGAAATCAAGAAGAAGGAGGAGGAGGAGGAGGAGAAGGAGGAGGAGGAGAAGGATAGAAGGTCCTTGGCCTTCTCCTCCTCCTCCTCCTCCTTCTCCTTCTTCTCTTCTTCTTCTTCTTCTTCTTCTTTCTTTTCATTTTGCCTATTTCTTCTCCTCTTCTCCTCTTGTTGGAGCTAAATTACCTAATTATGTCTTTTTTGAGCTAAATGGGCTAATTATCCCATTTTAGAGGAAAACAAGCTAAGTATATAATATTAATGACCTAACCAAGGTTCTTATGCCATTTTGAGCTTTTTATGGTATTTTGGAGCTAAATGGACTAATTATGTCATTGTTGGGGAAATTACCCTGCTGCATGGACATGCACGTACCACGTAAAGTTCGCAGGTCCAGAAGTTGCCCTTTTGGTCCAGAGGACTTTCCAGGTTACCTATACTACTTTTCAGTTTATATAAAACTTTTCGATATTTTCTACATTTGAGGATGGCAATATTATTTAAGTTGTCCTGTTTTGCTCCGGTACCAATAAATATAGAAGATACATTATATTGACAGACTTGATTTCAACAAAAGAACATGTGATCTTCTTTGAAGTAGTCTTGAACCTAAGCAATAATGATTGGCGAATAAACTAACAGAATCTACCACTAAATCTACTAATTAACTAACAGAATCTACCACTAAAACTACTAATTAATTCCAAAAAAACTAAATACCAAACATGTGATCTTCTTTTTGTCTTCTCCTCCTCCTATTCTTCTTCTTCTTCTTCTCCTCCTCCTCCTCCTCTTCTCCTCTTCTCCTCCTCCTCCTCTTCTTCTTCTTCCTATTCTTTCTAGTAAGCTAACTAACTAACTAACCTAACTAACCAAGCTAACTAAACCTATCGCTAAACCTAGATAGCACTAAATAGCAAAAAAATAACAAAAACAGAATCTACCACTATAACAAAAACATAATCTACCACTATAACAAAAACAGAATCTACCACTAAGTAACTAAAAAAGAATCTAGCTACCACTAAAAAATCAACTTCTTCTTCTTTTTTCTCTTCTTCTCCTTCTTATTTTTTTCTTATTCTCTTCTTTTCTTCTTCTTCTCTTCTTTTTCTCTTCTTCTTTACTTCTTCTCCTTATTTTTTTCTTCTATTCTTCTTCTTTTTCTTCTTCTTCTCCTTCTTATTTTTTTCTTCTCCTCTTCTTCTTCTTCTTTTTCTTCTCCTCCTCCTCCTCCTACTCCTCTTCTTCTTCTCCTCTTCTTGTCCTCCTCCTCCTCCTCTTCTCCTCTTCTCCTCCTAACTAAATCTACTAACCTTACTAAAACTACTAACCTAACTAAATCTACTAACCTAACTAAAACTACTAACCTAACTAAATCTACCACTAAAACTACTAACAATAACAACTACTAAAACTACTAAAAAATAATAAAAGTAGTAAAAAAATGCGGGTGGGGGGGTGGGGGTGGGGGTGTGGAGGCTCACCGAGAGGGGCGGCTGTGGAGGGGCCGGGGTGGCCGGGGTGGCGGGGCGGCGGCGGGGGCGCCAGGTGCGGCGGCGCGATGGTGGTGGGGCAGCGGTAGTGGCAGCGGGGGCGAGGTGGGGAGAGAGAGAGAGAAGGGCGGCGGCGGGGGCGACAGGGCCGACAGGGGCGGCAGTAGGGCGCGACAGGGGCGGCGACGCGACGGGGGCGGCGGCGCGACGGTGGTCCTGGCGGCCGTTACAGAGAGAGTAGCGCGCAGGGTGGGGAGAGAGAGCGAGGGGCGCGCGGGGATGAGCCGTTACGGAGAGAGAGAGGGGCGGGTGGGGGCAAGGAGCCGTTAATGGAGTTAGCGCTTTGCCGTCTGCCTCCGGACTCTTTGTCGTCCGCTAGCAGACGGCAAAGGTCCGACTCCTGTTTGACCTAGCCACCCCGCGGTCAGGTGGGCCTATCTACATCTTTGCCGTCTGCCTCTGGACTATTTGCCGTCCGCTAGGAGACGGCAAAGAGGTGACAGATGGCAAAAAGACTGTATGCCATCAGCCAGTACTGTGTCGTCTGTTTTGCTGAAGCTGACGGCAAAGACAATCTTTGCCATCAGCTAGTAGACGACAAAGACTAGGCAGATGGCAAAATACTGATTTCCAGTAGTGACTCCACCTATTGTTCAACCACCGGATTGGAACCTACCTTTTGAAATCATGTGTGATGCTAGTGATTATGATGTTGGTGCTGTTCTAGGAAAAAGAGTTGACAAGAAGTTGAATGTTATTCACTACGCTAGTAAAACTCTAGACAGTGCCCAAAGAAACTATGCTACTACTGAAAAGGAATTTTTAGCAGTCGTGTTTGCATGTGAAAAGTTCATATCTTACATAGTTGATTCGAAAATCACTATTCACACTGATCATTCTGCTATTAAGTACCTCATGGAGAAAAAAGACGCTAAACCTAGACTTATCAGATGGGTTCTCTTGCTACAATAATTTGGTTTGCATGTTGTCGACAGGAAGGGTGTTGATAACCCAGTAGCAGATAACTTGTCTAGGTTGGAGAATGTTCTTGATGACCCACAACCTATTGATGATAGCTTTCCTGATGAGTAAATGAATGTCATCAATACTTCACGTAGTGCACCGTGGTATGCTGATTATGCAAATTATATCGTTGCCAAATATATACCACCTAGTTTCACCTACCAGCAAAAGAAGAAATTCTTCTTTGATTTAATACATTACTTCTAGGATGATCCTCACCTTTATAAGGAAGGAGTAGATGGTGTTATTAGACGTTGTGTACCTGAACATGAACAGGGACAGATCCTACAGAAGTGTCACTCCGAGGCTTACGGAGGACACCATACAGGAGATAGAATTGCACACAAGGTATTGCAATCAGGATTCTATTGGCCCACTCTCTTCAAGGATGCCCGTAAGTTTGTCTTGTCTTGTGACGAATGTCAAAGAATAGGTAATATTGGTAAACGTCAGGAAATGCCTATGAATTATTCACTTGTCATTGAACCATTTCATGTCTGGGGCTTTGATTATATGGGAACTTTTCCAAAATTCAACGGGTATACTCATATCCTAGTTGTTGTTGATTACAACACTAAGTGGGTAGAAGCTATCCCAACTAGTAGTGTTGATCACAACACCTCTATCAGGATGCTTAAGGAAGTTATTTTCCCTAGATTTGGAGTCCCTAGATATCTAATGACCGACGGTGGTTCACATTTTATTCATGGTGCTTTCCGTAAAATGCTTGCTAAGTACGATGTCAATCATAGAATTGCATCTCCCTATCACCCTCAGTCCAGTGGTCAAGTAGAGCTAAGCAATAGAGAGATTAAACTAATTCTGCAAAAGACTGTCAATAGGTCTAGAAAGAATTGGTCTAAGAAGCTCGATGATGCACTGTGGGCTTATAGAAGTGCCTATAAGAATCCCATGGGCATGTCTCCGTACAAAATGGTTTATGGTAAAGCATGTCATTTACCTCTTGAGCTAGAGCTTAAGGCTTATTGGGCAATCAAAGAGCTCAACTTTGATTTCAAACTTGCTGGTGAGAAGAGGTTATTTGATATTAGCTCGCTTGATGAATGGAGAACTCGGGCATATGAAAATGCCAACTTGTTCAAAGAAAAGGTTAAGAGGTGGCATGATAAAAGGATAAAAAAGCATGAGTTCAATGTAGGTGATTATGTCTTGCTATATAATTCTCGTTTAAGATTTTTTGCAGGCAAGCTTCTTTCTAAATGGAAAGGTCCTTACATTGTTGAGGAAGTATATCGTTCTGGTGCTATCAAGATCAACAACACTGAAGATAATTGTCCGAGAGTGGTAAATGGGCAGAGAATCAAGCATTATATCTCAGGTACTCCCATAAATGTTGAAAGCAAATTATCAATACCATAACTCCGGAGGAGTACCTAAGGGATATTTATCAGCCTGTTTCAGACTCCGAAAATGAAGAGGTATGTGATTCAGCAAGTAAAGAGACTCAAAAACTTTTCCAGTAGGAATTTTTCTCCGTTTTGGAATTTTTGAAAAAATAGATAATTTTAAAGTAGTCCGGAAAGCGCACGAGGAGGGGACAAGCCTGTCAGGCGAGGGCCACCCCCCTGGCCGCGCCTGGGGGCTTGTGGCCACCTCGTGTGCCTCCCAGACCCCGTTTTCTTGCGGAGTACTCCTTCTGGTCTGGAAAAAATCATTATATATTCTCCCGAAAGGTATGACCCTCGCATCACGCAAATTTCCTTTGTTTTCATTTCGAGCATGTTTCTGCTGCAGATCTAGATCGCTATGGCGTCACGAAAACTGCGAAGGACAAGATCTTCGAGAAGGTCATCAATCCCTACCTCGCGGGAGTGCTGCAACACCCTCAATCTATTGAGATGCGTGAGGGGATGCTGCATATCCGTGATGTTGAGGGGCCTAAGAAGACCGGAAGCATGGAGGTGAGGCTCGAAGCAATGGAGCAACAAGTCTTCAAGTGCCAAGGGATGGTGGAGCATGGACTCAACGCCAACCACATGATGATCACGGAGTTCACCAACAAGCACAAGATCGATGCCAATGACATCGGGAAGCACCTCCCCAGGCTCTATGACAGAATAGATCACCTCCAAGCCCAGATCTATGACCTGCAGAACCAAAACTGTGAGTATGAGTATAGATTTAAATCAATACGGTTGGCTACAGATTTGAGGATTTCGGAGACTCGTTCATCTTTCCATGCTGGAGCACCTATGCCTTGGAAGACGGAGGATCAAACCCATGTTGCAACAACTCCACCACCATCACCTCCAAAGTAAGACAACTAAGCATGGGTATGGGAAATCCCCATGGCTTGTACCAAGCTTGCGGAAGTTGCCCCGGTATCGTATCACCATCACATATTTTGCCTTTACCTTTTCTTAGTTCGTTCCTTTTTGGTTTTATCTTTCTCTAGTAGAATAAAGGTCTTAGTGTTTTAGGCTTGAGTTTTGCTTTGTGTCACCCCCGATGTATTCGATCTCATGAGCCATATAATAAAGAGTGTCTTAGTTAAGGGCCTTGTCCCATGCCATGATCAAAAGGATGAGAAAAGAGAAAAAGCATGAAAGATCATGTAATGATCTTATGGGAAGTGATGGCTTCAGATATAAAAAGAATGTTGATTGAAACTTGTTGAGGGTAGACAAATGTAGACCTTGGTCATTGTTGTAATTAATAGTAAGTGATAAAGAAGGAGAGGTTCACATATAAATATATCATCCTTAAGACCATCTATGATTGTGAACACTCACTAAACTATTGCATGCTTAGAAGTAGATGTTGGACAAGGAAGACAACATAATGAATTGTGTTTACTTGGTTCCGAACAATGTTATATGACTAGAGATCCCTTAGCATGTGACGATTGCTTCCACCTCATTTTAGCCAAAACTCCCGCACCAAGTAGAGATACTACTTGTGCATCCATAAACCTTCAACCCAGTTTGCCATGAGAGTCCACCATACCTACCTATGGATTGAATAAGATCCTTCAAGTAAGTTGTCATCGGTGCAAGCAATAAAAATTGCTCCCTAAATATGTATGATCTATTAGTGTGTGGAAAATAAGCTTTGTACGAACCTCTGATGAGGAAGACATAAAAGCGACAGACTGCATAATAAAGTTCTTTATCACAGTAGGCAATATAAAGTGACGTTCCTCGACACTAAGAGGACACACATCCAAACCTCAAAAGCGCATGACAACCTCTGCTTCCCTCTGCTAAGGGCCTATCTTGTACCTTTACCTTTTTTCCCTTGAAAAAGTCATGGTGATCTTCACCAATTCCTTATTTCGTCTTTATCTTGGCTAACGTCATATGCTAGGGAAAGATCTATATTCATATGTCAACTTGGAAGTAAGTATTAATTAATTATTATTGTTGACTTTACCCTTGAGGTAAATGGTTGGGAGGCGAGACTATAAGCCCCTATCTTTCTCTGTGTCTAGCCGAAACTTTGATCTCATGAGTACCACATGAGTTATAGCAATTGTAGAGAACGAAAGGATGGTTGAGTATGTGGATTTTCTTTACAAGCTCTTATTTGACTCTTTCTGATGTTGTGATAAATTGCAATTGCTTAAATGACTAAAGGCTATCGGTTGTTAATTCTCGGTAAGGTTCTTGATCCATGCTTTACTTTGTGAAGGAATTGTCACATTAGCATAAGAGATGATATGATGGTATTGGTGTTCTGACTATGATCATGATGCGTGCATGTCCGTACCTTGTTTTGTCCACACCGCTCTTTCTAAACTTGTGGGCATATTTATTGATCTTGGTTTTTACTTGAGGTCAAGCGAGGTCTAAGCTTGAGGGAGTTGATACATCCATTTTGCATCATGCTTTCATGTTGATATTTATCTCTTTTTGGTCTGTTATTACACTTCACTGTACAATACTTATGCCTTTTCTCTCTTATTTTTCAAGGTTTACATGAAGAGGGAGAATGCCGGCAGCTGGAATTCTGGCCTGAAAAAAGAGCAAGTTTGAGATACCTATTCTGCGCAACTCCAAAAGCCGTGAAAATCAACGAGGATTTATTTTGGATTTTATAAAAAATACTGGGCCGAATAAGTACCACAGGGGCGCTAGTAGGAGGCCACAAGCCTGCTAGGCGCGGCCTCCCCCCTGGCCGTGCCTAGGGGGCTTGTGCGCTCCCACTTGGCCCTCTAGCCCCCTCTTTTTCTACAACAAGGGTTTCGTTCCAGAAAATAACAGGAGGAGGCTTTTCGGAGGATTCGCCGCCGCCACAAGGCAGAATTTGAGCAGAACCAATCTAGAGCTCCGACAAGACGATCCTGCCGGGGAAACTTCCCTCCCGGAGGGGGAAATCGTCGCCATCGTCATGACCAACACTCCTTTTGTCGGAGGGGACTTGTCACCATCAACATCTTCATCAGCACCATCTCATCTCCAAACCCTAGTTCATCTCTTGTAACCAATCTCCGTCTCGCGACTCCGATTGGTACTTGTACGGTTGCTAGTAGTGTTAATTACTCTTTGTAGTTAATGCTAGCTGGATTACTTGGTGGAAGATTATATGTTCAGATCTTTGATGCTACTCATTACCTCTCTGGTCATGAATATGATTATGCTTTGTGAGTAGTTGCTTTTGTTCCTGAGGACATGGGATAAGTCTTGCTATAAGTACTCATGTGAATTTGGTATTCGTTCGATAATTTGATGTGTTGTATGTTGTTTTTCCTCTAGTGGTGTTATGTGAACGTCGACTACATAGCACTTCACCATTATTTGGGCCTAGAGGAAGGCATTGGGAAGTAGTAAGTATATGATGGGTTGCTAGAGTGACAAAAGCTTAAACCCTAGTTTATGCGTTGCTTCAAAAGGGGCTGATTTGGATCCACTAGTCTAATGCTCTGGTTAGACTTTGTTTTAATTCTTCTTTCGTAGTTGCGGATACTTGCGAGAGGGGTTAATCATAAGTGGGATGCTTGTCCAAGTAAGGGCAGTACCCAAGCGCCGGTCCACCCACATATCAAACTATCAAAGTAGCGAATGCAAATCATATGAACATGATGAAAACTAGCTTGACAGAAATTCCCAATGTCCTCGGGAGCGCTTTATCTCCGATAAGACTTTGTCGAGGCTTGTCCCTTGCTACAAAACGGATTGGGCCACTTTGCTGCACCGTTGTTACTCCTGCTACTTGTTATGAATCATCTCACCACACAACTGCTTGTTACCGATAATTTCAGTGCTTGCAGATATTACCTTGCTGAAAACCACTTGTCAGATATTTTTGCTCCTCGTTGGGTTCGACACTCTTACTTATCGAAAGGACTATGATAGATCCCCTATACTTGTGGGTCATCAAGACTCTTTTCTAGAAATCCTTCTGCTGCCTCTTGAGCTTGCGTTGGTTTTTCCCTTGAAGAGGAAAGGGTGATGCAGCACAGGAGCAGTAAGTATTTTCCTCAGTTTGAGAACCAAGGTATCAATCCAGTAGAAGCATCGCGGCAAGTCCACAGTATCTACGCAAACACTAAAGAGCTTGCACCCAACGCTATAAAGAGGTTGTCAATCCCTTCAAGATTGATTGCAAAGTGAGATCTCAAGGCGGAAAGTGCAACGAAGTAAAAGTGTAAGGCTGAAAATATGGTGTGAAGTAGACCCGGGGGCCATAGTGTTCACTAGAGGCTTCTCTCAAAATAGCAAATAATACGGTGGGTGAACAAATTACTGTCGAGCAATTGATAGAACTGCGGAAAGTCATGACAATATCTAAGGAAATGATCATACAAATAGGCATCACGTCTGAGACAAGTAGACCGATACTTTCTGCATCTACTACTATTACTCCACACATCGACCGCTATCCAGCATGCATCTAGTGTATTGAGTTCATGACAAACAGAGTAACGCCTTAAGCAAGATGACATGATGTAGAGGGATAAAATAAAACCAATGATGAAAACCGAATCTTTTTACCCTTGATGGCTACAACACGATACGTGCCTCGCTACCCCTTCTGTCACTGGGTGAGTTCACCGCAACTTCTTCCATTGCAAGAATCATAGATCAAGTTGGCCAAACAAAACCCACAACTCGAAGAGAATTACAAGGATATGAAATCATGCATATAAGATATCAGAAGAAACTCAAATAAGATTCATAGATAATCCGATCATAAATCCACAATTCATCGGATCTCGACAAACACACCGCAAAGAAGATTACATCAGATAGATCTCCATGAAGATCATGGAGAACTTTGTATTGAAGATCCAAGAGAGAAAAGAAGCCATCTAGCTACTAGTTATGGACCCGAAGGTCTATGGTGAACTACTCACGCATCATCGGAGAGGTCATGGTGTTGATGAACAAGCCCTCCGTATCCGAATCCCCCCTCTGGTAGGGCACCAGAATGTGACCCAGATCGGATCTTGCGGAGACAGAAGCTTGCGGCGGCGGAAAAGTATTTTCGTGGATCTCTCTCGCAGTTTTGGAATTTTTCTGAATTTATAGGCGAAAGAGGTAGGGCAGACGAGCCACAGGGGGCCCACAAGCCTGCTAGGCGCGGGCCCCCCTGGTCGCACCTAGGGGGCTTGTGGGGGTCCCCTGGTGGCCCTTGCCTTGATTCTCAAGTCTCGTGCGTATCTTCTGTTCCGGAAAAAATCTTTTCGGAAGTTTTATTCCGTTTGGACACTGTTTAAAATCCTCCTCTGAAAAGGGTCAAATACACGGAAAAAACAGGAACTGGCACTTGGCACTGAGTTAATAAGTTAGTCCCAAAAAAGATATAAAAGGCATAAAAAACATCCAAAGTTTGACAAGATAATAGCATGGAACCATCAAAAATTATAGATATGTTGGAGACGTATCATGTACCATAGAAACTTCAAAGGTCTCGTCAAGCTTGATGCTGAAGAACCTATAGTCTCGTAGGTGAGGCATGTCGGACAAACCCCGATAGTCGCTACAATATTCACACTCCCAATAATCATTGTCACACATTTCCTGTTTTAATGTGGTAATTTAACTTATAATCCGGGGAACATGTTTGTAAATGCGTAAACAACAACCATCACACTATATCCAAAGAATTGAACATCTATATATAAACATAATTTCATATAGAATCTAGCATCCACTCTAACCTCTTGAAAAAAAAATCCTTCGTTCTGCATGCCACGTAATCAAACAAACTCAAAATCCTATGTTTTTCTATACTTGATTTTGTTAAGAAGCAAGGTTCATATCAGAGTAGAAAGGTGCCAAACAGAGACAAACTACTTTCTAACTTATCATAAAATTCATCAATCTCACTAGACATCACACTATGAACATCGTACTACCTAACACTATGAACATCGTACTACCTAGCACTATATGAACATCATACAACCTAACACTATGGAGACAATTTTAAAACATCTATATGAACATCGTACTACCTAACACTATGGTAACCATTTGTGAGGGGAAATAATGTGGGATCGAATGGTAGGTAAAAACCTTCATATTTGACCATTATTTTCTAAATGTCATACCGTGACACTTTGCCTTTTTAGAAATTGACATGGTCCTAAACCTTCATATTTGACCATTATTTTCTAAATGTCATTATTAATTAAATTATGTCTCTATCTTTCATGAAAATTTATATGGTAGGTAAAACCTTAAGCAAGGAATGTGAGATATTGATGCACTAAGTATGGTACATAATCGGAATATATATGTGCAAGTAATATACAGTTTGTCTTATGGATATAAAAAATTATACCCATAGACAACCATATGTGGAACTAATTATACGATAATTACAGAAAACGTATTTCATAATATTCATGCAACTAAGCATTATACATGATAGCAATGGCGCCGCGCCGCCGCGCTCGGGTAGGCCGCCGGCCATGGCGTGTTGGGGAACGGTGCATGGGAAACAAAAATATTCCTACGCACACGCAATACCTATCCATGGTGATGATCATCTACGAGAGGGGAGAGTGAATCTACATACCCTTGTAGATTGCTAAGCCGAAGCATATATAACACGGTTGATATAGTGGAACATCTTCACGATCCAAATCGCAGCCCGTCCCACGATCTCATCATAATCCATCCCACAATCTCATCATGATCCTTCCCGATCTAGCGCCGAATTAACGGCACCCCCGCATTTAGCACACGTACGGCTCGATGACGTCTCCTCATTCTTGATCCAGCAAGAGAGGAAGGAGAAGTATATGGGATCGCAACCAACATGAAGCCAAGCGCTGTCGGAACTGATCTGAGGAGAAAACAAAGTTATGGGAGAGGTAGGGCTTCTATCGGGGCATGGGAATTGATGTGTTCGGCCCCTCCATCTCCCCCACTATATATAGGAGGCTAGGAGGTGGGTTGGATCGCAGCCCTAGCCTCTCCTCCAAGGAGGGGGTGTGGGCCTAGTGAGGTTTCCTCCCTCCCCAAGGCACCTAGGAGGTGCCTTCCCCTTTAGGGACTCTTCCCTCCCAACCGCATGGGCCCTTGGAGGCTCGCCCAACAAGGCTTGGACGCCCCTTACATCCCATGCACGTCCTAGGGGCTGGAGGGACCCTTCCAGACTCCTCCGGAACCCTTTGGAACCTTCTGTAACCTTCCAGAAGCTTCCCGGTACAATACCGATAAAACCCGAAACTTTTCCGGTAGACAAAATAGGACTTCCCATATATAAATATTTACCTCCGTACCATTTCGGTGCTCCTTGTGATGTACAGGATCTCATCTGGGACTCCGAACAACATTCGGTCACCAACATACATATCCCAATACTACTCTAGCGTCACCAAACGTTAAGTGTGCAGACCTCGTGAGTTCGAGAACTATGCATACATGACAGAGACATCTCTACGGTCAATAACCAATAGAGGGACCTAGATGCCCATATTAGTTACTACATATTCTACGAAGATCTTTATCGGTCGAACCACGATGTCAAGGATTCAATCAATCCCGTATGTAGTTCCCTTTGTCCATCGGTATGTTACTTGCCCGAGATTCGATCGTCGGTATCTCCATACCTAGTTTAATCTCGTTACCGACAAGTCTCTTTACTCATTGCGTAATACAAGATACCGTGACTAACTCCATAGTCACATTGCTGGCAACGCTTATTGTGATTTTGTAGTACCGAGTGGGCCCCAAGATACCTCTCGTCACACGGAGTGACAAATATGAGTCTTGATCCATGACAACCCAACAGACACCTTTGGAGATACCTGCAGAGCACCTTTATAGTCACCCATTTACGTTGTGACGTTTGATACACATAAGGTATTCCTCCGGTGTCCCGGAGTTGCATGATCTCATGGTCATAGGTACAGATACATTGACATGCACAAAACAGTAGCAATAAATTGACACGAGCATATGCTACATTCATATTTTGGGTCTTGTCCATGACATAATTCTCCTAATGATGTGATCCCGTTATCAGGTGACAACACTTGTCTATGGCCAGGAAATCTTGACCATCTTTGATCAACGAGCTAGTAAAATAGAGGCTCACTAGGGACTGTGTGTTGTCTATGTATCCACACATGTATTTGAGTTTCCAATCAATAAAATTCTAGCATGGATAATAAACGACTATCATGACCAAGGAAATATAATAATAACCAATTTATTATTACCTCTAGGGCATATTTCCAACATGGCATCGCCGCTCTCGGGCAGGCCGGTAGCCATGGCGCCGCCGCGCTCTATCGGGCACGGTGAGGGGCTGGGTCGATCGAACAGAGAGGGGGGAAAGGACGCCGGCGGAGCTCACCGTGGGAGGAACATGCGCATCAGGGGCTCGTCAGTGGGCTGGAGGGGTGCGTGGAGGTAGCGCTGGCGTCCGGCTTCGGGGCGGCGACGATAGATTCGGCAGTCTGGCAGCATCAGGGTAGGGATGTCGACGTCGCATGATCGAATGTGAGAGATCAGAGCCGAAACGAGCGCGGGGATTTATATGGAGGGACCTTTGCTCCCGGTTGGAGCTACGAACCGGGACTAAAGGGTCTTTTGTCCCGGTTGGTGGCTCCAACCACTACTAGGGAAAATCCTAGAAGTAGCGCTGGAAATAATGATAGCACTAGCGCTGGGCCAAGCGCTACTGCTATCGCGCTAGAGCAAACTCTTAGCAGTAGCGCTGGTATGGGCAGCGCTACAGGTAAGTAATGTTAGCAGTAGCGCTTCCCTGTCGAGCGCTACTGATAGTTGCTTGTTCAATTTTTTGAATATGTTTTTATTTGTTTTTATGTTTTATTCTAATTTTCAAATCTTTAAATTATTTGACAATTTAATCACTGCTCCACCGTGGATCACTCATTCCAAATCGTCTAACTTCCCGGCTGGTTACCCATCCTGTCACTGCTTCAGCCCGAGCATGCTTAACTTCCTCGTTCTACCGCCCCTAGTTTCCAAGTATGCACTTGTTGTTTTCCTCACAATAGTAAGCTATCAATCATATTAACCCTTAGGTCTTCATGTCACATGATTTAATTGTTTGAAACCCAAATAATTATTAAATTAAACAAACTAAGTAATAATAATATTCAATTTTAATTGAAAATAAAATAAGTAATATTTTTTTATTTTTTTTCCTTATTTTTCTAGAAAAACTTCATTGTACCATACTTTTTTCACATTTGGAATTTTGAGCATCTGAGAAAAGTTCATCGGGAAAGCCCTGGTGAAATCAAGTCCCAATTTTTCTCCAGTTTTTTTATGTATTAATTTTTTTTTCGACGTCGTATGCAAAAGTTATGGTCGTTTTACATTTCCCCCCTTTTTGGAAATATGGTCAAAATTCATATTTCAAAAGTTGTATACCAACTAGGCACTAAAACCTAACTACATCTCAAAGGATTTTATTTTTTGAAGATTTTTATCATTTTTTTATTTTCTACAAAACTAAAAAAGGCGGTCCACATGGGGGTGTCAACCGCAACTAGCAGTAGCGCTTGCATACCCTAAAGCGCTACTACTAAGTGGGGCACTAGCAGCAGCGGTGCTGCAAAACAAAGCGCTACCGCTAAACACTTAGCAGTAGCGCTGGATTTTGGGCAACGCTGCTACTACATCTATCGTCGGTGGCATCGTCTGGTCCCACATAGTAGTAGCACGTTTTTAATAAGCAGCGCAACTGCTAATCTATTAGTAGTAGCGCTTCAGCGCTACTGCTAATTAGCAGCAGCGTTTGTTTTTTTCCAGCGCTACTGCTAAGGTCGTGCCTATAAGGTTTTTCCTAGTAGTGAACCGGGACTAAAGGTGGGGCGCTTGGCCCACTCGCGCACACATTTAGTCCCGGTTGTAGCCACAACCCGGACTAAAGCTCTATTTTCGGCGGCCCAAATTCCGTGCGAGAAGGGACCTTTAGTCCCGGTTGGTAGATCCAGCAGGGACTAAAGGTATATTTTCTCTTTTTTGGTTTGTTTTGTTCTTCTAGACAAGAGAGTTTCTATTTTTAGATTTGGAATAACTGTTAGACTATTTATAGTTTTTGAATGACTCTTTTTGGTTTAGATCAAAAAAACTACAAATTTTTTGTTAGTTCTAGTAGTTTTTCAAATTTACATAGTTAAAATTTATTTATTTTGAAATTTCTGAGAATCACAAGTTTGTGAATAACTTTACTTCAAAAATAGACTTTTTAGTCATTATTTTTTCTGATGTTTAATATTAGTGTGTTTTATCATTATCTTAATTTTTTTAAATTTTAGGTTATTAAAAAAATGAAATGCCTTGCTAAGAGATGAGTATTCTTCCGAAACCCTGATACTTCAAAAAAGATTGTCCATTTTGTACACGAAGTACATCCAATTTTTGCCTTAACCCTCCCAACTTTTTACCACATGCTATATGGGTGAAATGATGACACATTGCCAAGTTTTAGCCTTTTCAGAGTTCATTTGTAGCACTTTTCAATTTCAGGGTCATTTAGCTCAAAAAATCATTAAATGCCTGAAAAATAGCAAATGAGGTGAGAAAGGGTTGAAAATTGGTGATGTGGCTTTGAATGATGCATATTGAGCACATAAAAATTCTAGAATTAAAATAAGTTAAAAAAGATGAAATGCCTTTGTAAGAGATGAGTATTCGTCCGAAACCTTTATACTTCGAACTAGATTCTCCATTTTGTACACGAAGTGCATCCAGTTTTTGCCATAACTCTCCTAACTTTTTAGAACATGCTATGTGGGTGAAATGGTGTTACCATGCCAAGTTTCAGCCTTTTGAGAGTTCATTTGTAGCGCTTTTCAATTTCATGGTCATTTAGCAAAAAAAATCATTAAACGCACGGAAAATAGGAAATGTGGGTTCGAGAACTATTCATACATGACAGAGACATCTCTACGGTCAATAACCAATAGCGGGACCTAGATGCCCGTATTGGTTACTACATATTCTATGAAGATCTTTATCGGTCGAACCACGATGTCAAGGATTCAATCAATCCCGTATGCAGCTCCCTTTGTCCATCGGTATGTTACTTGCCCGAGATTCGATCATCGGTATCTCCATACCTAGTTCAATCTCGTTACTGACAAGTCTCTTTACTCATTCAATAATACAAGATCCCATGACTAACTCCATGGTCACATTGCTGGCAATGCTTATTGTGATTTTTTAGTACCGAGTGGGCCCCGAGATACCTCTCGTCACACGGAGTGACAAATACGAGTCTTGATCCATGCCAACCCAACAGACACCTTCGGAGATACCTGTAGGGCACCTTTATAGTCACCCATTTACGTTGTGACGTTTGATACACAGAAGGTATTCCTCGATGTCCGGGAGTTGCATGATCTCATGGTCATAGGAACACATACATTGACATGCACAAAACAGTAGCAATAAACTGACACGAGCATATGCTACATTCATATTTTGGGTCTTGTCCATCACATCATTCTCGTAATGATGTGATCCCGTTATCAGGTGACAACACTTGTCTATGGCCAGGAAACCTTGACCATCTTTGATCAACGAGCTAGTAAAATAGAGGCTCACTAGGGACTGTGTGTTGTTTATGTATCCACACATGTATTTGAGTTTCCAATCAATAAAATTCCAGCATGGATAATAAAAAACTATCATGACCAAGGAAATATAATAATAACCAATTTATTATTACCTCTAGGGCATATCTCCAACATGGCATCACCGCTCTCGGGCAGGCCGGTAGCCATGGCGCCGCCGCGCTCTATCGGGCACGGTGAGGGGCTGGGTCGATCGAACAGAGAGGGGCGAAATGAGGGCCGGTGGAGCTCACCGTGGGAGGAACAGGCACAGCAGGGGCTCGTCAGCGGGCTAGAGGGGTGCGTGGAGGTAGCGCTGGCGTCCGGCTTTGGGGCGGCGACGATAGATTCGGCAGCCTGGCAGCACCAGGGTAGGGATGTCGACGTCGCAAGATCGAATGTGCGAGATCAGAGCCGAAACGAGCGCGGGGATTTATATGCTTAGCTGCGATCCTGAACCGCCTAAGTATTAACTTTCTCCGAGTGTGCACTACACGTCACACTCGGGGGCTTAGCTGCGATCCGGCATCGCTTAAGTATTAACCTTCTCCGAGTGTGCACTACACGTCACACTCGGGGGCTTAGCTGCGATCCAGAATCGCCTAAGTATTAAACTTCTCCGAGTGTGCACTACACGTCACACTCGGAGGCTTAGTTGCGATCCAGAATCGCCTAAGTATTAACTTTCTCCGAGTGTGCACTACACGTCACACTCGGGGGCTTAGCTGCCATCTAGCATCGCCTAAGTATTAACCTTCTCCGAGTGTGCGCTACACATCACACTCGGGGGCTTAGCTGCGATCCAGCATCGCCTAAGTATTAACTTTCTCCGAGTGTACTCTTAATGTCACACTCGGAGACTTAGGGAATTCCACGGACCCTCAATGAGGCTCATGCAGATGTCAAAACAACTGACATGTTCCGAATGTTTGCCTCTGGCTTCACCAAGAAACGCCAAACAAAAACTCGAGTCAACATTGCAACAGAAGAGCAAAAGAATTAATTCAAAGTTCAACCAAAGATAGTGGCTCGGTGTGGATCAAGCTTACCCACACCGAACGAAGAATGTGAAGGCCAACAGCAGTGGCCAAAGTTTCTTACAGATCCGCACTCGGCATACCGAGGATATAAGTGTTTTTATGCTTCATCTGGATTAACACCAGGACTGGAGGGCTCCACGAACGTGTCCAGATCAATACCGTCGGCGATGCGGGTGGCGCTTTCAAGAAAGGTTTCCATGAAGTCTTCGAATCGAAGTTTCATCGTGTTGGCCACCTTCAATGTCTTCAACTTCTCCTCGCGCACCTCCTTGCAATGGACTCGGACCAGGGACAGAGCAACATCTGCACCACAACGAGCTGCAGATTTCTTCCACGACTGCACTCGGTTGGGAATCTCCTCCAGTCGGGTCATCAGGTTCTCCATCTCATGCCACGACTCATCTTCTGTCCAAAGCTCCTTGCCGATTCGGCCGAGGACTTCTCTCAGTCGACCGATGAAAGGACCAACTTTGCCCACACGGATGTGTGCACGGAGCAGATCCCGATTGGCGTCCTCACCGAGTGGAACGTTCTCAAGAATCGACCGCTCCACGTCAACTGCTTCAGCTTCGGCGTCAAAGCAAAAATCTGCGACAATAGGACAAACAAACAATAAGTGCCGAGTGTGACGCGCATAACACAACTACTCGGAAAAAGCAGGACTTACCAGCCAGACGCGTCATCATCTGCCGAGCCCAGTCGCTGACATATTTCTCCTGTGCTCTGCACCGTTTGTTCAGCACGTCCATCTGACCCATTAGAGCAGTCCTCTATTTCCCCATCTTTTCCACTTCCTCAGTCAACACCTTGTTCGCTTCCCGAGCCTGCCCCAATGACTTCTCTCGTCCCTCCAGAGCATCCTTCATGCCAGCCATTGCGAGCATGGCCGCATCAAGCTCACCAGCGAGCTGATTCCTCTCCGCCTTGAGAGTCTCATAGGTTGTTCCCATTTCACAGGTTTTCTGCCACCAAACACCAAGGGACAATCAGAAAATTCAACAATAAAAGTCTAAGTTCTTCAGACCCCTGCCGACGCAAGCAGTCGACAGCGGTCTCGGGGACTACACCCAGTGGGTTCACTAAGAGTGACCCCACTGGCACTCAACTCAAGCAGGCCCGCCCTATTGAGCTGCATGTTACCACCTACACCTACGAGGCTAATACTACCCGACCTGAGTAGAACTGACTCTCGGAGACTCTTACAGAAAGTGCACTCCGAGTGCCACAACTGCTAGCAGTCGGTCATGTTATTTACAGACCTGACCAAAGCAAAGACAATATGTATAAAGACAACATGGCTCCCTTGGCCGCTCCCACCTGCTCCTCCGGGAGACTCTGGATGTTGAACTCGACATTCGACAAGCCTGGCATCGTCGGAAGATCCTGAGGCATCCCGAGGTCCGTTCCAGTCGGCACCTCAACCAACAGCGCCGGTTCAGTCGGCGCCAGCGCTTCAGTCGGCGGCACGTCGGCGGCGAGAGCAGCAACAGGCGGAGCAGCCTCAAGAACGGGCTTCACAGCCTGTTCATTTATCCCTTGATCGCCCTTGTCCACGCAAATCGCCCCTGATAGACCGAACGACGCAATATCTCAGAAAAATAAAGAGGCAGAACCGATGATAGAACAAAACGCCCAAGGTCACTACAACACACCTGGCTAGGACGAGACGAGGTTGTCCGTGTCCATGAGGTCGTCTTCTTGGCGCGCCGGAGAGGTGGCAGAAGTAGCAACTCTGTCGAGTGAAATCCATTCGACCAATGAACAAGAATTCACGTGGAGGTGACGGGAACAGCAACCCTCATCCGCGGCAGAGCCTTCCGAGGTTTGGACCCACTCGGTTTGGCCGCCTTGGAAGACCGACCCGCAGGTTCAGCGGCAGCATCCCTGGCCCTTTTAGTGCTCCGAGCACTCGGGACCACTGGGGCAGTGGCGGAGCACTCGAAGATGCTGGAGGGGCCGAGGGAATGGCAGGCTCGTGTCGGCGCTTGGTCCGATGTTCTGTTTGCGGAGGTGGAGAGTCCTGCTCTTCGTCTTCCTCCTCTTCCTCGCTGGTCTCTTCCTCCGACTCCCCGCTGTCGGAGACATATTCAGCGCTCTCCATGCTGCCCTCCCGGCTGCCTTCCTCCTACTCGGCCGGGTTCCAGTTCGAGACGGGAGAAAACCAGTTAGTCCACTCCTGCATAAAATTCAGTCGGCGACATCAGACGTTGCACAGAGATTCAAGCAAACGATAAGATTAAGACAGTTAGGAGCACTCGACAAGTGCCACTCACCTGATTCGGAGGAGGATTATCCGCGCAGAAGGGCTTCACTCGCCGAGATCCTTTGGGATTCTCGCAGGGGCCTGTGATCTGGAGCACCCACGAGGTCACCCTCTCCTCTGTCATGCCCACAACGTTGGTCCGAGTGGAATCCTCGGGCCCCGTATAATGCCACATGGCGTGGTCGCGAGCCTGCAGGGGCTAGATACGCCGACCAAGGAAGACCTCCAGCAAGTCTATGCCAGTGACCCCCCTCCTGACGACTTCTACGAGCGCCCCGACCAGAGGCTGGATGTCGTTCTTCTTCGCCCTCGTGAGTGCGAGTTGCTTAGGTGGGGTGGGCCGATCTAAACTAAAAGGAGGCAGCCCAGTCGATGCATTCGGACAAGCGATATCCTGGCAGTAGAACCACGTCGACTGCCAGTTCCTGACCGACTCACTTAACTGAAGAGCAGGATAACTACTCCGACTCTTTTTCTGGAAACCTAAGCCCCCGCAGAGCTGGAGGAGATGCGTCTTATCATCCGACTGGCTAAGTCGTTTGATGGTTTGGGATCTGGCGGAAAAGATGTGTTTGAACAAACCCCAATGGGGAGGGCAGCGGATGAAACACTCGCACAAAACTATAAAGGCAGAAAGATGGGCGATGGTAATCGGAGGAAAATGGTGAAGTTGGGCCCCGAAGTGATCCGCGATGCCCTTGAAGAAAGGATGCGGGGGCAAAGAAAAACCTCGGTAGACGTGGCTAAGCAGCAGGACGCGCTCCCCCTCCCGAGGCGCTGGCTCGACCTCGTTCTCCGCCGGCAGCCTCCAGGACTTGTGCACGATCATCCCGTGCTCCACCAGCTGCAGCAGATTCCCCTCCGTCACCTCGGAGGGGAGGAAGTCGCCCTGGATCCATCCCGCCGGTAGCGGCCGCTGCCACCGCTGAGCAGGCGCCGCCGTCTTCCCCTTCTTCTTCCTCGACTCCATCTTGCTGGTCTGGCCCTTGGTCATGGCGGCAGCTGCGAGCCCTCGGGAGGAAGGAGAAGGGAGGAGTATAGGAGCACTGGAGGTGGCGAGAAGGGCGGAGCAGGCGAGAGCAAGGGATTCGTGGAGCGTAACGGAGAAGCCTCGCCACCGAGATTTAAATAGGGTTCCGACTGGGTCGCTGGTAGGTGGCCCCGAAACCTTATCCCCCCGACCCACCGCGGCGATATTAGTGGAGAGGTTGAAGGCGCGAGAATCGAGGCGTCAGGCGCTACTCGAGCGCACTGGCGTCATCCCCGCTGAGCGCGCGGAACCCGAAATTTGAGATCCCGGAAAATCCGCCGCTGTCTGTTGACCGGTCGTGTCAAAAGATGCCGCAGAAGCACTCGGCTTCCGACAGTCTGTTTCGCGAGTACTTCCACTCGGATTGTTGGTCAGAAAAGATAAAATGGATCGGGGCAGGCAACGCCCAAGCCAAATCTGCTCCAGTCGGATCCAAACTTCAAGCACCGCTTCGTCGTTTCAACCCCAATCCATTCGGGGACTACTGATGGGGTCATAGTCCTAGGGTAGGGTCATAGGCCTGTCATGTAGATCCTACCCAAGGACTACCCCTCACAAAGGACAAGGCCCTTAGTCAGTCCCGACTGACTTAAGGAGTCCCCATTACCCAGTCGGTAACAGGTCCTCAACCATCCAGTCGGAGACTAGCATTCGGAGGATACCAAGCTAACCGACTGGCTACACTCGGTACATCGTAACCTCTCTAGAGGGAAACGGCCGTACGTTTCCGAGTGCATTTATTAGCATTAAGAGCATACGTTACCTGTAACGTACGCATTCAATCCCCAATACTCCACCCCCGTACCGGAACCGTTGTGGAGGGCAGCGCACTCTATATAAGCCACCCTCCCCCACTGGTAAAGGGGTTAGCAACTCATTGTATTCCCTATTCCACTCGACAACAAATCTCCCTGAGCACTGAGACGTAGGGCTATTACCTCCACCCCAGAGGGGTCTGAACTCATACAACCTCGCCGTAGCTAAGGCTCTGCCCATTCTTTTCGTACCCTACACATCTACTGCCAGGCTTATACCCACGACAGTTGGCGCACACCGTGGGGCAGGCGTCTAAGCGACTTCCGGCGAGTTTGCGACTACTTCCTTTCGTCATGTCGTCCGGTGGAGGTTCGAGCATGGGTCACCAGATCTTCTTCGGCGCTCTCTCATTCATCGTCGATGATTCGGCATGGCTTCAGGATGCTCCTCTCAACGTCGAGGCTTTCCTGTCGCGGGGCTACGCACTTCCGTGCCGGCGCTCGCGGCATCCTTCTTCTCGAACAATCGACTCCAGTGTCGACCTGCACCGCCGCCACGCGCCGCAGCAAGCGGTCCCGCCGTCCGCGGCTCCAGCGTTGGGTGCAGCATGCCCAAGCGCGCCAGAGCGCGTCTTCGCAAGTGGCGGTTCTTGAGTCCCTTATGGTTGCCCCGCCGTCCCAGCACTCGGACTCGGTTCCGACTGAGTTTCCTTCCGAGTATGCGGGTCGCGGGCCCGCAGCAGAAGTACACATGGCCAACTCCCATGAAGATCCCCGTCAAGCTGGCCGAAGCAAGCGCGAGGTCGGTGAATCATCCGGTGCGCGTCGTCCACCTCGCCGTTCTGCTAGTCGGCACACTCGGCGGAGCAACGTGGAGCTATTCCGCACACCCCTCCTCAACTTGGCTGCAGCTGCCAAGATAGCCGATTCCCTCCAGCCGACTGATTCAGAGGCTGGTAGGGGGATCGAGCAGATCCGAGCCCTGTTGCACACGGCGCAGCACCAGAATTCGGCGGTCTCCCAGTCGCACAACAGGATCTATAATAGTTCTGTTCATGCGAATACGCATCGATCGGTTCACAGCCCAGGTTCCCATCAGCGGCATAGAGGAGGCAGCCATTCCATAAATCACGAAGATCGTCGCCGTTCACGCACCCCTCCGCGGGGTGGGCCCTACGGGCCCCGACATCATGATGATCGGCGTTCAGTCGGTGACACTTACGACCCAAGGCCCAACGCAAGAGGGCATATCGCCCAGCGGAGGGTCGACAGGGGTCGGGCCCACCGCGATGGTCGCGATGTCGACCGTCCGAGTGGAAGCAGGGCCACCGTTTCTGGTCCCGAGTGTTTCAGTCGAGCCATCCGTTCGGCTGACACCCTCCCAACTTCCGATTGGCGACGGGAATTAGCAAGTTCACAGGAGAGTCCAAGCCAGAAACATGGCTAGATGACTACCGAGTGGCAGTCCAGATCGGAGGAGGGGACGACCATGTCGCCATGAAGCACCTCCCTGTGATGCTCGACGGCTCGGCGCGAGCGTGGCTGAACCAGTTGGCCCCCTCAAGCATCTACAGTTGGGCAGATCTGGCCCAAGTGTTCATCAGGACCTTCGAAGGGACGTGCAAGCGCCCTGCTGGCCTTGTGGAGCTCCAGCACTGCGTCCAGAAGCAGAATGAGCCCCTGCGTGACTTCATCCAGCGCTGGACAACTCTCTATCACACGGTGGAGAACGTCACCGAGCATCAAGCAGTTTGCGCCTTCAAGGCAGGTGTGCGGTACAGGGATCTGTACCTGAAGTTCGGCCGAACAGGCGACATCTCCATGAGCAAGATGATGGAGAGAGCAACACGCTATGCAAATGGTGAAGAAGAGGACCGCATCCGAAGCGGCAAGCACAAAACAGTCGCTGATGGCGATGGGGGCAACACTCGGAAGCAGAAGCAGAAAGTTCCGACCGCTCCGCAAGCAGAAGCTGCAGCCGTAACCAATGCCAAGTTCAAGGGCAAAGGGAAGGCTCAGTTCACCCCCAAGAAGAAGTAGTTCAATAACCCCATCCTGGACCAGCCATGTCCAGTTCATACGAAGATGGATGAAGAAGGCAACCCCATATATGCGAAGCATACCACTCGACAGTGTCGCCTCCTGATCCAGGGGTTCAGCGAAGGGCAACCGAGTGAGAAGGACCATGAACAGGATGAGGAGGATAAGGAGGATCCGTTCCCCCAAGTCCACGCAAGCCTGATGATGTTTGCTGACGTCGAGAGCAAGAGTCGACTGAAGCTGGTGAACAGAGAGGTGAACATGGCCACCCGTGCCAGCCCCAAGTTCCTCAAATGGTCTTTGACTGCGATCACCTTTGACCAGTCGGATCATCCAGCACATGTACCCACCCCGGGGAGACAGGCTCTGGTCGTCGACCCAGTGGTAGAAGGAGTCCGACTGCGCAGAGTCCTCATGGATGGCGACAGCGGCTTGAACATCATGTACGCTGACACACTCAAGGGGATGGGCATCCCGATTTCCAAACTCAGCGAGAGCAGCATGCAGTTCCACGGAGTCGTCCCTGGACGGAAGGCCAAATCACTCGGCCAGATCGCGTTGGACGTCGTTTTCAGCTCCGACAAGAACTTCCGCAAGGAAAAGCTGACGTTCGAAGTGGTTGACTTCCAGAGCGCATATCACGCAATTCTGGGTCGCCCAGCGTATGTGCACTTCATGGCCCGTCCATGTTACGTATACCTGAAGCTGAAGATGCCAGGCCCGAAGGGTGTGATCACCATCACAGGCAACCGGCAGCGGGCTGAAGAGTGTGTGCAGCAGGGATCAAGAATCGTCGACCAGCAGATGGCCGTCCTCGAGCTGGACGAGTACAAGAATACATCCGACCCCGCCGACCTGATGCGCTCGAAGAAGCGAGCTTCAGAGTCTGCATTTCAGTCGGCGGGAGAGACGAAGAAGGTCAGCATCCACCCGACGGACGCCACTGCTGCCCCGACGAACATCTCCACCAGCCTTGATCCTAAATAGGAAGCCGAGCTCACCCAATTCCTCCGCGAGAACTGGGGCATCTTTGCATGGAAACCCTCTAACATGCCAGGTGTACCCAGGGAGTTGGCTGAGCACCGACTGCATGTGGATCCTGCTTCTCGGCCCGTCCTAGAGCGCCTGCGCCGGTCCACCGCGCACAAGAGGAAGGCAATCGGGGAAGAGGTGGCCAAGCTGTTGGCAGCCAACTTCATTCGCGAGGTTCACCACTCCGAGTGGCTCGCCAATGTTGTCATGGTGCCCAAGAAGGACAAGTCGCTCCGAATGTGCATCGACTTCAAGCATCTCAATAAGGTCTGCCCGAAAGACCATTTTCCACTCCCCCGCATAGATCAAATTGTCGATTCGACTGCGGGTTGCGAGCGTCTGCCATTTCTTGATGCCTACTCGAGCTATCATCAGATCCGTCTGTATGGTCCTGATGAGTTAAAAACAGCCTTCATCACCCCATTCGGGTGCTTCTGCTACATCACTATGCCATTCGGTTTGAAGAATGCAGGAGCTACCTTTATGCGCATGATCCAAAAATGTCTCCTCGACCAGATCGGTCGGAATGTGGAGGCGTATATGGATGATATCGTAGTCAAGTCACGCAAAGGTTCCGACCTGCTGACTGACTTGGCAGAAACATTCGCCAACCTTCGTAGGTACGATATCAAGCTCAACCCCGCCAAATGTTCATTCGGTATTCCCAGCGAAAAGTTACTCGGTTTCTTCGTTTCCGAACGAGGGATCGATGTCAACCCCAAAAAGATCGGGACCATAATCCGAATGGAGAGGCCGGTCAGAATACATGACGTTCAACGGCTCACAGGTTGCCTAGCGGCTTTGAGCAGGTTCATCAGTCGACTCGGCGAGAAAGCGCTTCCTCTATACCAACTCATGAAGAAATCAGATACCTTCAAGTGGACAGACGAAGCCCAAGTCGCATTCGACGACCTCAAAGTCCTACTTTCCACCCAGCCGGTTCTTACTGCTCCACTCAGTAAAGAGCCCCTTCTTCTGTATATCACGGCTACAAATCAAGTCGTCGGTACTGTTCTTACAGTCGAACGAGAAGAAGAAGGCAAAGCATACAAAGTTCAGTAGCCAGTGTACTACGTCTCCGAAGTCCTGACTCCTTCCAAGCAAAGGTATCCCCACTATCAAACTTATCTACGGGATTTACATGACTGCGAAGAAGGTGGCCCATTATTTCCAAGACCACTCGGTGTCTGTCGTTTCTGATGCTCCATTGTCGGAAATTCTCCACAATCGAGACGCGTCAGGCCGAGTGGCGAAGTGGGCGATGGAGATGTTGTACTGTGATATCAAGTTTGAGGCCAAGAAAGCTATTAAGTCTCAAGCTCTGCCTGACTTTATAGCAGAATGGGTAGAACAACAGCAACCGACCCACATCTGCTCGGCCCATTGGACAATGTTCTTCGATGGGTCCAAGATGTTGAATGGCTCCGGCGCTGGCGTTGTGATCATATCACCAAAGGGCGACAAGCTCAAGTACGTGCTACAGATACACTTCGATTCCTCCAACAATGAGGCAGAGTATGAAGCTCTCCTCTACGGGTTGCGTATCGCCATCTCACTCGGCGTCCATCGCCTGATGGTCTACGGCGATTCGGATTTGGTGGTCAATCAAGTGATGAAAGAGTGGGACGTCAGGAACCCCACCATGACAACATACTGCAATGCAGTGAGGAAGCTCGAGAAGAAGTTTGAAGGTCTAGAACTTCACCATGTTCCAAGACTTAAGAACCAAGCAGCTGATGAGCTAGCAAAACTCGGATCCACTCGGAGACCAGTCCCGAGTGACGTCTGCCTCGAGCACCTCCACCTCCCCTCAGTCAAAGAAGATCCTTTCATAGAGGAGCCAGTACAACCAAAGAGTTCAACGGATCCGACTGAAGTCGACGTACCTGCTGTGGTTGATCTGGTCATGGAGATTCTTGTTGTCATCCCCGATTGGATTGTGCCGATCATTGCATATATCCTGAGGCAGGAACTACCAGAAGACGAAGTCCAGGCCAGGCAGATAGTCCGCAGGTCGAAGTCATTCACTGTCATTGATGGCCAGTTGTACAAAGAAAGTATCGCAGGCGTTCTTCAACGATGCATCTCCCAGAGGAGGGGCAGCTGATTCTAGAGGATATTCTCTCGGGGACCTGCGGTCATCACGCTTCTTCAAGAGCAATCGTCGCCAAGGCATTCAGGGCTGGTTTCTTCTGGCTGCAGGCTAGCGAGATGGCTAAAGATATGGTTGACCGATGTGAGGGCTGCCAGTTCTACTCCAACAAGTCCCACAAGCCGACGTCTGCGTTGAAGACGATCCCTCTTGTGTGGCCGTTTGCTGTTTGGGGATTAGATACAGTCGGACCATTCAAGACAGGCCAAGGTGGATACACACATGTGTTGGTGGCAGTGACAAGTTCACGAAATGGATCGAAGCGAAGCCCATCAAGAAGCTCGACGCCTCAACAGCCGTCAAGTTTGTGAGGGACATCATCTTCAGATTCGGCGTACCTCAAAGCATAATCACGGACAACGGGACAAACTTTGACTCGGACAGATTCAAAGGTTTCTGTACAAGCCAAGGCATCCGAGTGGATTTTGCTTCCGTAGCGCATCCTCAGTCCAATGGACAAGCAGAGCGGGCAAATGGACTTATTTTGCAAGGTTTGAAGCCTCGACTCCTGCGAGAGATAGGACATGCCGCTGGCGCTTGGGTTACCGAGCTACCTTCAGTGCTTTGGGGACTTCGCACAACCCCGAACAGATCTACAGGGCGATCACCGTTCTTCCTCGTTTATGGAGCAGAAGCGGTCCTTCCGAGTGACTTGCTTCATAATGCGCCACGAGTCAAACTCTTCTCGAAGCCGAAGCAGAACAAGCAAGGCAAGACGGAGTGGATCTTCTGGAGGAGGAGCGCGAGATGGCACTAACTCGCTCAACCATTTATCAACAAAATCTGCGGCGTTTTCATGCACGCCACATCAGAAGTCGCACGTTCCAAGCAGGCGACCTGGTGCTCCGAGTGGATCAGCAAAGACCTCACAAGTTGGCTCCGGCTTGGGAAGGACCCTTCATCATCTCCAACGTGCTAAACAACGGAGCATACAGACTTTACAACATCGAGAGAGAGATGGACGAGCCGCGTGCATGGAACGGAGATCTCCTGAAGCGCTTCTACACGTGACCGTCGACTGAAGCAATGTAAAGAACAAGTATTGGTGAAATAGTATAAAGCAGATTGAGTTTTTTGCAGGTTCAAAGTTCTTCCGCGGTCGCAAACTCCGGTCTCAACACAAAAAAAAAACTTAGCTGCGATCCAGAATCGCCTAAGTATTAACCTTCTCCGAGTGTGCACTACACGTCACACTCGGGGGCTTAGCTGCGATCCAGAATCGCCTAAGTATTAACCTTCTCCGAGTGTGCACTACACGTCACACTCGGGGATTTGCTACGATCCAGAATCGCCTAAGTATTAACTTTCTCCGAGTGTGCACTTAACGTCACACTCGAGGATTTAGCTACGATCCAGAATCGCCTAAGTATTAACATTCTCCGAGTGTGCACTACACGTCACACTCGGGGGCTTAGCTGCGATCCAGCATCGCCTAAGTATTAACTTTCTCCGAGTGCGCACTTAACGTCACACACGGGGGCTTAGCTGCGATCCAGCATCGCCTAAGTATTAACTTTCTCCGAGTGTGCACTTAACGTCACACTCGAGGGCTTAGCTGCGATCCAGCATCGCCTAAGTATTAACCTTCTCCGAGTGTGCACTACACGTCACACTCGGGGGCTTAGCTGCGATCCAGAACCGCCTAAGTATTAACTTTCTCCGAGTGTGCACTACACGTCACACTCGGGGGCTTAGCTGCGATCCAGCATCGCTTAAGTATTAACCTTCTCCGAGTGTGCACTACACGTCACACTCGGGGGCTTAGCTGCGATCCAGAATCGCCTAAGTATTAACCTTCTCCGAGTGTGCACTACACGTCACACTCGGAGGCTTAGTTGCGATCCAGAATCGCCTAAGTATTAACTTTCTCCGAGTGTGCACTACACGTCACACTCGGGGGCTTAGCTGCGATCCAGCATCGCCTAAGTATTAACCTTCTCCGAGTGTGCGCTACACATCACACTCGGGGGCTTAGCTGCGATCCAGCATCGCCTAAGTATTAACCTTCTCCGAGTGTACTCTTAACGTCACACTCGGAGACTTAGGGAATTCCACGGACCCTCAATGAGGCTCATGCAGATGTCAAAACAACTGACATGTTCCGAATGTTTGCCTTTGGCTTCACCAAGAAACGCCAAACAAAAACTCGAGTCAACATTGCAACAGAAGAGCAAAAGAATCAATTCAAAGTTCAACCAAAGATAGTGGCTCGTGTGGATCAAGCTTACCCACACCGAACCAAGAATGTGAAGGCCAACAGCAGTGGCCAAAGTTTCTTACAGATCCGCACTCGGCATATCGAGGATATAAGTGTTTTTACGCTTCATCTGGATTAACACCAGGACTGGAGGGCTCCACGAATGTGTCCAGATCAATACCGTCGGCGATGCGGGTGGCGCTTTCAAGGAAGGTTTCCATGAAGTCTTCGAATCGAAGTTTCTTCGTGTTGGCCACCTTCAACATCTTCAACTTATCCTCGCGCACCTCCTTGCAATGGACTCGGACCAGGGACAGAGCAACATCTGCACCACAACAAGCTGCAGATTTCTTCCACGACTGCACTCGGTTGGGAATCTCCTCCAGTCGGGTCATCAGGTTCTCCATCTCCTGCCGCGACTCATCTTCTGGCCAAAGCTCCTTGTCGATTCGGGCGATGACTTCTCTCAGTCGACCGATGAAAGGACCAACTTTGCCCACGCGGATGTGTGCACGGAGCAGATCCCGATTGGCGTCCTCGCCGAGTGGAACGTTCTCAAGAATCGACCGCTCCACGTCAGCTGCTTCAGCTTCGGCGTCAAAGCAAAAATCTGCGACAACAGGACAAATAGACAATAAGTGCCGAGTGTGACGCGCATAACACAACTACTCGGAAAAAGCAGGACTTACCAGCCAGACGCGTCATCATCTGCCGAGCCCAGTCGCTGACATATTTCTCCTATGCTCTGCACCGTTTGTTCAGCACGTCCATCTGACCCATCAGAGCAGTCCTTTGTTTCCCCATCTTTTCCACTTCCTCAGTCAACACCTTGTTCGCTTCCCGAGCCTGCTCCAATGACTTCTCTCGTCCCTCCAGAGCATCCTTCATGCCAGCCATTGCGAGCATGGCCGCATCAAGCTCACCAACGAGCTGATTCCTCTCCACCTTGAGAGTCTCATAGGTTGTTCCCATTTCACAGGTTTTCTGCCACCAAACACCAAGGGACAATCAGAAAATTCAACAATAAAAGTCTAAGTTCTTCAGACCCCTGCCGACGCAAGCAGTCGACAACGGTCTCGGGGACTACACCCAGTGGGTTCACTAAGAGTGACCCCACTAGCACGCAACTCAAGCAGGCCCGCCCTATTGAGCTGCATGTTACCACCTACGCCTACGAGGCCAATACTACCCGACCTGAGTAGAACTTACTCTCGGAGACTCTTACAGAAAGTGCACTCCGAGTGCCACAACTGCTAGCAGTCAGTCATGTTATTTACAAACCTGACCAAAGCAAAGACAATATGTATAAAGACAACTGCCGGTGCAAGCACTCGACAGAAGTCTCGGGGACTACACCCACTGGGTTCACTCAGAGTGAACCCATTGCAAACAACAGCTACTATCCAAAAACACCCAGTGGGTTACAAGAGAAAAATAAATACTTACTAGTCAACTTACTCGGATATCATCCCGCAGCTCCACGCTCCGCTGGTACAAGGACGCGACGGAGTCGTAGGCCCTCTTGGCCTCCCCAGCCATCAGCTCTGCCTGCACCATGGCTCCCTTGGCCGCTCCCACCTGCTCCTCCGGGAGAAGCTGGATGTTGAACTCGACATTCGACGAGCCTGGCATCGTCGGAAGCTCCTGAGGCATCCCGAGGTCCGCTCCAGTCGGCACCTCAACCACCAGCGCCGGTTCAGTCGGCGGCAGCGCCTCAGTCGGTGGCACGTTGGCGGCGAGAGCAGCAACAGGCGGAGCGGCCTCAAGAACGGGCTCCGCAGCCTGTTCAGCTCTCCCCTGATCGCCCTCGTCCACACAAATCGCCCCTGATAGACCGACCGACGCAAGATCTCAGAAAAAGAAAGAGGCAGAACCTGTGATAGAATAAAACACTCGAAGTCACTACAACGCACCTGGCTGGGACGAGACGACGTTGTCCGTGTCCATGAGGTCATCTTCTTGGCGCGCCGGAGAGGTGGCAGAAGTAGCAACTCTGTCGATTGAAATCCATTCGACCAATGAACAAGAATTCACTCGGATATCAGAAGAAATTAGAAGATCGATACACTTACGTGGAGGTGACGGCAACAGCAACCCTCATCCGTGGCAGAGCCTTCCGAGGTTTTGACCCACTCGGTTTGGCCGCCTTGGAAGACTGACCCGCAGGTTCAGCGGCAGCATCCCTGGCCCTTTTAGTGCTCTGAGCACTCGGGACCACCGGGGCAGTGGGCGGAGCACTCGAAGATGCTGGAGGGGCCGAGGGAACGGCAGGCTCGTGTCGGCGCTTGGTCCGATGTTCTGTTTGCGGAGGCGGAGAGTCCTGCTCTTCGTCTTCCTCCTCTTCCTCGCTGGTCTCTTCCTCCGACTCCCAGCTGTCGGAGACATATTCAGCGCTCTCCACGCTGCCCTCCTGGCTGCCTTCCTCCTCCTCGGCCGGGTTCCCGTTCGAGACGGGAGAAAACCAGTTGGTCCACTCCTGCATAAAATTCAGTCGGCCACATCAGACGTCGCACAGAGATTCAAGCAAACGATAAGATTAAGACAGTTAAGAGCACTCGACAAGTGCCACTCACCTGATTCGGAGGAGGATTATCCGCGCAGAAGGGTTTCACTCGCCGAGATCCTTTGGGATTCTTGTAGGGGCCTGTGATCTGGAGCACCCACGAGGTCGCCCTCTCCTCTGTCACGCCCACAACGTTGGTTCGAGTGGAATCCTCGGGCCCCGTATAATGCCACATGGCGTGGTCGCGAGCCTGCAGGGGCTGGATACGCCGACCAAGGAAGACCTCCAGCAAGTCTATGCCAGTGACCCCCCTCCTAACGACATCTACGAGCGCCTCGACCAGAGGCTGGATGTCGTTCTTCTCCGCCCTCGTGAGTGCGAGTTGCTTAGGTGGGGCAGGCCGATCTAAACTAAAAGGAGGCAGCCCAGTCGATGCATTCGGACAAGCGATATCCTGGCAGTAGAACCACGTCGACTGCCAGTTCCTGACCGACTCACTTAACTGAAGAGCAGGATAACTACTCCGACTCTTTTTCTGGAAACCTAAGCCCCCGCAGAGCTAGAGGAGATGCGTCTTATCATCCGACTGGCTAAGTCGTTTGATGGTTTGGGATTTGGCGGAAAAGATGTGTTTGAACAAAACCCAATGGGGAGGGCAGCGGATGAAACACTCGCACAAAACTATAAAGGCAGAAAGATGGGCGATGGTATTCGGAGGAAAATGGTGAAATTGGGCCCCGAAGTGATCCATGATGCCCTTGAAGAAAGGATGCGGGGGCAAAGAAAAACCTCGGTAGACGTGGCTAAGCAGCAGGACGCGCTCCCCCTCCCGAGGCACTGGCTCGACCTCGTTCTCCGCCGACAGCCTCCAAGACTTGTGCACGATCATCCCGTGCTCCACCAGCTGCAACAGATTCCCCTCCGTCACCGTGGAGGGGAGGAAGTCGCCCTGGATCCATCCCGCCGGTAGCGGCCGCTGCCGCCGCTGAGCAGGCGCCGCCGTCTTCCCCTTCTTCTTCCTCGCCTCCATCTTGCTGGTCTGGCCCTTGGTCATGGCAGCAGCTGCGAGCCCTCGGGAGGAAGGAGAAGGGAGGAGTATAGGAGCACTGGAGGTGGCGAGAAGGGCGGAGCAGGCGAGAGCAAGGGATTCGTGGAGCGTAACGGAGAAGCCTCGCCACCGAGATTTAAATAGGGTTCCGACTGGGTCGCTGGTAGGTGGCCCCGAAACCTTATCCCCCCGACCCACCGCGGCGATATTAGTGGACATGTTGAAGGCGCGAGAATCGAGGCGTCAGGCGCTACTCGAGCGCGCTGGCATCATCCCCGCTGAGCGCGCGGAAACCGAAATTTGAGGATCCCGGAAAATCCGCCCCTGTCAGTTGACCGGTCGCGTCAGAAGATGCCGCCGAAGCACTCGGCTCCCGACAGTCTGTTTCGCGAGTACTTCCACTCGGATCTTCGATTGGAAAAGTCGAAATGGACCGAGGCAAGCAACGCCCAAGCCGAGTCTGCTCCAGTCGGATCCAACTTCAAACAGCGGTTCGTCGTTCCAACCCCAATCCATTCGGGGACTAATGATGGGGTTATAGTCCTAGGGTAGGGTCACAGGCCTGCCCTGTAGGTCCTACCCAGGGACTACCCCTCGCAGAGGACAAGACCCTTAGTCAACTCCAACTGAATTAAGGAATCCCTGTCGTCCAGTCGGTAACATACCCTCGGTCCTACAGCCGGCGACTAGCATTCGGAGTATATCGAGTCAACCGACTGTATACCACTCGGTACATCGTAACCCCCCTGGAGGGAAACGGTCATACGTTTCCGGGTGCATTTATTAGCATTACGGGCGTACGTTACCCGTAACGTGCACATTCAATCGCCACTACTCCACCCCTGTACCGGAACCGTTGTGGAGGGCAGCGCACTCTATATAAGCCACCCTCCCCCACTGGTAAAGGGGTTAGCAACTCATTGTATTCCCTATTCCACTCGACAACAAAGCTCCCTGAGCACTGAGACATAGGGTTATTACCTCCACCGCAGAGGGGCCCGAACTCATACATCCTCGCCGTAGTTGGGACTCTGCCCATCCTTTTCGTACCCTACACATCTACTGTCAGGCTTATACCCACGACAGGGTCTTTTGTCCCGGTTTGTGGCTCCAACCACTACTAGGGAAAACCCTAGAAGTAGCGCTAGAAATAATGATAGCAGTAGCGCTGGGCCAAGCGCTACTGCTATCGCGCTACAGCTAACTCTTAGCAGTAGCGCTAGTATGGGCAGCGCTACTGGTAAGTAATGTTAGCAGTAGCGCTTCCCTGTCCAGCGCTACTGATAGTTGCTTGTTCAATTTTTTGAATATGTTTTTATTTGTTTTTATGTTTTATTATAATTTTCAAATCTTTAAATTATTTGACAATTTAATCACTGCTCCACCGTGGATCACTCATTCCAAATCGTCTAACTTCCCGGCTGGTTACCCATCCTGTCACTGCTTCAGCCCGAGCACGCTTAACTTCCTCGTTCTACCGCCCCTAGTTTCCAAGTATGCACTTGTTGTTTTCCTCACAATAGTAAGTTATCAATCATATTAACCCTTAGGTCTTCATGTCACATGATTTAATTTTTTTAAATCCAAATAGTTATTAAATTAAACAAACTAAGTAATAATAATATTCAATTTTAATTGAAAATAAAATAAGTAATAATTTTTTTTATTTTTTTCCTTATTTTCTAGAAAAACTTCTTTTTACCATACTTTTTTCACATTTGGAATTTTGAGCATCTCAGAAAAGTTCATCGGGCAAGCCCTGGTGAAATCAAGTCCCAATTTTTCTCTAGTTTTTTTTATGTATTAATATATTTTTTTCGACGTCGTACGCAAAAGTTATGGTCGTTTTACATTTTCCCCCTTTTTGGAAATATGGTCAAAATTCATATTTCAAAAGTTGTATACCAACTAGGCACTAAAACCTAACTACATCTCAAAGGATTTTATTTTTTGAAGATTTTATCTTTTTTTTATTTTCTACAAAACTAAAAAAGGCGGTCCACAGGGGGTGTCAGCCGCAACTAGCAGTAGCGCTTGCATACCCTAAAGCGCTACTACTAAGTGGGGCACTAGCAGCAGCGGTGCTGCAAAACAAAGCGCTACCGCTAAACACTTAGCAGTAGCGCTGGATTTTGGGCAACGCTGCTACTACATCTATCTTCGGTGGCATCGTCTGGTCCCACATAGTAGTAGCACGTTTTTAATAAGCAGCGCTACTGCAAATTAGCAGCAGCATTTGCTTTTTTCCAGCGCTACTGCTAAGGTCGTGCCTATAATATTTTTCCTAGTACTGAACCGGGACTAAAGGTGGGGCGCTTGGCCCACTCGCATGCACATTTAGTCCCTGTTGTAGCCACAACCCGGGACTAAAGCTCTATTTTCGGTGGCCCAAATTCCGTGCGAGAAGGGACCTTTAGTCCCGGTTGGTGGATCCAGCCGGGACTAAAGGTATATTTCTCTTTTTTGGTTTGTTTTGTTTTTCTAGACAGGAGAGTTTCTATTTTTAGATTTGGAATAACTGTTATACTATTTATAGTTTTTGAATGAATCTTTTTGGTTTAGGACAAAAAAACTACAAAATTTTTGTTAGTTCTAGTAGTTTTCAAATTTACATAGTTAAAATTTATTTACTTTGAAATTTATGAGAATCACAAGTTTGTGAATAACTTTACTTTAAAAAGAGATTTTTTTAGTCATTCTTTTTTCTGATGTTTAATATTAGTGTGTTTTATCATTATCTTAATTTTTTTAATTTTTAGGTTATTAAAAAAATGAAATGCCTTGCTAAGAGATGAGTATTCTTCCGAAACCCTGATACTTCAAAAAAATTGTCCATTTTGTACAGGAAGTACATCCAATTTTTGCCTTAACCCTCCCAACTTTTTACCACATGCTATATGGGTGAAATGATGATACATTGCCAAGTTTTAGCCTTTTCAGAGTTCATTTGTAGCACTTTTCAATTTCAGGGTCATTTAGCTCAAAAATAATTAAATGCCTGAAAAATAGCAAATGAGGTGAGAAAGGGTTGAAAATTGATGATGTGGCTTTGAATGAGGCATATTGAGCACATAAAAATTCTAGAATTAAAATAAGTTAAAAAAGATGAAATGCCTTTCTAAGAGATGAGTATTCGTCCGAAACCTTGATACTTCGAACGAGATTCTCCATTTTGTACACGAAGTGCATCCAGTTTTTGCCGTAACCCTCCTAACTTTTTAGAACACGCTATGTGGGTAAAATGGTGTTACCATGCAAAGTTTCAGCCTTTTGAGAGTTCGTTTGTAGCGCTTTTCAATTTCAGGGTCATTTAGCTAAAAAATCATTAAACGCATGGAAAATAGGAAATGTGGTGAGAAAGGGTTGCAAATTTATGAGGTGGCTTTGAATGATGTATATTTAGGGCACAAAAAGTCTTGAGTTGAAATAAGATTAAAAAATGTAATGCCTTTGTAAGAGATGAGTAATCGTTCGGAACCCTGATACTTCGAAAGAGATAGTCCAGCTAGCTACATAATGTTTCATTGCGTTTCAAATGCCAAAACACACACATATATAACTAGAAACTCACTAAGAAGAAAGTGATGACAGTGAAAACCGGTCACATCCGAGATTGGAATTTTGGGGTATAAACTTTTTCTTCGTGTGTGTCCCTTTGCGCCGTAACAATGAACAATCTTCATCATTTAACATGATGCTTGGATCAGTCTTCACTTTGAAGGGAGGAATTTCGTGAAACTTTTCATAATCTTCTGATATGTTTGTCTTGTCCTCCGCTCCGACGATGTTTCTTTTTCCTGAAAGAACTATGTAGCGCTTTTGCTCATCGTATGATGTATTCGCTTCCTTATCTTTTTTTTCTCGGCTTGTTAGACATGTCCTTCACATAGAAAACCTGCGCCACATCATTGCCTAGAACGAATGGTTCATTTGTGTACCCAAGATTGTTGAGATACACTGTTTTCATTCCGCACCTCGGGTCTTCCTTTACCCCGCCTCCTTTCAGATTGACCCATTTGTGCCTAAACAAAGGGACCTTCAAATTGTTTCCATAGTCAAGTTCCCATATCTCCTCTATGTAACCATAATATGTGTCCTATGGCCTATTGTTGGTGTTTGCTGCATCAAAGCAGACACAAGTGTTTTGGTTGGTGCTCTTTTTATCTTGGACGAATGTGGAAAATGTATTCCCATTTATCTCATACCCTTTGAAAGTCTATATAATCAAAGATGGTGACTTGGCCAGCAAGTACGAGTCATCTCCAACTTCAGGGTCATGCATGAGACGTGCTTGCAACCAACCGCTGAATGACATCATGTGTGTATGTTTGAACCAGGGATCAGACTGCTCCGGGTTCTTGGAACGTACAGTATCCATATGTTCCTCGATATACGGAGCCATCAAGGTGAAATTTTATAGAACTGTGTAGTGTGCTTGCGCCCAAGAATGCCTGTTCGTACATATTACTGAATCCTTTCCTAGCGTGCCTTTTCCACCTAGTATGCCCTCATACCGCGATTTGGGAAGACCAATCGACTTAATATCAGGAATAAAGTCAACACAAAACTTAATGACCTCCTCTGTTTCATGGCCATTGGACATGCTTCCTTCTGGCCTAGCACGGTTGTGAACATATGTATTTAAGACTCCCATGAACCTATGGAAGGGGAACATATTGTGTAGAAATACAGGGCCCAGCATGGCAATCTCTTCGACTAGGTCAACTAGGACGTGCTTCATGATATTGAAGAAGGATGTTGGCAACATCAACTCGAAACTGACAAGACAATGCACCAAATCATTCTGTAACCTTGGTAGGATTTTTGGATCGATTACCTGCTGAGCGATTGCATTGAGGAATGCACATAGCTTCACAATGGCTGATCCGACGGTTTCCGGTAGAAGCCCCTCAACGAAACCGGAAGAAATTGCGTCATAATCACGTGGCAGTAATGAGACTTTAGGTTCTAGAATTTTTTCTCTGCCATATTTATTATTCCCTTTATATTCGATGAGTAGCCAGACGGGACCTTTATACTGAGCAGTCATTCAAAGAAGATTTCCTTCTCTTGTTTGGTAAGAGCGTAGCTTGCACGACCTTCATACTGCTTTGCATGCATGCCACTTTTTAGTGCATACATTGCTGGTCCTCTCGTGCCTCCAGTGTATCTTTTGTCTTCCCATACACGCCCAAGAAGCCTAGAAGGTTCACGCAAAGATTCTTCATCACGTGCATCACGTCTATTGCAGAACGGACCTCTAGTACTTTCCAATAAGGTAGGTCCCAAAATATAGATTTCTTCTTTCACATGTGTGCTTGTCTGTCAACGTCATTCGGAACTGATTGTCTGCCAGGACCATTTACAAAAATTACTTTTAAATCCTTGACCATATGAAGTATATGATCATCAGTACAGTGGTCAGGCTTCTTCCGGTGATCTTTCTCACCTTTGAAATGCTTGCCTTCTTTTCTTAAGAGATGCTTGATCGGAAGAAATCGACGATGTCCTAGGTACACATTTTTCTTATGTTTATCCAAGTATATACTTTTGGTATCATCTAAACAGGCGTGCATCCGTGGTATCCCTTGTTTGTCTGTCCTGAAAGGTTACTAAGAGCTGGTCAATCATTGATGGTTACGAACAGCAATGCTCGTAGGTCAAATTCCTCTTGTTTGTGCTCATCCCACACACGTACATCTTTGATATCCCATAGCTGTAAAAGTTCTTCAACTAATGGCCTAAGGTACACATCAATATCGTTGCTGGGTTGTTTGGGGCCTTAGATGAGCACTGGCATCATAATGAACTTCCGCTTCATGCACAACCAAGGAGGAAGGTTATAGATAGATAGAGTCACGGGCCAGGTGCTATGATTGTTGCTCTGCTCTCCAAAAAGATTAATGCCATCTGTACTTAAACCAAAAGGATTAATGCCATCATAATGCACTTCAGCTTCTTCCCCCATTGTAGTACCATCGTATTCACGGTACCATCTGCACTTGTGTCATCTCCAAAGTCCGACTACTCTCTCCCGATTTTCCTCCATTGCGACCCATCTCCGGGTACTCTCAACTTCCCGTCTTTCTTACGCCCGTCTTTGTGCCATCGCATCAACTTGGCACGCTCTTTGTTTTGGAACAAACATTTCAACCATGGTATTATAGGAGCATACCACATCACCTTGGCAAGAATCCTCTTCCTGGGGTGCTAGACGTCAACATCGTCACCAGGGTCATCGCGGCCGATATTATAGCGGTCGGCACCGCATACCGGGCATGCATTCAAATTCTCGTACTCCTAAACGCGGTACAGGATGCAATCATTAGGGCATGCATGTATCTTCTGCACCTCTAAACCTAGAGGGCAGATAGCCTTCTTTGCTTCGTACGTATTGTCGGGCAATTGTTGTCCTTTGGAAGCATCTTCTTTAACAATTTCAATAACTTTTCAAAACCCTTGTCAGATACACCATTCTCTGCCTTCCATTGCAGCAATTCGAGTGTGGTACCCAGCTTCTTCTTCTCATCTTCGCAATTTGGGTACAACAATTTCTTGTGATCCTCTAACATGCGCTGCAACTTTAGCTTCTCCTTTTCACTTGCGCAGTTCCTCTTTGCATCAGCAATGGCCCAACCAAGATCATCAGCGGGCTCATCTGAAGGATCTACTTCAGCTTCTTCCCCCATTGTAGTACCATCGTATTCATGGAACGAAGGATAGCTGTCATCATCCTCTTCTTCTTCATTGTCTTCCATTAGAACCCCTCTTTCTCCGTGTTTGGTCCAACAGTTATAGCTGGACATGAAACCGGACGTAAAGAGGTGGACGTGTCTTGACTTAGAGTAAGTTTTATCATTCTTACAGACAGCACATGGACAATACATAAAACTATCCCGCTGGTTTGCCTTAGTCGTACGCACAAAACTCTGCAACTCATTAATGAACTGGGGAGAGCGTCAGTCATCGTACATCCATTGTCGGCTCATCTTCATTACACAAGACAAAAAGACCAAATTAATACAAGTTCATACATAAGGTTCATACACACTTATTCTCATAAAACAACATAGAAGAGTTTCTAGCTAAAGCATTTTAATACAACAACAAATGCGATCAAGATGGCAACTAAGGTAACAACTGATCCAACAACATAGTGATACCAAGCCTCCTTATTAAGGGCATATTTTCTAATCCTTCTAATCTTCAAGTGCATTGCATCCATCTTGATCTTGTGATCATCGACGACATCGGCAACATACAACTCCAATTTCATCTTCTCTTCTTCAATTCTTTTCAATTTTTCTTTCAAATACTCATTTTCTTTTTCAACTAAATTTAACCTATCGACAAGAGGGTCGATTGCAATTTCCGCTTCACATACCTCCTAGATAAAAAAAATATATGTCAACTTGATGGGCATAATTGTCATATAAATGAGAAATGCAACAAAGAGTTATAAAAAAGAATATATAACATCAGAATTATAAACCGGACTAGGGCCGACGGGGACGGATATCAAGACCATGACACTATGTATAACAAAATCATACAGGTAAGAAAACTATCTAAATCATACAATAATAATATTTTTTGGAATAAAAAGGATAAGAACAAGAGAATCAACAAGGTGGTGCCGGTGACGAGACGGTGCGAGCGATCAACAGTGGTTAGGATGGAGACGGGAAGGCACTAAGTAAACTACATCTACACATATGCAAACTAAGAAGTTAATTTGAGCTCAAATTGCATATAAATCAATTAAACTCCCACATAATTACTCCCAAACTAAAACTCACAAATCACTATATAATTATGGAGCATTTAGCAATGAGAGATGAAAGGACAAAGTTGATAACCTTTGTGAACACTCGGATTGGATGGGGTGCCTCAAATCTTGACAAATCTGGGAAAAAAATTGAGGATGAACTCGAGCAAGGGAATAAAACAGAGGAGAGAAAGGGGAAAACAGAGAGCTTGGACTCGGGCTGGACGAAGCACTATTTATAGTGATACTTTTAGTCCCTGTTGGGGATACAAATCGGGACTAAAGATATATATATATATATATCTCTAGTCCCGGTTTATATTACCAACCGGGACTAATGACCCTCGCAGGGGCCCCAGCCTGACAAAACCATGCCACCACCCCTTTAGTTCCGGTTCGTAACACAAACCAGGACTAGAGGTTATTAATAAACAGGGACTAAAAGCATTCCTCACGAATGAAAATACTGATCACATTAGTCCCGTTTTAAAAGCAAACCGAGACTAATAATCCAAACGTAAGGTCTGTTTTTTACTAGTGCATTCGGGAGCTGAAAATCTACTCTCTTAAAAGAATTGACACGCTTATACCATGTACTAGGCACACAACAAATGTGACAAAAAAAAAGGAGAGCAGCCGACGTTGTTGTCACTACAAGAGTCTAGTGGCAAGTGTCAACGTTCTCCTATTTCTTCCTTTCCCACACAACTCAGTCATTAGGCAATGTATTGATAATGAGTCCCCCTCCCCACATCCAATTATATATCCCCCAACGGCCATCACAAAATAACAAGAGTAGTATACTCCCCAATTCCTTGAGACTATAGAAAAAGGGATGGGACGGAATACCAGTCATGAAAGCTAGTCAATGTGGCGGAATTACTACTTGTCCATTCCCCCGTCCCCTATTTTAATTCCTAGCTAGTACATCACTCGCTTGCTTATGTGAGGCGTGAGCTGCTTCCTCCCATCTCCCTACTAATTATTCCCATCACAGTCCCCTCTTCTTCCTGCCCCCATATCATTCCAATCCTAACATGGTGCGTCACATAGACTGCATGTAGAGAGATAGACGAGGTCAAGGACAAGCGGTGGAGGCCAGGAGGCCCGGGCATGGGGGAGGTGAAGGAGAAGGAGGCGCTGGCGGAGATACTTGAAGACCATCGTAAGGGATCTTCCGATGACTCCGTACCACGCGCGGGGCTGGACCTCAACGAAGGCTTCAGCGAGGAAAGCGACCAAGGGGAAGACGGTGAGGAGAACGACGACGACGACGGTAGGAGCTCAAGCAACAACAACAGCGCCAACCATGAATCAGAAAGCAGCAGGGGTCGTCATGACAAGGCCGAGGGCAGCGGCGACAGGGTTCCCACGGTGCGGCAGTACAACCGGTCTAAGCACCCCCGGCTCCGGTGGACGCCGGACCTCCACATGGCGTTCCTCCATGCCGTCGAGCGGCTGGGCGGCCAAGAGAGTAAGTAACCCACTCCCATTCTTTTTTTGTGTATTATTTTTCGTCGTAATTAAATTTCCCCCCTTGATTCGTGATCTAAACTTTTATTTGTGCTAAATTTTCGACAGGAGCAACACCAAAGCTGGTGCTTCAGATGATGAATGTGAGGGGGCTCAGCATTGCTCATGTAAAAAGTCACTTGCAGGTAAAGGCAGAAAAAGGAACAGCCTACTTCTCATGACTGCTCGGTAGCTGTTCTTCTAGCTACTTGCTTCTTTCCTTCACACGACTAGCGTTGGACCTAACCCTTTACTTGTTCATCCCTTCGACTTTTCAGATGTACAGAAGCAAAAAGATAGAACACGAGTCCAGCCACGAGAGAGCAGCCATATCCTCAGGTTATTGATCCATGCAATCACGCTGATGGTGGATATCTCACTATTTTCACACTAGGAATTAATTTTCATGACCTTTTTTCTTTTTAATTTCTACAGTCTTTTCGCCCATGAATTTCCACATGAGGAGAGGGGACCATCCGTTCCATGACATGTTCTTCCAGCGAGCTGCCGGCTCGACCCTCTCCTCCAGGTTCAACGACGGCGGGGTCTTCGCGCCGAGAAATGCCGCCTTGCCGGATGCTAGCCGGATTTACGGGCTCCTCCAACGCCGGCAGCCTCCATTACAAACCTTCGACTTCAAGAACAGCACGAGCCTTAGGTACTAAAAGCAGGCCACTTACGGCATCCTACATTCCTACATGCATGTGTACTGATAAAACGGTCCTGCTGGCGAAGATCATGCTGAAACCCTAATCGGTACATGCCTGCGTCTAGGAATCAAGAATGGGCATTCTCCCAGCACGCGGCGGCGGCGAGGGCACGCGCAGTTAATGACAATGGTCCTGGGAAAGGGCTCATCCACGAGATGATTTTCAGGAAGGACGGCAAGCCGACGGCCCATTTGTTCGACGTGAGGGACGTCGTCGCCCCCAGCGGGATGTCGTCGCCGTCAACAACAACCACGAGCCCGGCCGACCTTAGGTCAGATGGCCCAAAGATCGGAAGCATCAATTGGATCGGCAGCAGCTCTCGGCCACTCTCGAAGACAATGTCGGCTACTGGATTGGAGCAGGGCGTTCATGCTCAGCTCCCGTTTAGGTGGCGAGGTGCCGCGGGCAGCAATGGCTGCCACCCCAACGGCAACACTGCTGGCAGGACAACGTCATCTTCAGATCCCGTGGTGACATGTGCCGCAGGTTCCCCGCTCTTGGTACGCATCATTGTTTACACATCTTGCTTCTAATTGATACGTTCACTTTGTAATTAAGTCGCAGCTTAATTTGTCACAAAATATCAACAGCTAATTGTTGCTTCTGTACATGCAGCTGCCGAAGCAGGGAGTGCCGAGGGCTCCTGCCAAAGCTACTGAGGAGACGAGCATCGGAGCAGAGGCGAGGAGGACGAAGACATCGGCTGCGGTGGAGGAGAACGGATGGACGCCGGAGTTGCAGCTAAGCCTGAGCCCCAACGCGGGGGCAGACACTGGAGGAAGGGGCAAGAAGAGGAACAGCGCTGGGCAGGAGGTGAGCAGCGACAAGGTGCCACTCTCTCTCTCGCTGGCATTACATGGTGGCGTCGTCGACGACGACGGTGGCGGCCGGGATGGCAGGAGGTTAGAGGTAGCGACAGGTAGCAGCAGCAAGAAGGCCGCTCTGGGGCTGAGTACTTTGGATCTGACCATGTCGATCAAGGCATTGGAGTGAGATCTTTCAAGTACTTGTCCCAAGGTCTTCCAAAACTTGCACACTGCACCATGAGATTAATTAATAAGATTGTTGATCTAATTTAACCATGCATGCTTCCAGACAAATATATACATATATATTTATTATCTTGAGGGACATGTAGTAGCTACGATGACTATTCCGCCACATTATATCATTATATGGCCACATGCATGATCAGAACAAAAAATTGTCAGGCATGGTATCATTGGGCTTCTAAATCATATATATCTCTCTATACGAAATGAAACAAAATGCAAACTTTAATTTCTTGATAAAACGCTTATCATAATTAAAATTTCTTTTGCCCTAAGAGTTATTTTCGGTCACATTAATTAGGGCAGTCTTATATAAAATGCACACTTATTGATCAAACGCTTAATCATAAAATGTACTACTCCCTCCGTCACGGTTTAGAAGGCGTGTTTGAAAATTCTCTGAAACCTAGGTGGTTATTGATTGGCTGTGAGATGAGTTAAAAAATAGCATTCATACTATGCATGCATATAGAAGTAGCACAAGAGAATACTAATTAGTTGATAGGAGTAAATGCAATGTGCATTAAACCTTGTCTATTATGAAAATGCACGTAAATTTAACTGTGCCTTCTAAACGGTAACGGAGGTAATACTACGTATATCGAATTAATGGCATTAATAAATACTCATTCAGTCACAAATAAAAAATGTATTGGGTATTTCAATATGGACTGAAACAAGTGAACCACTATACTAAGACATGCCTTTATACATCCGATTCAAAAAAGATAGAATATTTTTTATATGAAAGGAGGGAGAGTAGATGTTTAGGTATATAGTGTACTACATATAATGACATTAAACTGTCCCAGTGCACTATATCATCTTGGTGTTATATATGTCTAAAACTATCCTTATTTAGTATCTTCTGTGAGAGGAAAGTTATGACATATTTTGGATTTGGTGCTAATATCTATATCTAGACTAAGATATGGTTGCTTTCTCTTTTCTCGTCAAATAGGGTGCCACATATTCTTAGTGTTGAAACAATACTAAGATCCCTTATTTGGGTGATAAATAAACTGGATTAATTTGTTTTGGTGTGCGTACTCAAATACATTAATCTTCTATTCTAGATTAGGATGTGCAATACTTTTTATAATTAAGTACACAACTCAGCTCAATTAACAAAATTAGTTATATCATCATAGAGTATTAGAAATAAGTGACCCACTAACTTCTATTTGCTATATTTCATAGTTGCAGTTTTGATTTCAAGAGAAACATGAAATCATACACATATAGAGTATTTATTTCACCTATAAACTACATAAAATGACTGGGGCTAATAATATGATAATATAATGCATGTTTACCCATTTGTTGATGACCAAGTTACACTTGTAAGTTCCATCGCGATATATAGCATATTATTTTTTGACGAGATTGATAATATTATGCATTTTACACAAGATTGATAATATTACCTTTCACGCCAAATTGAACATTTTGAGTCCAGGTCTTGCCAATTGCACCCTTAAAATATGTTTGTAACTATCTTATACAAAAACAAAGTTATGGTGGAGGCGTTGATCAGGGTATGTAGTAGCGAGTATTCATGACTGTATTTTTATTTTATTTTAGCTAGAATATAATTTTCTAAAGTATAATCTTAACTAGAATTATCCACCTAATCTGGTCAAGTACTTGCTCTAAAATTGGAAACATTGGCTGCCCAACAACCGCTTAAAATATGTTTCCCTTCCTCTATAATTTGCATATATGATGAATATTGGTATCCTATATTAGATAGAAAATGTCGATGTAGTAGTGTTGTAACATGAACAAAGTGAACTTACTTAGTTTTCATCTAAAATTTAATGTCCTCATATATACTATATGAGGTAAGCCAGGAAATAACAATTATGTTGTTTGTACTTAATCGACGATATATTTTGGGGAACATGGTGTTATAATCCAGAGTGTACAATGGCATGTCATATCTTTTTCATATTATCTGCCTACATAGTTATAACTCTTCTAAATGAAAATTCCAGAAAGCCTTTTCGTCCTACGTGAGTTCAAATGATCATTTCCAACACGTGTGTTACATTAACATGGTATTAGGTACTGTAAAAAAATATCATACTATATATCACATATTTAATTTTGCCATATACTACCTCCGTTCCTAAATATAAGTCTTTTTAGACATTTCAATAGGGAACTATATTAAGATATATATAGACATATTTTAGAGTGTAAGTTCACTCATTTTGCTCCGTATGTAGTCCCCTATTGAAATGTCTAAAAAGACTTATATTCACGAACGGAGGGAGTATGATAAATATCTTAGTCCGTATTTCATATGTATTGATAGAAAGTATTCAAGTTTCTGTTTCTCCTGAAAAATTGACGTTTGTCGGTTTGACTAGAAGACTTATTTGTTTTTCACATATTTCTCAATTTAATTTATATACTATATAGATGATTTAATGGAAAATTAGGAAATTTCACATTGTTATCTTTCATCTCTCGGGAGGACTTTGTCTACCCACCTCGCGTCAACTTTTTGGCGGCAACTGGAGTGCGTCCTTACAAAACATGTTTTCTAATGTATGTGTGCAACTCTTATAAACTGCCATTACTTGTTAGAGCATATTAAATTGGCTGTGTTTTACTCGTGTCGCTATACTCCATATGTCCTAAATATATATGATGCACACTTGACTTTTCACAGTCCCTAATGCATTATTTTGACTAGATTTTTCATTTCTAATATATGCCTATAGTGGTAGCAAAAGAACATGAGATTCAAACCATTTTAAAACAAACACAATGTATTGTTGTTACATGCATATAATCCATGTCCTTACACATACATTGATTGTCAAGTTTTTTTTAACTTTGATCATAAATCTAGTTTCCTTTTCCTTCTATTTTTGTAATTGAAGGAGTACTTTCCATTTCAGAATTTACTAAAGCAGTCGAATATAAATGTCAGGCCATACACAAATCCAATATATTTCCAAAAATCAAAGGCAAACTAACTATTTAATTTCACTATAATTGACAACTGTAGTAAGCTAATGACAATATATATAATTATTAGATAAACATATGAAACAAATATTATTATGTTACGCCTTGTAAGATCAAGACTGGCTACATAAACAAACACTAGTTTTTCTAGCGTACTTGGTCATCCACATCCTCCAATTGCTTTTCAAGCCAAACACATTTTAACTTTGGGGTTCCTTGTGAATGGTCTCCCGGCCGGAAAATAAGAAGTTCAGGTCAGGATCTCGCATGTTAAAAATCAACAAACAAGGTAAATAAACAAATACACTGATTTTTATGTGAAAACACTTGCCAAGAAAATTCGACGGACTCATATTTTTCGATAAAGGGCATAGAGAGCTCATGACTTCGATCTTCACCATACAGAAGAGATTTTACATGCATGTGATTTACAATGCGTCGTCAAGTGATTGATCTCGTACTATGTGTTCTTGTTACTCTACATGAGAGCTGGAGAATCATATATAGTAACACTTCTTTTACAAAAAAAATGCCTAGCTTGTGTTCTGCTGACAGCAGGGACCTAGTGTTATTGAATACTACTTCCTTCGTTCCTAAATATAAATCTTTTAAGAAATTTCAATAAATGACTACATACAAAGTAAAATGAGTTAATCTACACTCTAAAGCATGTCTATATACATTCGTATGTAGGTCTCTAATGAATTTTTTAAAAGAATTATATTTAGAAACTGAGGGAGTATATGACAGAACCTTTGGGATGGTAGATAATCCTCGGATAAGCTTTGATGAAGGGGATATGCAAAACTGGATGTACAGCGTACAGACTAGGCCGGCCTACAGACTACCTTAACAGTTCACGTTTTGTTTGACATTACGTACGCGCCAACCCTATTCCCTTGATTTCTGCATTTGCAGCAGTGCTCGATCGAGGTCCGGTATACATGCCAGTCACCTGTGAGAGCTTCGGAACAACACCAAAGCAACGAAGGTGACTGTTAGCTGTACGGGACTTGTCAGCCATTTGCGTAGAGTAGCTAGCTCTGCGAATTGATGTCTAGAGAGGAGAGATGGACGAGGACAAGGAAGCGTTAACCACCGAAGGGACAGCGAGATGACAGCCCTCTGACCAACGCACAGCGGCTGCTGTGCGCAACAGAATGTTGCGGTCGACCGATCATGCATGCATGCCGCCGCTCCAGTTGCAGCGGTGCTGTATGGTCTGACCCTCGTTTATGAAAAATTTAAGATCTAATCATTTTTCTACCATCAGACTTCATAACGGTAGGGTATAACAACCTATCGTCAAAGTCCGTGATGGTAGGATAGTACGTCCTCTCGCAAAAAATTCTAAGTCTCAGATGTAGTGTCCAAACTGCTGCCAAGTTGTCCCACGTTAGGGTTGCATATGCTACCGTCAGCAGAACTATGTGGTAGTGTCTTGTCACATCGCCTCTCTTTTAACTCTTACGTTTCTCAGGGGTGGTGGCATCCTTCACCCAAGCTCCTCCCCCGCGTCGCCTCCCCGAGTGAGGCGGCCGGCCGGGGGCTCCTCCCCTCTCCTCCTCACAACGCTCCTCCCCTCTCCCTCCCCCCCCCCCCCCCGCCGCCAGCACGCACCGTCGAGCCCTGCCCGCGAGGTGTCCCTGCTCAGGCGGTGGCGGCTGGCGGCGGTGCGCTTCAGCCGGTAGCGGTGTGGCCCGTTGGAGGCGGTGCCACGGCGGCTCTCGATGCGGCGGCACGACCGTTGGTCATGGGGCGGCATGGTGGCGCTGGCGGCCGGTGGCGCCCGCCAGGCCCTGATCTGGGCCCGTTTGGGCCCCATTTGGGTTTGTGCGGGCCGGTTGCTCGACGCTCGGCGTTTCCGCTCCCTGGTGGGGCCAGGCAGCGGTGGTCTGCGACGGTATTCACCGCGTCGGTCGGCGAGCTGCAGCGTGGGGACAGGGACTGTCCGGGCCCAAGTGGGCCCGACTAGGCAGTAGGGCTTGGCAAGTCCTTGTCGTCGCGTCCGGTCGGCTCTGCGTTGGCGGTGGAGGTTGTCCCCTCCCTCCGATCGAGTGGTGGCCTCTTCCGTGGCCGTTGTTTCCTTCTCTCCTCCAGGCCTCGTGTTGGCAGCTCCAGTGAGACGGCGAGGGTGGTCCGATAATCGTGGTGGCACTGACTAGTGGGCGGTTGAGTGGATAGTACACGCCTAAGTGTCTGGATGGTGGTGGTGGTTGTGGATCGGGAGAAATTCATGTCGGCTTGCCCGACACCGACGCGGTGACGCTTGCGGGCGCCGTCGGCCTTCCTGAAGGGCATCGGGGATACCCCCTCCTCCACTACCCTCCGCGTACCGGGGAAAACCCTAGGACTTGTCCGGGCAACAGCGGCGACATCGTCACATTCCTTTTTGGAGTTGTTGTTTGGTGCACGACGCTTCGGACTGCTAGGACGCGGTGGTACTTCTCCGGCGGGTGCAGCAGTTGTCGGTCTTCTTCTCCTAGTCAATCTGTCGGTGTCGGCATTTGTTTCTCTTTTTCTTTCTTTTATTTTTCGTTTGGGCTTTCTTGTGTTGTGGCCGCACCAAGCTGGATGTATCGGTTGGTTACTTTATAATACAAAGCGAGAGAAAATCCTTTTTTTATCATATGCTACCGTCAGCATCTATGGCGGTAAAGGTGCACTTCGTTGACGTGATCCCTTTTCTTATTGTCAAGGACCTTGACGGTAGATCGTTATATCCTACCGTCATGGGACCTTGCGGTAGAACAAATGTTCAGATTCTGTCACTTTGCAAACAAAGATCAGATCTCGATTTACTTTAAAAAAAGTCAAACACTAAATTTTGCCGTTGTATGGCTATGCATAGCTCGATTGACCGTTCCAGGTTGTGGAGTGTTTGCATGCATGGCTAGCGCCACCGGCCTAGCTAGCTAGGGCATCGACGCGATCGTCCCCAAACCTTGCCAAGAAATTCCAACGACGGGACAGCCATATCTCTCGGCTCCTACCGATTGACGAGAGTTATCCATGTTTCAGCGAATCATGCAATATATAATTCGCTACCGTTTGGTGTAGGTAAGATTATGACACACAGGTTGGTTATGAGAAAATACATGTATCGTAGATATAGCTGGGCATTTTTGTGGCTGGGCCAAAAAAGCCCGGTGGTCAAAACCCAGGCCCAAGCCCAGCCGGGCACATCCGTCGGGCCTGACCTGAAAAAAGCACGACATGGCTCGATCGGCCTGATCCGACTATGTCTAAAATCATATTTTTCACAAGTCCAAGCTCGGTCTGGCTGACCGAGACGCTTAATTTTCAATCCCAAGCACGGTCTGATGGGACAATTAGTCTCGGTCCGGACCGGAATTTTTGGGCCAGGTCGAGTCGGGTTGTTCAAGCTGGGTTGTCCATGGTCAAGTCAAATCATAGATCATTCGATCAAATTATATGGGATACACGCATTATAAACGGTAATAAAATATAGCGTCTCACGGTTGATTCCTTCATGGCTACGTTCCTTGGTGGGAACACGCTGCGCAGTTTTGTGCAAAGGCCTGTTGAAGGCACTAGAGGAGGCGTACTTCTATTCTGGGGCGACCATATTGTCGATATGTTGCACATCACCACCTCTGACTTCTGCCTCTCTACGCTGGTTCACATTCGAGGCATCAAGGAGCAGTACAAGCTCACCACCGTCTATGGCCTCACCGACGCGTCGGGCAAAGACGCTTTCTTTGCTGAACTTATCAGTCACAAGCCGCCGAGGGGCATGCCCTGGCTGGCGGCCGGCGACTTCAACTAAATCTACGGGCCAGAGACAAGAATAAACGACATGTGAACCGAAGCAGAATCAATCAGTTCCGTGCAACGCTGCAAACCTATGAGCTTAAAGAGATCCACCTGCAAAACAGAAGATTCACATGGAGCAACGAATCCGACCTTGTACAAGCTCGACTCGTTCATCTTCAATACCGAGTGGGATACTGCCTTCAGCACTCACCTTCTGCATGCCCTCTCCTCCTCGCTCTCTGACCACTACCCGCTGTTGCTCGCCGACGACAAAGGCCCACGGCGTTCAAAAAAATTCAATTTTGAAAACTTCTGGACATCCATGCCCGGTTTTATGGAGGTGGTGAACCGGGCGTGGAACAAGCCCATCGCGCACACTGAGCCCTATCAAGTCTTCTTTCACAAAATTGAGGAAGGTGCAGTTGCAGCTTTCTGCATGGAGCAGGGGCCTTTTCTCCAAGGCCAAGGTGAACCTCCATGCGGCTCTTCTCGTGATACTACGTCTCGACGTCGCGCAGGAGAGTCGCCTGTTATCCAGCGAGGAATGCGGTCTTCGGACTTGTCTCAAGAGATGAGTCATTAGTCTGGTTGTTCTTGAGAGAGCATGAAGAAACAAATTGCGCGGATTGCAAATCTTAGGGAGGGGGACACCAACACCAAGTTCCTTCACCGCCGTATCAATGCTAGGTGGAGGAAGAACCACATTCACAGGTTGAAGCGTGACCACGGCTGGGTCACTGACCATGATGACATGAAGAAGCTGGTCCTGGACAACTTCTCCAACTCGATCAAAAAGGGGGAAACTAGCGCCAAGGATTTCAAATGGCAAGATCTTAACATCGAGATACTTGACTTCCACGGACTCGATGCAACTATCTCGGAAGAGGAGGTCCATGAGGCCATCAACGACCTTCCGAGCGACAAGGTGCGCGGTCCTGACGGCTTCACCGGCATTCTCTTCAAGAAATGCTGGGATATTATAAAACTAGACTTGATGAGGGTCATTCACCAGTTCCACACCCTTCACACAACCGACCTCCATTGGCTCAACTCCGCCAATGTGGTTTTGCTGCCCAAGAAAGAGAGTGCCGAGGGGATCGGTTACTACAGGCCCATCAGCCTCTTCCATGTTGTCTTCAAAATCATTGCCAAAATTATTGCATCACATCTAGCTTCGGACATGAATAAGTTGATTTCCAATGCCCAAAGCGCTTTTATCAAAAGGAGAAGCATTCACGACAACTTCATGTGCATGCAAAATATGGTATGAATGTTGCACAAATGCAGGACACCGGCCCTCCTGCTCAAGTTGGACATTCGCCAAGCTTTTGACTCTGTCAAATGGGAATGCATCCTCGACCTCCTACGACGGAGGGGCTTCCCTCCCAAATTTCGGGAGTGGGTTGCCGCCCTCTTCGGCACCTTTTCCTCAAGGATCCTGGTCAACGGTGTGGCAGGACGTCCTATCAAGGATGGACATGGCCTTAGGCAAGGGGATCCCCTCTCCCCGCTCCTCTTTGTCATTGTCATTGACGTTCTGGAACATCTGCTCGAGCTTGCAACGAGGAAGGGAATGCTTCACAAGGTCCGTGGTAGAGGGGCAATGATTCACACCTCCCTGTACGTGGATGATGCGGTTGTATTCATGGCCCCTCTCAAAAGGGATATCGACCATCTCTCCGCCATCTTGCACGAGTTCGAGGAGATCACCAGGGTGTGCACCAATTTTCACAAGAGCTCGGTTGTGCCCATCAGATGCAATCAACTAAAACTTGCCGGCATCATGCAGGGCCTTCTAGCAAAGACCACGACCTTCCCCCTAAGATATCTGGGACTCCCTCTGTCAGTCAAGAAGCTGAAGGCTGTGGATTTCCAGTTCCTCGAGGATAAGGTCGCGAACAAGTTTGTGACATATGAGGAACAGAACATCACCACCATCGGGCGCCTGGTTATGTAAGTAATCTCTTCAATCCTCGTCTACTTTGGCACCTCCCTGGTCATTCCACCTGCCATTCTGCACAGCATCAACAAGTTGGAGCAGGCCTTCCTTTGGTCGGGATCGTACAAGACGATGGGGGCCAAGTGCAAAGTGAACTGGAACACTGTCTGTCGCCCACTCGAATACAGATATCTTGGTGTGCTAAACACCAAGATATTCGTAAGGGCACTACGCCTGAGGTGGCCTTAGTTCGAGTGTATCTCCCCACACAAGCTGTAGGTCGATTTGTGGAACCCGTGTGATGAAAAAGACATGGAGTTCTTCTATGTGTCAACGATGATAACGATCGGGGATGATGCCAAGACGCCGTTCTGGGTCTGTCCCTGGCTGCATGGGTCTAAGCCTAGAGATCTCACGCCACTCGTCTCCATGGCCTGCGCTAGGAAGAATTGGAAGGTGCGGGAAGCCCTTAATGATAATGCATGGATTCTCAAAATCAAACCCTCCACCGTTATCTCCAGCGAGCACATCCGCTAGTTCTTCACCCTTTTAACTATGTTAAACGACGTCCACCTTGATGACCTCGCCGAGGATGCCATTGTTTAGAAACACACAACGGGGGGACACTACTTCACAGCCTCGTCCTACAACACCCAATTCCTTGTCTTGGTCTTCTCCCCTTTGAAGAAGATGATCTCGTGGGTTTGGGCACCACCGAAAGCCAATTTCTTTGCGTGGTTGCCTATTGAGGATCGCATTTTGACTGCGGGCAGACTCGACAAAGGGGGTTGGCCAAATTGTGCCCTCTGCCCCCTTTGCAAGCGTGAGCAAGAAAGTGAAGCCCACCTTCTCTTCAAATTCCGCTACACGCTCAGGCTTTGAAACTTGGTCAGCGAGAAATTTAGCCTCCATCATCTTGATACCATGACTTGGCACCTCCAGGAATTCATGCTGAACTGGTGGGTTCGTAGGACCCACTTGGGGGTTCCCAATAGAAAAGTAATGTCTTCCCTCATCATGACTGTCTCATGGACGGTGTGAAATGAGAGAAATGCTCGGGTCTTTCGGCACAAGAGCGCCCCACTTCCCATCCTTTTAAACAACATCGATCGAGAGGCAAATCTCTGGATCATTGCAGGGGCAAAGAATCTGGGTATCCTTGTCACGCACGAGTAGTCCCGCATGTTGTGGATGGGTGAACCGTTTGTAACAAACATTCCTCCTTTCTTAATCAATATATGAGGCACATCTTTTGTTTCCATTCCAAAAAAAAGTGTGTCAGAAAATGAAACGTGTGCTAGAGAGGACATGATTTGGAGATAAAGATGGTGTGTAAGTCGACACACAGCTAACTTTGTTCTACATGTGTGATATTTGTTCATAACGCAAACGTTTTGATGTATGTTACCCGTGTGCGTTCGTTGCAAACGATTTACAAACACAAAATACTCGTGATGATTTTAAAATTACACACACAGTTCATAAAGCCAACTTGTGTGTGATAACTCGCAGCAGGATATACGGTTCTTTGGTGTTAATTGTATGCTCTATCGGGCACAAGAGTATATCAATCACACCCATGAGTATGCATTATGCACGCGATCGTGCTACCTCACGCTTCTTTTTTCCTAAGTTTTTCATTAATGGTGTTGCGCTTCCTTTTTTCTAGATTTTTCATTTATGGTGTTATCTTAACATGGTTTCCCATTACTCCTCCATTGGTTTCCGTCACTAGTTATTGAGGCAAGGCTGGTGGTCATGGACGGGTTTTATTTTGTTGAATCGCTTTGATGTTGATTGTTGTGCGTGCACAACAATCACAATATTCGTTTGTTTCAATGTGTGTATGCTTTGCATTCTTATATTTTTGTTCTACTTTAATTTGTGTATAATTTCCATTCTTTACATGTGGAGGGTAACAACTAGCTAGAAATGAGTAGAAAAACCGATAGAAACTTGAAACTAGTAATATATGTTAATTGGGATAATTGGTTTATGCCCCTACTTTGGTGACATTCGGTTACTTTACACCTAGTTCCGAAAACATGTGTTCCTGCCCGAACCACTTTGCTCATATTATGCTTTTTCCCTTTGACCGTTTGATAGTCACTTTAAAATTTTCATAAAAACATCATACTAAATCAGAAAAATTCAAATAAAATATCAAAATGTTTAGAAAAATATCACGTATATGAGCATGCCATTTGCATTCATAAAAAAAGTGTTGCAAAGTCCCCATCTTAGTTTTAGCTCTTATAATCTTAGTGTGAATAGTAAAATCTAAAAATATTGAAACAAAATTCAAAACAATCTTAATTTTTTTGTGGCAAACATTGACAATTTTTTGACTGCTTGCAACCTTTCATGAGGGAAAGAGATTCGAGAAAGTCGTGGTGAAAAACAAAATTAGCACTCCAAAATGGTTTTGTTTTGGAGCAATGATTTTATTTTATTTTGGCACGACTTCCACGAATGGCATTCCCTTATGAACCTTGGCAATCACTCAAAACATTGACCAATGTTTGCCAGCGAAATTCTTTGACTTTGTTTTTATTCTTTTCAGATTATAATATTCATGCTAAGATCATATGAGCTAAAACTAAGATGGAGACTTTCCAACACTCTCTTATCAATGAAAATTACATGCACATATAGGTGATTTTTTTGACACATTTTGATATCTTATTTGCATTTTTCCGAGTTAGTATGAATTTATGATTTTTTTAAGTGATGGTCAAAGGTTAAAGGGCAAAATTATAAGACGAGTTGAGTGGTTTGGGATGAACCAGCCGAGTGTGACTCAACAAGGGGTATAAAACCAATTATCCCCTATTAATTATTCAATACTTCATTATATATACCTATATATTGTATATATAGGGTAACGCTATTCTAAGCGTGAGTGTAGAATTATATGCCCCTTAGCAACGCTATATACAAAATTTAGTAATACGGTGTGTAAAATATAGTAATTCTTAATATATATATACATTACCTAGCTTATATATATGTTTATATATATATATGTGGAATTTCTCGGAATTGTTAGAATTCGAGTAGTATTTATCTAATTATACAAAAAAAATAGACTTAATATTTTGGAACGGAGGGAGTAATTGATATTTATATTGGTAGTCTTTCAATATAATAATGGTTGGACAGAACTTTCAACAATTGTCATCAACAATCACAGCACGGAAGCATCGCTCATTTGAATTATTATTTTTGACAAATATTGAACTTTAAAATTTAAATTTTGATACACGTCAATCTGGACAATCTCATTTGCCATCTATATTAAGACATAAATGAGGCAAGACATATCTTCCTCTTATTCTATCTTTGGGCACTTACGTGGGCTCGGCAACGAGGTCACAATAACACTACTAGGGAAATCTTATAGGTAGATCCTTAGCAGTAGCGTTGAATAGGTAGCCCATGCTACAATTAAGTAGTAGTAGTGTGGTGCCACAGCCAGCACTATAGGTATCACATAGTAGAAGCACGAGTTACGCAACCCAATGCTACTACAAAGTGGTCCCCATGGTACCCTTGGGGCAGGACACACTAGCAGAGTTGGGTATATTACCTAGGTTGCAACTAATCTTGTAGCAGTAGCATGTGTCCTGTATCAAGTATGCTACTATTGACACGTATAACCAGCCCATGGGTCTCACTTACCACTAGCATGCATGGTCCTCCTAACAAGTGTCAGTGTCAAAACCGACAGAGCTCGGGTAGGGTGGGGCCAAGCGGTGAGATCGGATCGAGGGTAACAGGAGACAAAGAACACAAAGCTTTTAATTAGGTTTGGGCCCTCTCGATGCATGTAAAACTCTACGTCCTACTCTTACTGTATTGATGTTGTAGCAATTACATAGTTGATCTACCTCAAATCATGAAGTTGTGGGCTAAGCCCTTTGGGTAATTATGTTGTCTATATGTATGTATATGGGCTAAACCCCACGATTTATATAGGCACCGGTGGTATCTAGGTATACATGAATGTTAATTACACTAGTGGGAAAAAGGCTATTAGTGGCGCACCTATATTAGCTATTAGTGGCGCACTTTAGATGCGCCACTATTATCACGCCACTAGTAACAAATACTAATGGAGCACCGTTGGTGTGCCATTAGTAACCAAGGCTACTAGTGGCGCACCACATGGTGCGCCATTATTAAGCCCACAGGTGCGCCACTAGTAGCCTTGGTTACTAATGGCGCACTGTTGTCCGATGCGCCACTAGAGGCCAGCGGTACTACCGCTGGTCCTCCAGCGGTACTACCGCTGGTCCTCCAGCGGTAGTACCGCTGGGGCCATTCACTAGTGAATGTTATTAATGGCGCACCTCGTATTGGTGCGCCATTAGTAGCCTTGGTTACTAATGGCGCACTGTTGTTCGATGCGCCACAAGAGGCCAGCGGTACTACCGTTGGCAGCAGCGGTACTACCACTGGTCCCCAAGCGGTACTACCGATGGGGCCATTCAATAATGAATGTTAGTAATGGCGCACCTTCTAGTGGTGCGCCATTAGTAGCCTTGGTTACTAATGGCGCACTGTTTGTCCGATGCGCCACAAGAGGCCAGCGGTACTACCGCTGGCAGGAGCGGTACTACCGGTGGTCCCCAAGTGGTACTACCGCCAGCTCCAGCGGTACTACCGCTGGGGTCATTTTTTTTTTGCTTTTTTGATATTTGCACAGGTTACAAAATACATTAGCACACAGAATATAAACACCCGATTTACCGAATACAATAGAAGATTACTATACGAATACAATTCATCATATTAGTCTTCGAATTCAAAATACCGAATAAAGTTAGAACATTACAAGTGTCGAGACCGCGAGTAGCGAGTTTCTCTTCACATTACAAGTCGATATCTAAACTACCATCGCATAGAAGAGGGTTGTTGGGGAACGTTGCATGGGAAACAAAAATTTTCCTACGCGCACGAAGACCTATCATGGTGATGTCCATCTACGAGAGGGGGTATTCGATCTACGTACCCTTGTAGACCGCACAACAGAAGCGTTAGTGAACACGGTTGATGTAGTGGAACGTCCTCACGTCCCTCGATCCGCCCCGCGAACCGTCCCGCGATCAGTCCCACGATCTAGTGCCGAACGGACGGCACCTCCGAGTTCAGCACACGTACAGCTCGACGATGATCTCGGCCTTTTTGATCCAGCAAGAGAGACAGAGAGGTAGAAGAGTTCTCCGGCAGCGTGATGGCGCTCCGTAGTTTGGTGGTGATCTTATCTCAGCAGGGCTTCGCCCGAGCTCCGCAGAAATGCGATCTAGAGGAAAAACCGTGGAGGTATGTGGTCGGGCTGCCGTGGAAAAATCGTCTCAAATCAGCCCTAAAACCTCCGTATATATAGGGGCAGGAGGGGGAGCCTTGCCTTGGGGTCCAAGGACTCCCAAGGGGGTCGGCCGAGCCAAAGGGGGGGAACCCTCCCCTTCCAAACCGAGTCCAACTAGGTTTGGAAGGAGGAGTCCTTCCCCCTTTTCCCACCTCCTCTTTTTTTCTTTTCTCTTTGATTTTCTTCCTATGGCGCACCTTCTTGGGCTGTCCCACCAGCCCACTAAGGGCTGGTGCACCACCCCAAGGCCTATGGGCTTCCCCGGGGTGGGTTGCCCCCCCGGTGAACTCCCGGAACCCATTCGTCATTCCCGGTACATTCCCGGTAACTCCGAAAACCTTCCGGTAATCAAATGAGGCCATCCTATATATCAATATTTGTTTCCGGGCCATTCCGGAAACCCTCGTGACGTCCGTGATCTCATCCGGGACTCCGAACAACATTCGGTAACCAATCATATAACTCAGATACGCATAAAACAACGTCGAACCTTAAGTGTGCAGACCCTGCGGGTTCGAGAACTATGCAGACATGACCCGAGTGACTCCTCGGTCAATATCCAATAGCGGGACCTGGATGCCCATATTGGATCCCACATATTCTACGAAGATCTTATCGTTTGAACCTCAGTGCCAAGGATTCATATAATCCCGTATGTCATTCCCTTTGTCCTTCGGTATGTTACTTGCCCGAGATTCGATCGTCAGTATCCGCATACCTATTTCAATCTCGTTTACCGGCAAGTCTCTTTACTCGTTCCGTAATACAAGATCCCGCAACTTACACTAAGTCACATTGCTTGCAAGGCTTGTGTGTGATGTTGTATTACCGAGTGGGCCCCGAGATACCTCTCCGTCACACGGAGTGACAAATCCCAGTCTCGATCCATACTAACTCAACTAACACCTTCGGAGATACCTGTAGAGCATCTTTATAGTCACCCAGTTATGTTGCGACGTTTGATACACACAAGGCACTCCTCCGGTGTCAGTGAGTTATATGATCTCATGGTCATAGGAACAAATACTTGACACGTAGAAAACAGTAGCAACAAAATGACACGATCAATATGCTACGTCTATTAGTTTGGGTCTAGTCCATCACATGATTCTCCTAATGATGTGATCCCGTTATCAAGTGACAACACTTGCCTATGGCCAGGAAACCTTGACCATCTTTGATCAACGAGCTAGTCAACTAGAGGCTTACTAGGGACAGTGTTTTGTCTATGTATCCACACATGCACTATGTTTCCAATCAATACAATTATGGCATGGATAATAAACGATTATCATGAACAAATAAAATATAATAATAACTAATTTATTATTGCCTCTAGGGCATATTTCCAACAGTCTCCCACTTGCACTAGAGTCAATAATCTAGTTCACATCACCATGTGATTCCAATGAATCCAACACCCATATAGTTTTGGGGTCTGATCTTGTCTTGCTCGTGAGAGAGGTTTTAGTCAACGGTTCTGAAACTTTCAGATCCGTGCGTTGTTTACAAATCTTTATGTCATCTTATAGATGATGCTACTACGTGCTATTCGGAAATGCTCCAAATATCTACTCTACTATACGAATCCGTTTCACTACTCATAGTTATTCGGATTAGTGTCAAAGCTTGCATTGACGTAACCCTTTACGACGAACTCTTTAACCACCTCCATAATCGAGAAAAACTCCTTAGTCTATTTAGTTACCAAGGATAACTTTGACCGCTGATCAGTGAGTCAATCCTGGATCGCTCTGTGTACCTCTTAACAGACTTGCTGCAAGGCACACATCAGGTGCGGTACTCAGCATGGCATACTTTAGAGTCTACGGCTAAGGCATAGAAGACGACCTTCGTCTATTCTCTTTATTCTGCCGTGGTCGGGTTTTGAGTCTTACTCAAATTCACACCTTACAACGCAACCAAGAACTCCTTCTTTGCTGATCTATTTTGAACTCCTTCAAAAACTTGTCAAGGCATGCATCTTGTTGAAACTTCCATTAAGCGCTTTCGATCTATCTTTATAGATCTTTGATGCTCAACGTTCAAGTAGCTCAATCCAGGTATTCCTTTGAAAACTCCTTTCAAACAACCTTGTATGCTTTACAGAAATTCTACATTACTTCTGATCCACAATATGTCAACCACATATACTTATCAGAAAATCTATAGTGCTTCCACTCACTTCTTTGGAAATACAATTTTCTCATAAACCTTGTACAAACCCAAAACCTTTGATCATCTCATCAAAGTATATATTCCAACTCCGAGATGCTTGCACCAGTCCATTGAAGGATCACTGGAGCTTGCATACTTGCTAGTATCTTTAGGATCGACAAAACCTCATGGTTGTATCTCATACAATGTTTGCTCAAGGAAACCGTCGAGGAAACAATGTTTTGACATCCTACGTGCAATATTTGATAAATAATGCAGCAACTACTAACATAATTCCAACAGACTTTTAGCATCGCTACGAGTGAGAAAGTCTCATCATAGTCAACTGTTTGATCTTGTCAGAAACATCTTTGCGACAAGTCGAGCTTTTCTTAATAGTGACTTATCACCATCGTCGTCTGTCTTCCTTACAAAGATCCATCTTTACTCAATAGTCTTACTACCATCAAGTAGTTCCTCCAAAGTCTACACTTTGTTTTATATATGGATCCTCTCTCGGATTTCATGGCCTCAAGCCATTTGTCGGAATCCGGGCCCACCATTGCTTCTCCATAACTCGTAGTTTCACTGTTGCTTAACAACATGACCTCCAAGACAGGGTTACCTTACCACTCTGCAGTAGTACGCGACCTTGTCAACCTACGAGGTTTGTAGTAACTTGATCCGATGCTCGATGACCACCCTCATCAGCTTTCACTTCAATTGGTGTAGGCGCCACAGGAACAACTTCCTGCGCCCTGCTACACACTGGTCAAAGTGACGGTTCAATAACCTCATCAAGTTCTACCACCCTCCCACTCAATTATTTTGAGAGAAACCTTTCCTCGAGAGAGGATCCGTTTCTAGAAACAAACACTTTTCTTTCGGATCCGAGATAGGAGATGTACCCAACTGTTTTGGATATCCTATGAAGATGCATTTATCCGCTTTGGGTTCGAGCTTATCAGACTGAAACTTTTTCACATAAGTGTCGAAGCCCCAAACTTTCAAGAAGCGACGGTTTAGATTTCTCTAAACCTCAGTCTATACTGTGTCATCTCAACGGAAATACGCGGTGCCCTATTTTAAAGTGAATGCGGTTGTCTCTAATGCATAACCCATAAACGATAGTGGTATTTTGATAAGAGACATCATAGTATGCACCATACCAAATAGTGCGTGGCTATGACGTTCAGACACATCATCACACTATGATGTTCCAGGTGGCATGAACTGCGAAACAATTTCCACATTGTCTTAACTGCGTACCAAAACTCGTAACTCAGATATTCATTTCTATGATCATATCGTAGACAGTTTATCCTTTTGTTACGAAGAACTTCACTTTGAAACAGAATTGAACTTTTCAATATTTCAGACTTGTGATTCATTAAGCAAATACTCTTGTATCTGCTCAAATCTTCATTGAAGTAAGAAGATAATGATATCCACTGCGTGCCTCAGCACCCATTGGACTGCATACATCAAAATGCATCACTTCCAACAAGTTACTATCTTGTTTCATCTTCAATGAAAAACAAGGCCTTGCTCATGTGGTATGATTTGCATGTCACTAGTGATTCAAAATCAAGTGAGTATAAAGATCCATCAGCATGGAGCCTCTTCGTGCAATTTATACCAACATGACTCAAGCAGCAGTGCCACAAGTAAGTGGTACTATCATCATTACCTCATATCTTTTGGCACCAATATTATGAACATGTGTAACACTACGATCGAGATTCAATAAACCATTGAAGGTGATTTATTCAAGAAAATAGAGTAACCATTTTTCTCTTTAAATGAATAATCGTATTGCAATAAACACGATCCAATCATGTTCATGCTTAACGCAAGTACCAAATAACAATTATTTAGGTTTAACACCAATCCCGATGGTAGATGGAGTGTGCGACGTTTGATAATATCAACCTTGGAAACACTTCCAACACGTATCGTCACCTTGCCTTTAGCTTGTCTCCGTTTATGCCGTAGCTTTCATTTTGTGTCACTAATCACTTAGCAACCGAACCGGTATCTAATACCCTCGTGCTACTAGGAGTACTAGTAAAGTACACATCAACATCATGTATATAGAATATACTTCTTTCGACTTTTGCCAGCCTTCTTATCTACCAAGTATCTAGAGTTGCTCCGCCTCAGTGACTGTTCCCCTCATTACAGAAGCACTTAATCTCGGGTTTGAGTTTAATCTTGGGTCTCTTCATTAGTGCATCAACTATTTTGCCGTTTCGTGAAGTATCCCTTCTAGCCCTTGCCTTTCTTGAAACTTAGTGGTTTTACTAAGCATCAACTATTGATGCTCCTTCTTGATTTCTACTTTCGCAGTGTCAAACATCGCGAATCGCTCAAGGATCATTGTATCTATCCTTGATATGTTATAGTTCATCATGAAGCTCTCACAGCTTGGTGGCAGTGACTTTGGAGAACCATCACTATCTCATCTGGAAGATTAACTCCCACTTGATTCAAGCGATTGTCGTACTCAGATAATCTGAGCACATGCTCAACGATTGAGCATTTCTCCTTTACTTTGTGGACAAAAAATCTTGTAGGAGGTCTCGTACCTCTTAACAAGGGCACAAGCATGAAATCACAATTTCATCTCTTTAGAACATCACTTATGTTCCGTGATGTTTCAAAACGTCTTCGGTGCCTTGCTGCTAAGCCATTAAGTATTTTGCACTGAACTATCGTGTAGTCATCAGAAACGTGTATGTCGGATGTTCACAGCATCCACAGACGATGCTCGAGGTGCAGCACACCGAGTGGTGCATTAAGGACATAAGCCTTCTGCGCAGCAACGAGGACAATCCTCTTCAAAGTTTGCTATTATCAACTTTCAACTAAATTTTCTCTAGGAACATATAAAAATAGTAGAGCTATAGCGCAAGCTACATCGTAATTCGCAAAGACCATTAGACTATGTTCATGACAATTAGTTCAATTAATCATATTACTTAAGAACTCCCACTCAAAAAGTACATCTCTCTAGTCATTTGAGTGGTACATGATCCAAATCCACTATCTCTAGTCCGATCATCACGTGAGTCGAGAATAGTTTCAGTGGTAAGCATCTCTATGCTAATCATATCAACTATATGATTCATGCTCGACCTTTCGGTCTCATGTGTTCCGAGGCCATGTCTGCACATGCTAGGCTCGTCAAGCTTAACCCGAGTGTTCCGCGTGTGCAACTGTTTTGCACCCGTTGTATGTGAACGTTGAGTCTATCACACCTGATCATCACGTGGTGTCTCGAAACGAAGAACTGTCGCAACGGTGCACAGTCGGGGAGAACACAATTTCGTCTTGAAATTTTAGTGAGAGATCACCTCATAATGCTACCGTCGTTCTAAGAAAGAGAAGGTGCATAAAGGATTAACATCACATGCAATTCATAAGTGACATGATATGGCCATCATCATGTGCTTCTTGATCTCCATCACCAAAGCACCGGCACGATCTTCTCGTCACCGGCGTCACACCATGATCTCCATCATCATGATCTCCATCAACGTGTCGCCATCGGGGTTGTCGTGCTACTCATGCTATTACTACTAAAGCTACGTCCTAGCAATATAGTAAACGCATCTGCAAGCACAAATGTTAGTTTAAAGACAACCCTATGGCTCCTGCCGGTTGCCGTACCATCGACGTGCAAGTCGATATTATCTATTACAACATGATCATATCATACATCCAATATATCACATCACATCGTTGGCCATATCACATCACAAGCATACCCTGCAAAAACAAGTTAGACGTCCTCTAATTTTGTTGTTGCATGTTTTACGTGGTGACCATGGGTATCTAGTAGGATCGCATCTTACTTACGCAAACACCACAACGGAGATATATGAATTGCTATTTAACCTTATACAAGGACCTCCTCGGTCAAATCCGATTCAACTAAAGTTGGAGAAACCGACACTTGCCAGTCATCTTTGAGCAAAGGGGGTTACTCGTAGCGATGAAACCAGTCTCCCGTAAGCGTACGAGTAATGTCGGTCCAAGCCGCTTCAATCCAACAATACCGCGGAATCAAAATACTAAGGAGGGCAGCAAAACGCACATCACCGCCCACAAAAACTTTTGTGTTCTACTCGAGAAGACATCTACACATGAACCTAGCTCATGATGCCACTGTTGGGGAACGTTGCAAGGGAAACAAGAATTTTCCTACGCGCACGAAGACCTATCATGGTGATGTCCATCTACGAGAGGGGGTATTCGATCTACGTACCCTTGTAGACCGCATAGCAGAAGCGTTAGTGAACGCGGTTGATGTAGTGGAACGTCCTCACGTCCCTCGATCCGCCCCGCGAACCATCCCGGGATCAGTCCCACGATCTAGTGCCGAACGGACGGCACCTCCGCGTTCAGCACACGTACAGCTCGACGATGATCTCGGCCTTCTTGATCCAGCAAGAGAGACGGAGAGGTAGAAGAGTTCTCCGGCAGCATGACGGTGCTCCGAAGGTTGGTGGTGATCTTATCTCAGCAGGGCTCCGCCCGAGCTCCGCAGAAACGCGATCTAGCGGAAAAACCGTGGAGGTATGTGGTCGGGCTGCCGTGGAAAAGTCGTCTCAAATCAGTCCTAAAACCTCCGTATATATAGGGGGGGAGGGGGAGCCTTGCCTTGGGGTCCAAGGACTCCCAAGGGGGTCGTCCGAGCCAAAGGGGGGGAACTCTCCCCTTCCAAACCGAGTCCAACTAGGTTTGGAAGGAGGAGTCCTTCCCCCTTTTCCCACCTCCTCTTGTTTTTCTCTTTGATTTTCTTCCTATGGCGCATAGGGCCTTCTTGGGCTATCGCACCAGCCCACTAAGGGCTGGTGCACCACCCCCAAGGCCTATGGGCTTCCCCGGGGTGGGTTGCCCCCCCCGGTGAACTCCCGGAACCCATTCGTCATTCCCGGTACATTCCCGGTAACTCCGAAAACCTTCCGGTAATCAAATGAGGTCATCCTATATATCAATATTCGTTTCCGGACCATTCCGGAAACCCTCATGACGTCCGTGATCTCATCCGGGACTCCGAACAACATTCGGTAACCAACCATATAACTCAAATACGCATAAAACAACGTCGAACCTTAAGTGTGCAGACCCTGCGGGTTCGAGAACTATGCAGACATGACCCGAGTGACTCCTCGGTCAATATCCAATAGCGGGACCTGGATGCCCATATTGGATCCCACATATTCTACGAAGATCTTATCGTTTGAACCTCAGTGCCAAGGATTCATATAATCCCGTATGTCATTCCCTTTGTCCTTCGGTATGTTACTTGCCCGAGATTCGATCGTCAGTATCCGCATACCTATTTCAATCTCGTTTACCGGCAAGTCTCTTTACTCGTTCCGTAATACAAGATCTCGCAACTTACACTAAGTCACATTGCTTGCAAGGCTTGTGTGTGATGTTGTATTACCGAGTGGGCCCCGAGATACCTCTCCGTCACACGGAGTGACAAATCCCAGTCTCGATCCATACTAACTCAACTAACACCTTCGGAGATACCTGTAGATCATCTTTATAGTCACCCAGTTATGTTGCGATGTTTGATACACACAAAGCATTCCTCCGGTGTCAGTGAGTTATATGTTCTCATGGTCATAGGAACAAATACTTGACACGCAGAAAACAGTAGCAACAAAATGACACGATCAACATGCTACGTCTATTAGTTTGGGTCTAGTCCATCACATGATTCTCCTAATGATGTGATCCCGTTATCAAGTGACAACACTTGCCTATGTTCAGGAAACCTTGACCATCTTTGATCAACGAGCTAGTCAACTAGAGGCTTACTAGGGACAGTGTTTTGTCTATGTATCCACACATGCACTGTGTTTCCAATCAATACAATTATAGCATGGATAATAAACGATTATCATGAACAAAGAAAATATAATAGTAACTAATTTATTATTGCCTGTAGGGTATATTTCCAACAAGGGTTGCGGTCACGATGAGCATCATCACGATGAAACTGATCTTCATCCAGTTCCTCCTCCGCTCCCTCCTCTCTCCCGCTAGATAGCGCGCGTATCTAGCTTCCGCCTCCGCCCTAGTGGTGTACCCTTTGTAACTGCTACCGCTGAAACGGTGAACCTGTCTCCGACACTCCTCCCAGTCGTCGTAGACTCCGGGAACCTCACCCTTGTACACGACATACGACAGCATCTCGATGCACTAGACAAACAAAACGTTAGTAGCAATTCACAGATAATATATAAGCATCGGTTACATATAAGTTGAACGACTATCCAAACTAAAGAGACATACAAGTTCATTAAAGTTTAATTACAACATGAGCTAATCGATATTTCAGAACTACATAACATCAATACTTTTGACTCGACTCAGGGACCGGAGCGTGGATGAAGCCGCCGTCTTTCGTGATGGTCATGAATGTGCGGTCGTTGTCAGCCTGCATTTGTAGCGTTGTATCTATTTCACTGTTGGACAGTTGACAGTTGAGGTAGAACTGCCCCGATCTAGGAAGGACAACTTCATAGATGATTTCCGCAAACTCCGACTGGATGCAAAAGAATTCTTGTCTGATGTCCTGGTCCTGGATTAGCGACAAGCATGCGGCCCATTCTTTGAGATCATTTGGTAGCATACGGTGATGCTGGTCCCGTACGATCGCCCGCATGTGATGGAGGGCGTAGTAGGCATCCTTCTGACTGCCAGGCGACTGCTTGACGTAGGGGAACGTCGTTACGTGGGTGAAGACATGCTTGCGGTACCTAAAAATTGGCCTCCTAAAGGTGCCTCTAGATTTCGCGTAGCCGGGGAGAGCATCATCAAGAACTTTCTTGATATTTGTGTAGTCTTTCTTCGACTCATGGTCCGAGTCGAAATACGTTGCTATGGAATATTTCGGGGTTAAGTGGATGAGTGTGCAATGTGTTTCACTGCACAAAACACGGAATTTTAGGGGAAAAAAGAACGATCGAAATCTAAGAAATCATATGTTACGGGGCGATGAGGGGATGACTTACTCGAAAAAATAAGGCATGAGGAAGTTATCCTTATCTGCGTTCGCCAGACTGACGCCTTCGAGGTATGAACTCGCGACTTGCCGGTCTCGAGCGTTGCCCAACATCTTGGCATGCATGTAGAAGGGGTCGACTATCACGATGTCCGGGGTCTTGTCTCTAATGATCCGCATCTCCATACTGAGTGAAAATAGCCGAATGAAGGTGTGGTGCAGCGGATAAAGGTTAAGCATAGCGAAGATGTCATCAAACCACAGGACGATCATACGCCCGATGTTGCTATCGACAAATCCCTTGCCCTCTGGCACATTGGCCACGAAAACCGGGTACGCCACATCATTCTCGGAGAGACGCTTCTCCTCCATATAAAAACACCGTCATGCAGACTCCACATAGCACTGGTTGCAGCATTGAGCAGATTAGTTGGTAGCATCAGCCGACCCGCCACATGCACCCTCCTCTCAATATCCTTAGATATTGGTGGCCCGTCCTAAGCACAGATCATACTCGGTGCCGGCTGGCTCGCACCCTTCTTTTCCGTCCCTTCTGCTTCTTCTGCTATAATGGGATCGAGTTCTGCTCAGAGACCACCTTCTTGAGTGTGTTGGGGCTGATAATATTTCGCACCTCGACTATTTGAGTCTCGGTGAAGGCGGCAACTGGAGGCGTCTCCTGAGAACTGAACAGACGACGCCTGTTGAAATTGGGTTTCTTCGAGGTACTAGGTATATCGCGATCGTCTGTTGCAGGGTTGGGTTCTTGAGAAGGAGGCCCAAACAATTCGTCACCGTACCCATGTTCGTTGATGTATATATCGACGTTGGAAAATGTATCATCGTCGTCGTCCGGATCCTGTGCCATATGCATGTTCGGATCAACTGACGGCGGTAGCGTTGCGGCGGTCTTGCCATTGCTTGGCGCCGACACAACTGGCGGTGTTGTCTATGGGGTGGTGCCCTGTCACGCCCAAGATGCGACCCTATCCTAAATTTGGCACGAAAACCTCGTCAGGGATAGAAGCACATCTCGTCGTGTCGCAAGAATGGATATCGTTACAAGTGCATGTACTGAAAAGAAGAGATATATTTATAAAATTGGGTTACACTCGCCACAAGCTACATCAGAGTCACAGCAGTACAATATATAATCATCATGAAGAAGAGCAGGGTCCGACTACGGACGAAAACAAACGAGAAAAGAAGGACGAGTTCCATCCTTGCTATCCCAGCCTGTCGGCGTGGAACCCATCCTAGATCGATGATGAAGAAGAAGAAGAAGCAACTCCGAATGAACAATCAACGCGCTCGCGTCAAGTAACCTTTACATGTACCTGCAACTGGTGTTGTAGTAATCTGTGAGCCACAGGGGACTCAACAATCTCATTTCCAAAGGTATCAAGACTAGCAGAGCTTATTCGGTGAGGCATGGTTAAGTGGTGAGGTTGCTGCAGCGACTAAGCATATATTTGGTGGCTAACTTACGAGTACAAGAAGAAAGAGGAGGATGATCTACGCATAGCAGACGTGACTACTGATGATCAAATGAATGATCCTGAACACCTACCTACGTCAGACATAACCCCACTGTGTCCTCGATTGGAGGAAGGAACTCACGAAAGAGACAATCACGGTTACGCACACAGTTGGCAAGTTTTAATTAAGGTAACTTCAAGTTATCTAGAACCACCGTTAAACAAAAGTTTCCACGTTGCCACATAACCGCGGGCACGGCTTTCCGAAAAGATTTAACCCTACAGGGGTGCTCCAACTAGTCCATCACAAATTACCACAAGCCGCATAGAAATCCTCGATCACGAAACTCGCGATCTCGTCGGACTCCTTAGTGGAAAACCTCAACTCTGAGATTACCCAAAGCATCACCGGAATCCCGATGCACAAGATATCTCGTCAAAGGTAAAACTAATCCAGCAAGGCCACCCGACGTGTCGACGATCCCGATAGGAGTCGCGTATCTCGTTCTCCGGACACGACAGATAACCGAAGCATACGGTGGCCTGATAGAAATCTCCCGAGCTACCCCGGGTTGGCCCCGCACGGTGCTTTGTTTTGGACCAGCACCATCATCACTGGCCCTACCTGTATTATGTAGAATTACTCCTCGGATAGCGCTAACTCCCTATGCATTTCGATTTAACAGATTATTATCTTGGGCAAATGTAGTAGCAATGTTGGGCCTTGCCAGACCAGCTTTAATCTAAAACGAATTATCAAGGGGGTCCCCATAACAACCCCGATCGTGTTAGGAGCGCTCAATTATGGAACATAACACCGGTAGACGATACTAAGGGGGCAAAGGTGGAACAAAACAACAGGCTAGAAAGGCCGAGCCTTCCACCTTTTACCAAGTATATAGGTGCATTAAATTAAATAGCATTAATAGGGTGATATAACAAGGAACCCATGTAAACACATGGAAGCAACTACACCTGCAACTAGCAACGCTAACATAGCGTTAAGGAAGCGGTAACATAGCCAATCAGTGGTTTGTTAGGTTGAACAGGTTGAAGGTTTTCATGGCATTGTTGAGAGGCTGATATTTAACATGTGGTAGGCAACGAGATATAATCGATAGAAATGGTAATGCTAGCATGGCAATGATAGTAATGGTATCTGGGGAAATGGTTATCTTGCCTGAGGTCCCGCTTGGAAGAAGAATGCCTCCGTGAAGCAAACGAACCGACGTAGTCGAAAGGGTCCTCACAATCCGGCACGCTGCGGAACTCTATCGAGACGAAGCAAACCGGCAACACAAATCAACACACAGAATTCACCACACGATGCACAACACATATGATGCATGAGCAGCTGAATACAAGCAAGTCACGACATGACAATTCACACTATCAAACACTACACATTAAGTGAACCTCAATATGCAACGAGTTGCATATTGACGAAACTCCACGTATATTTATTTAGTTCTATCCCGAGTAGATACACGATAATATTAAATGTGGTTAAACATGGCAAGAGGTGAAGCGTAATTAAACTATCTATCTAGGCATTTTAAATGAGGCCGGAAATGTCATATAGCACCTCCGAAACGACCTCACATGTTAATTTACAATTCTTTCCAGATCTGAACTAACACATTTAATTAGTTGTTAAACAGAAAAACAAATAGGTTCACATGATTCTACGCGTCGCTACAAGCAATTTACACATAGAGAACATCTCCAACGGAGCTACATATGAAAAGTTACAAGCACCGCAAGATATGATGACATGAATGCAATATGTGTGCAACGAAGGTCACAAGCACTTCGAAACATACAACCAGCAAGAGAAAATGAAACTACACGAGATTCTAAGCAAGTTTGATATAAGACACGATCAAATCGGAGCTACGGATTAAAAACTACGAGCAAAACAAATTATCACTACAATCTGCCAAAATCAGCCACATAGTACTTTCTACACCCTACAAATACGAGCTACACAACTCAAATATAATCCACCAAGGCATGACACGAAAGAAGGCTAGAAGCACTACAACAAACAACTAACAACAACTAGCATGGCATCATGGATCACTAGGGAAAGAAGTCACAAAATGGCATCTCACACACTATTTCAGACATAGTGAAAATAACACTTCATGAAAGTGCAGTTTTCAGTCTGAAGGCATATTGACAGCATCAAAACCATAAGCTACAGGACTCCAAATGGCATGAAAATTCATAGCATGCTATAGAAACACAAGGGCTACAACTAACTCCATTGCACCAACCTCAAAAGAGCTACAGATCACAAGATACAAGCAAGACAAGACAACAACAAAATATAACAGATTCCAGACACAACTCCAAATCAGCACTTTTTCTAGCAACTTGAGAGCAAGCAAACCACACCTAAACATGCATTTCTATTGCAACCAAAAATACCAGGGTCTAGAGTAAACACCCAAGAACAACTCTCGAGTTGACAACTCCTTCAAACGAAGCACGGAATAAATCCTACGAATTAAACAAAAGGGCATCACGGCAAAATATCGCACGAACTAACTTGCTCAAAAGCTAAAACTAATTGCACAGAAAAATCCCATGGATTTTTCTACCCCGAAAACATATAAAATATGTGGGGTTGCACAACAAAAATACTATCACACGAAAATGCGAGATAATCACCTATACACGGAAAAATAAACTAGCGGCAATCCCTACATGCAAAAATACCAACGTCTACTCTGAAATAAATGGAAAAGTGGTTCCTAAAACATGGACATTTATCTAAGGCATCCGAGTAATCCAGTCTTGCGCGAAAAATAAATTCGGGACGAAAACTATACAAACAGCACGTTAATTTATGCATATGGCACGACAAACCACGTCAAACAAATATGCAAGTTGCAAAATCGGAGTCTTCGTGCAAAACTACCCGAAAACCATATACTACACGCCTCAAACCGACTAACGGTTTACAAGTTACGGGGGTTTTACTAAACGTCTAATTCCTGGAATTTATCTAATTCGAATAAAACCCTGAAATCCTATTGGGCCGAACAGTGGGCGCGAGGTAAAAAAAAAGGTGCACGGGCGGGGGGAGGACATCACCTCGGTGGGTCGGCCTGGAGTGGGAGGAGAGCTCGGCCTGGAGGTGTGGTGGAGGAAGCCTGGAGGAGGAGGCCCAGCGGGGCAGGCCGAGGTAGCCACTGGGCCTAACTGCGTGGCCCAGGCGGGGGGAAGCGCTGCGCTCGGCCTCGTGCGGCTGCACGTCGTGCACCTCCGGCACGCTCGCCGGGACCGGCGGCGGAAGTTGGCCGCGGCGGCGGAAGTTGGCCGCGGAGGCGGCCATCGTTCCGGCGAGGGAGGGCGCAGGCAGCGTGGGGAAGATGGCAGGATCGCCGGATCTAGCCATGGGGACCCCATTCCCGGCCGCGTCGGGGCTTGTGGTGGCGCCGGCAAAGTCAGGCTGCGGCGGAGGCTGGAGACGGCGGGGGAACCGGGCGACGGGAGCTCGGGCAGGGAGGTGGCCTCCGGCGACGGGAGCGGGCAGCCCTGGCGGCGGCTCGAGACGCAGGGCCGGCTGGAGGAGCTGCGGCGGGATGCGGCGGTGCAGGAGGGCTCCGGTCGAGCTCGGGGCAGGAGCTCGGGCTCCTCGGGCAAGGCGACGGCGGGATGGGCTTGGCCGGGCCCGATCTGGGCTCGGGGGGCCCGCGACGGCTGGTGGGAGGCTGCGGGAGAGAGAGGCTATGGTTTCGGGGTTAGGTGGCACGGATCCCGAGGTGGAAGGAGGGGCTGTCTAAAATAAGCACGGGGTCTATTTTTAGGCAAAGGGGGGGCTAGGTTAACCGGAATTTCATTTCGGATCCAACCGCATGGTCGGATTCGAACGATTCCGCATGCAGGAACGGGTACGTGGCCGTGTAGGGTGGTTTACCGGAGACGAGAGGGAAAACGGGCGGCGCGGCAACGCATTTTTAAAACACCGAAAAACGTCCAACGGTAGACCGAATACGGTGCCGCTACGGTCGACCGTTCGGGTACCACACGGACTCCGATCATGATGAAATTTGGCACGGGGCCTACCTATAACTAATTACGATCGCATGACAAGTTTCACCCCGATCAGAGAAAGTTTTCAACACACTTTTAAAACAAGGTTTGAATGATGCCGCGGGCGCGTGCGAGTGCGGTCGGGCTCAGAACGGACAACGACGTGAACCGACAACTAACAACGGATGCATGTTTGAAAACTGGCGGCAACAGAGATGCCGATGCAATGCAGATGATGCGCATAATGCGATGATGATGCGAAAAAAGAAAATAGACACACGACGAAAACGGAATAGAAGGGGGAATCTTCTGGGGCGTCGGCATCGGGGTGTCACATGTCCCCCGCCCTGAAACAAATCTGTCTCTTCGGCCAAAGCATGGACCAGTTTAAGCAGTCGTTGAGGGTCATCACATCATCTTCATCGGCCCAGCGGGTCGATATGGAGGTAACAAGTCGTCGCAGCCCCGCAGCACCCGAACCAGTTGAACCCTATACACGCTGGGTGGCATCGGATTACCGTGGAACACATGGTTGCCCGGTTCAACGATTTTGGCCTTGGCGACATCGATCAACTCGCCGTCCACGAAGTGTAGGAGAGTGCATGGAACATTGGCGGCACCCTGCGAAAACATGTAGGGCGTCAGGGATGCCCAGTCAAAGGCAAGGAGATGAAGTCATCGACCAAGGCTTAGTTACCGTGATGGCGTCGAGCTCGGCTAATGTCGAGGCACCGCCAACGGCGGGCGTGCAAGTGACGGAGGGGCCACTTGCTGCCGAGGGGCCAGCCGACGTATTCTTCCCACACCCGGGTGCATTAAGCTTCACTACCGGGGCCAACGCCGGAGACACAAATGCCGCCTTCGCCGGAGGCACCGATGTCGGCGTGTTGTGCGAGTTGCTGCCCGTGAAGCTGGGAATCGGGGGCGGCCCCTGTTGGCCACCCACAAACCAACCCGCCAGCCCCTCAAGCAAGGAAGGCATGATGGCGGTGATCGTTGCTCCCAGTTGGTCTCACACTTGCTCTTGGACTATCTCCGGAATCCGCGCCACTTGTGCCTTGAGTTCTTTAACCTCGCGCTCCTGGCTTTCCGAGCTGTTCCTTTTGTCCTTTCACCCAGCCTTATAGTATTCCGACCATTTCGTGGACAAGCCTTCGCCGGCAACACGACTCATACGTCCATTTTGCATCATGCTTTCATGTTGATATTTATCGCTTTATGGACTGTTATTATACTTTGTGGAACCTTACTTATGCCTTTTCTCTCTTATTTTGCAAGGTTTATTTGAAGAGGGAGAATACCGGCAGCTGGAATTCTGAACTAGAAAAGGAGCAAGTCTGAGTGCTCAATTCTGTGCAACTCCAAATGCCCTGAAAATCAACGTGGATTTTTCTGGATTTTATAAAAAATACTAGGCAAAAGAAGTGTCACAGGGGAGCAACCAGGGGCCCACAAGCCTGGTTGCCGCGGCCTACCCCCCTGGTCGCGGCAACAAGGCTTGTGGGCACCATGGCGGCCCACTGGCCCCTCTTTTGCTATCTGAAGGGTTTCGTCCGGAAAAAAATCAGGGTGGAGCTTTTTCATGGATTCTCCGCCGCCACGAGGCAGAACTTGAGCAGATCCAATCTACAGCTCCGACAGGACGATCCTGCCGGGGAAACTTTCCTCCCGGAGGGGGAAATCGTCGACATCGTCATCATCAACACTCCTCTCGTCGGAGGGTAAGCATCTCCATCAACATCTTCGTCCGCACCATCTCCTCTCCAATCCCTAGTTCATCTCTTGTAACCAATCTCCATCTTGCATCTCCGATTGGTACTTGTAAGGTTGCTAGTAGTGTTGATTACTCTTTGCAGTTGATGCTAGTTGGATTACTTGGTGGAAGAGTTTATGTTTAGATCCTTGATGCTATTCATTACACCTCTGATCATGATTATGATTATGCTTTTTGAGTAGTCACTTTTGTTCCTGAGGACATGGGATAAGTCATGCTAATAATAGTCATGTGAGTTTGATATTCGTTCGGTATTTTGATATGTTGTATGTTGGTTTTCCTCTAGTGGTGTTATGTGAACGTCGACTAGATAACACTTCACCATATTTGGGCCTAGAGGAAGGCATTGGGGAGTAGTAAGTAGATGATGGGTTGCTGGAGTGACAGAAGCTTAAACCCCTGTCTATGCGTTGCCTCGTAAGGGGCTGATTTGGATCCACTAGTTTAATGTTATGGTTAGACGTTGTCTTAATTCTTCTTTCGTAGTTGTGGATGCTTGCGAGAGGGGTTAATCATAAGTGGGATGCTTGTCCAAGTAAGGGCAGTACCCAAGTGCCTGTCCACCCACATATCAAACTATCAAAGTAACGAACGCGAATCATATGAACATGATGAAACTAGCATGACAGAAATTCCCGTGTGTCCTCGGGAGCGCTTTTCCTCTTATAAGACTTTGTTCAGGCTTGTCCCTTGCTACAAAAGAGATTGGGCCACTTGCTGCACCATTGCTACTACTCGTTACTTGTTACTTTTCGCTTGCTACGTTTCACCTCACTACACCATCACTTGTTACCGCTACTTTCAGTGCTTGCAGTTATTACCTTGCTGAAAAACGTTTATCAGAGCCTTCTCCTCCTCGTTGGGTTTGACACTCTTACTTATCGAAAGGACTACGATTGATCCCCTATACTTGTGGGTCATCAAGACTCTTTTCTGCGCCGTTGCCGGGGAGGGAAGCGCCTTTGGTAAGTGGAATTTGGTAAGGAAACATTTATATATTGTGCTGAAATTTATTGTCACTCGTCATTATGGAAACTGTTCCTTTGAGGAGTTTGTTCGGGGTATCTTCACCATGAACGGAAGCACGAGGAGTTGTTCCTCAACCTGAGGTACCTACTGAAAATATCTTTTATGAAATTCCTCCGGGTATGCTTGAGAAACTGTGGCTAATCCTTTTACAGGAGATGGATGTTCACATCCAGACTTGCATCTAATCTATGTAGATGAAGTTTGTGGTTTATTTAAGCTTGGAGGTTTTCCCGAGGATGAGGTAAAGAAGAAAGTCTTTCCTTTATCTTTAAAGGATAAGGCGTTGACATGGTATAGGCTATGTGATGATACTGGATCATGGGATCATGGGCGCTGACATTGGAATTTCATCAAAAGTTTTATCCTATGCATTTAGTACATCGTGATCGGAATTATATTTATAACTTTTGGCCTCGTGACAGGGAAATCATAGCTCAAGCTTGGGGGAGGCTTAAATCAATGCTATATTCATGCCCCAATCATGAGCTCTTGATAGAAATTATCACTTAAAACTTTTATGCTCGGCTTTCTCATGAAGATCGTACCATGCTTGACACTTCTTGTACCGGTTCTTTTATGAAGAAGAATATTGATCACAAGTGGAATTTATTGGAAAGAATCAAACGTAACTCTGAAGAATACGGATCCAGACTTGCATCTAATCTAAGGAGTTACGTATGAATTTCCAGTTTGATTGCATTAAATCTTTTGTTGAAAGAAATACTTCTAGAGATTTTAGTGCTAAGTATGGACTTGACTCTGAGATAGTAGCTTCTCTATGTGAATCTTTTGCTCCTCATGTTGATCTTCCCAAAGAGAAGTGGTTTATGTATCATCCTCCTGTAGAAAGCAACATAGTCCAAACCAATCTAGTTGAGGAGAAAGTCATTGCTTTTAGTGATCCTGTTGTTCCTTGTGCCTACGCTGAGAAACCACCTTACCCTGCTAGGAAAAAGGATTATTCTACAGCTCCAACTGTGATACGTAGGGGTTACATTAGACCACTTGCACCCCCTGAGGAAATTAGAGTTGAACCTAGCGTTGCTATTATCAAAGATCTCTTAGCCAAAGACATATATGGGCATGTTATGAAATTCTGTGAGGACTCCGCTAGAATAGCTAAACCTCATGCGAAAGACAAATACGGACCTGTAGTTGGCTTGCTCGTTGTCTCTGTCAAGATAGGAGATCACTGTTACCATGGTTTATGTGATATGGGTGCTAGTGTTAGTGCAATACCCCATTCCCTATATGATGAAATCAAAGATGACATTGCACCTGCTGAGTTGGAACCCATTGATGTCACTATTACGCTAGCTAATAGAGACACTATCTGCCCTCTGGGAATTGTGAGAGACGTAGAATTCCTGTGTGGTAAGACGAAGTATCCTACTGATTTCCTCGTCCTTGCCACTGCACAAGATAGCTTTTGTCCCATCATATTTGGTAGACCCTTTCTCAACACTGTCAATGCTCACATTGATTGCATTAAACAGACTGTCACTATTAGTTTCGAGGGTGTGTCTCATGAATTTAACTTCTCCAAGTTTGGAAGACAACCCCATGAAAAAGAGTCGTCTGGTAGGGATGAAATCATTGCTCTTGCCTCTATTGCCGTACCTCCTACGGATCCTTTAAAGAAATATCTGCTTGAGCATGAAAATGATATGCATATGGAGGAAAGAGATGAGATAGATAAAACTGTCTTAGAGCAATATCCTATTCTCAAGAATAATCTACCTATTGAATTGCTTGGGGATCCTCCCCCACCAAAGGGTGATCCTGTGTTCGAGCTAAAACAGTTACCAGATACTCTTAAGTATGCCTATCTTGATGAGAAGGAGATATATCCTGTTATTATTAGTGCTCACCTCTCGGATCACGAAGAGAAGAAGTTATTAAAAACCTTGAGGAAGCACCGTGCTGCTATTGGATATACTCTTGATGATCTTAAGGGTATTAGTCCCACACTATGTCAGCACAAGATTAAAACCGATCCTGATTCTAAGCCAGTTGCTGATCATCAACGGAGATTAAATCCGAGGATGAAAGAGGTTGTGAGAAAAGAAATATTAAAGCTTCTGGAAGAAGGAATCATCTATCGTGTTGCTCATAGTGATTGGGTAAGTCCAGTACATTGCGTACCTAAGAAGGGAGGTATCACCGTCGTTCCTAATGATAAGGATGAACTAATCCCTCAGAGGATTATTACAGGCTATAGGATGGTGATAAACTTTCGGAAACTGAACAAGGCAACTAGGAAGGACCATTATCCTTTGCCGTTCATCGACATGATGCTAGAAAGGCTATCTAAACACACACACTTCTGCTTTCTAGACGGTTATTCAGGTTTCTCGCAAATACCTGTTGCACAATCTGATCAAGAGAAAACCACCTTCACATGCCCCTTCAGTACCTTCGCTTATAGACGCATGCCTTTTGGCTTGTCCAATGCACCTGCCACCTTTCAAAGATGTATGATTGCTATATTTTTTGACTTTTGTGAAAAGATTGTTGAGGTTTTCATGGATGATTTATCCATCTACGGTTCTTCCTTTGACGATTGCCTCAGCAACCTTGATCGTGTCTTACAGAGATGCAAAGATACCAACCTCGTCTTGAACTGGGAGAAGTGCCACTTCATGGTTAATGAAGGCATCGTCTTTGGACACAAAATCTCTGAGAAAGGCATTGAAGTTGATAAGGCTAAGGTTGATGCAATTGAGAAAATGCCTTGCCCCACAGATATCAGAGGTATACGAAGTTTCCTAGGTCATGCTGGTTTGTATAGAAGGTTCAATAAAGACTTCTCTAAGATTTCTAGGCCTCTTACCAACCTCTTGAACAAGGAAGTTCCTTTTGTTTTTGCTGAGGATTGTGAGGAAGCTTTCGAAATACTTAAGAAGGCCTTAATAACCGCACCTATTGTTCAACCACCTGATTGGAACTTGCCCTATGAAATCATGTGCGATGCTAGTAATTATGCTATTGGTGCTGTTCTAGGACAAAGAGTTGACAAGAAGTTGAATGTCATTCACTACGTTAGTAAAACTCTAGACAGTGCCCAAAGAAACTGTGCCACTACGGAGAAGGAGTTTTTAGCAGTCGTGTTTGCATGCGAAAAGTTCATATCTTATATAGTTGACTCCAAAGTCACTATTCACTCTGATCATGCTGCTATTAACTACCTCATGGAGAAGAAGGATGCTAAGCCTAGGCTAATCAGATGGGTTCTCCTGCTACAGGAATTTGATCTGCACGTTGTTGACCGAAAGGGTGCTGATAACCCTGTAGCAGATAACTTGTCTAGGCTAGAGAATGTCCTTGATGACCCACAACCTATTGATGACAACTTTCCTGATGAGCAATTGAATGTCATCCGCACTTCACATAGTGCACCATTGTATGCTGATTACGCGAACTATATTGTAGCCAAATACATACCACCTAGTTTCACCTACCAGCAAAAGAAGAAAATCTTCTTTGATTTGAGACACTACTTTTAAGATGATCCTCACCTTTATAAGCAAGGAGTAGATGGTGCTATTAGATGTTGTGTGCCTGAACATGAACAGGGACAGATCCTGCAGAAGTGTCATTCCGAAGCTTACGGAGGACACCATGCCGCAGACATAACTGCTCATAAGGTATTGCAATCAGGTTTCTATTGGCCCACTCTCTTCGAGGATGCCCGTAAGTTTGTCTTGTCTTGTGACGAATTTCAAAGAATAGGGAACATTAGCAAACGTCAGGAAATGCGTATGAACTATTCACTTGTCATTGAACCATTTGATGTCTGGGGCTTTGATTATAGGGGACCCTTCCCGAGTTCCAATGGGTACACTCACATCTTAGTTGCTGTGGATTATGTCACTAAGTGGGTAGAGGCTATCCCCACTAAGAATGCTGATCACCACACCTCTATGATGATGCTTAAAGAAGTCATTTTCCCAAGACTTGGAGTCCCTAGATATCTGATGACTGATGGCGGTTCACACTTCATTCATGGTGTTTTCCGCAAGATGCTCGCTAAGTATGATGTCAACCACAGAGTTGCATATCCTTATCATCCTCAGTCTAGTGGTCAAGTGGAGTTGAGTAATAGGGAGATCAAATTGATCTTACAAAAGACCGTCAATAGATCTCGAAAGAATTGGTCTAGCAAACTTGACGATGCACTATGGGCTTATAGGACTGCCTATAAGAATCCCATGGGCATGTCACCATATAAAATGGTTTACGGTAAGGCCTGTCATTTACCTCTTGAGCTGGAACACAAAGCTTATTGGGAAATCAAAGAGCTAAACTTTGATTTCAAACATGCCGGTGAGAAGCGGTTGTTTGGTATCAGCTCATTAGATGAATGGAGGGCCCAAGCATATGAGAATGCCAAGTTGTTCAAGGAAAAGGTTAAGAGATGGCAAGATAAAAGAATACAAAAACGAGAGTTTAATGTAGGTAATTATGTCCTGCTATACAATTCTCGTTTAAGATTCTTCGCAGGCAAGCTTCTCTCTAAATGGGAAGGTCCCTACGTTGTCGAGGAAGTATATCGTTCCGGTGCCATCAAAATCAGTAACACGGAAGGCAATTTTCCTAGAGTGGTAAACGGACAAAGAATCAAGCATTATATCTTTGGTACTCCCATAAATGTTGAGACCAATATCATCAATATCATAACTCCAGAGGAGTACATAAGGGATGTTTATCAGCCTGTTTCACACCCTGAAAACCAAGAGGTGTCTGTTTTGGTAAGTAAATGGACTCCGAAACTTTTCCAATAGGAAATTTTCTCCGTTTTGGAATTTATGGAAAATTAGAAAAATAAAAAGCAGTCTGGAGAGCGCACGAGGCGGCCACAAGCTTGGTTGCCGCGGCCTCCCCCCTGGCCGCGGCAATAGGGCTTGTGGGCAGCTCGTGTGCCTCCCGAACTCCGTTTTCTTGCGGAGCACTCCTTCTAGTCCCAAAAAAATCATTATATATACGCCCGAGGGTTTTGATCTTCATATCACGCAGTTTTCCTGTGTTTTCGTTTCGAGCCTGTTGTCTGCCGCAGATTTAGGTCAAGATGTCTTCTCAAGATTCAGAAGAAGAGATCTATGTGGCCGATGTCCGTGCTAACTCCAGGATTAATGGGGACTTGGAGCCTTATGGCTGGACCGCTGACGAGGAAGAGGACTATGAGCCCAAGGGGAATGAACAAACGAGTTCCGATGAAGAGGAGGCTCCTCTACCCCAACCTGGACGCACTCATGTGGAGTTCAAGAAGTCAAGCCTCCCTGACCAAAGGAAGAATCCTAAGACCTTGTTTATCCCTTCTCGTTTCTTGCAGGAGAGTAAGCAGGAACTTTGTCATAGAGTCTTGAAGCTTGAGGAGGAAAATGACGATCTGAGGGAGCAGAACTTTTTTCTCAAGTGGAAATTAGACAAGCTCAAGACTACTTCAACAACACCACAACCATCACCACCAAAGGAAGACAACTAGGCATTGGTATGGGAAATCCCCTTGGCTTTTGCCAAGCTTGGGGGAGTTGCCCTGGTATCGTATCACTTTTATATCTTTTGCTTTTACCTTTGTTTTAGTTCTTTCCTTTTCAGTTTTTATTTCTTGTTTTAGTGGAATAAGTCTTTAGTGTTTAGTTTGAGTCTTTTGCCTTGTGTCTCCCCCGATGTATTCGAGCTTGCGAGCTATATAATAAAGATTATCTTAGTCAAGGGATTTGTTTTGTGCCGTGATCAAAAGTATGAAAAGAACGATAGCATGAAGGATCATGAGATGATCTTATGGAAAGTGGTAGATTCACATACAACAAGTATGATGATTGAAACTTGTTGAGAGTAGACCAACATAGACCTCAGTCATTGTTGCAATTAATAAAAAGTAATAAGTAAAGAGAGGTTCACATATAAATATATCATCTTAGACACTTTCTATATTTGTGAGCACTCACCAAACTATTACATGCCTAGAAGTATATGTTGGACAAGGAAGACAACATAATGAATTGTGTTTGCTTAGTTCCAAACAATGTTATATGATTAGAGATCCCTTAGCATGTGACGATTGCTTCCACCTCATATTAGCCAAAACTCCTGCACCAAGTAGAGATACTACTTGTGCATCCATAAACCTTCAACCCAGTTTTGCCATGAGTGTCCACCATACCTACCTATGGATTGAAGAAGATCCCTCAAGTAAGTTGTTATCGGTGCAAGCAATAAAAATTGCTCTCTAATATGTATGATCTATTAGTGTGTGGAAAATAAGCTTTGTACGAACCTATGATGAGGAAGACATAAAAGCGACAGACTGCATAATAAAGTTCTTTATCACAGGAGGCAATATAAGGTGACGTTCATCCGCACTAAGAGGACATGCATTCAAACCTCAAAAGCGCATGACAACCTCTGCTTCCCTCTGCGAAGGGCCTATCTTGTACCTTTACTTTTTGCCCTTGTAAGAGTCATGTTGATCTTCACCAATTCCTTATTTAGCCTTTTTCTTGGTCAACGTCATATGCTTGGGAAAGATCTATATTCATATATCAACTTGGAGCTGAGTACTTATGCTTTATTATTGTTGACCTTACCCTTGACGTAAATGGTTGGGAGGGAAACTATAAGCCCCTATCTTTCTCTGTGTCCAACTGAAACTTCGATACCATGAGTACCACGTGAGTTGTAACAATTGTGGAAAACAAAAGAGATGATTGAGTATGTGGATTTGCTTTACAAGCTCTTATTTCACTCTTTCTGATAATATGATAAATTGCAATTGCTTCAATGACTATGTACTGTTGTTGGCTACTTCTCGGTAAGGTTTCCGTTTCATACTTTGCTTTGTGAAGGAATTTTTACTTTCCCATAAGAATCTCTATGATGTATTGTTGTTCTATGTGTGATCATGATGCCCTTATGTCCGTATTTTGTTTTATCGACACCTTCATCCCTAAACATGTGGACCTGTTTTGGGTCTTGGTTTTCGCTTGAGGACAAGCGAGGTCTAAGCTTGGGGGAGTTGATACGTCCATTTTGCATCATGCTTTCATGTTGATATTTATCGCTTTATGGACTGTTATTATACTTTGTGGAACCTTACTTATGCCTTTTCTCTCTTATTTTACTAGGTTTATTTGAAGAGGGAGAATACCGGCAGTTGGAATTCTGGACTGGAAAAGGAGCAAGTCTGAGTGCTCTATTCTGCGCAACTCCAAATGCCCTGAAAATCAACGTGGATTTTTTTTGGATTTTATAAAAAATACTGGGCGAAAGAAGTGTCAGAGGGGAGCAACCAGGGGACCACAAGCCTGGTTTCCGCAGCCTACCCCCTGGTCGCGGCAACAGGGCTTGTGGGCACCCTGGCGGCCCACTGGCCCCCCTCTTTTGCTATATGAAGGGTTTCGTCCGGAAAAAAATTAGGGTGGAGCTTTTTCGTGGATTCTCCGCCGCCACGAGGCGGAACTTGAGCAGATCCAATCTAGAGCTCCGGCAGGACGATCCTGCCGGGGAAACTTTCCTCTCGGAGGGGGAAATCGTCGCCATCGTCATCACCAACACTCCTCTCGTCAGAGGGGAGGCATCTCCATCAACATCTTCATCAGCACCATCTCCTATCCAATCCCTAGTTCATCTCTTGTAACCAATCTTCGTCTCGCGACTCTGATTGGTACTTGTAAGGTTGCTAGTAGTGTTTATTACTCTTTGTAGTTGATGCTAGTTGGATTACTTGGTGGAAGACTTTATGTACAGATCCTTGCTGCTACTCGTTACACCTCTGGTCATGATTATGATTATGCTGTGTGAGTAGTCACTTTTATTCCTGAGGACATGGGATGAGTCATGCTAATAATAGTCATGTGAGTTTGATATTCGTTCGGTATTTTGATATGATGTACTCCCTCCGTCCCAAAATAAATGTCTTAGCCTTAGTACAACTTTGTACTATAGCTAGTACAAAGTTGAGACATTTATTTTGGGACGGAGGGAGTATGTTGTTTTTCCTCTAGTGGTGTTATGTAAACGTCGACTACATAACACTTCACCATATTTGGGCCTAGAGGAAGGCATTGGGGAGTAGTAAGTAGATGATGGGTTGCTGGAGTGACAGAAGCTTAAACCCTAGTCTATACGTTGCTTCGTAAGGGGCTGATTTGGATCCACTAGTTTAATGCTATGGTTAGACGTTGTCTTAATTCTTCTTTCGTAGTTGCGGATGCTTGCGAGAGGGGTTAATCATAAGTGGGATACTTGTCCAAGTAAGGGTAGTACCCAAGCGCCGGTCCACCCACATATCAAACTATCAAAGTAACGAACGCGAATCATATGAACATGATGAAACTAGCATGACAGAAATTCCCGTGTGTCCTCGGGAACGTTTTTCCTCTTATAACACTTTGTTCAGGCTTGTCCCTTGATACAAAAGGGATTGGGCCACTTGCTGCACCGTTGCTACTACTTGTTACTTGTTACTTTTCGCTTGCTACGTTTCACCTCACTACACCATCACTTGTTACCGCTACTTTTAGTACTTGCAGTTATTACCTTGCCGAAAACCGTTTATCAGAGCCTTCTCCTCCTCGTTGGGTTCGACACTCTTACTTATTAAAAGGACTATGATTGATCCCATATACTTGTTGGTCTTCAACGACCAGCTGACGACGACTTACTGAGCTTATCCTTGTGTTTCATTATGTTCAACGCCCTATTTAAAGTGTTGTCCCAAGGGGCAGACGGGGAGCTCGGAGACCCCGCGCTACTGCTTTTAGTTTCCTACGGAAGGAACGTGAACCATTTAGAAATTTGGCTTCATTGATTAGAATGCAACCATATGAAGCTAATTACGCGGGGGTGTATTTCTTACGAGAACACGATCAAGCTCCATGACCTTCGGATCCGTGGTAAGCTCCTTTGTTACCGGGTCCACCTTGTATCGGGCCCTGATATAGTTCCTGGCCTGCTTTTCATTATATTTATCAAAGAGGGGAGGTAGGCCTTGCTCGGCACGCTTCGTGTCCTCCTTGTCCCATTTAGGTTGCGCCACTCTGTAACCGCCGGGACCGAGTTTGTGGATCCCTAAGTTCAAGTCCTGCATATCTTTCCCCCACTGACTTGATTCCGCGGATGCGTTGCTCTCGCACTTGGTATTGAACTCCACGTAGTCAACTTCGCTGATCGAAGGATTTTTCTCCTTGATCTTCTCATAACTATCACCTTTTAGAATCCTTCTCTTCACCGAGGCTCTCCAACTAGCCAGGGCCGTGCTCATCTTCATTTGGGCAGTACTGTTCACTTTATTCCCTGAGAGGCGTGTGTTTGCGAAGTCACCGGGGAACTTGTGTCGTTCATGCAGCTTCGTGAAGAGGAGGTTGCGCAAATTACCTCGGTCTTTATGCCTTAGGTTCTCGTTGTTGATCGAGACGATGCTCCGGAGAATGCACCCGAGTTGTCCCGCATATCCACCGACTAATTCTTTGGGCGCTGTTGGATTCCCACTAGAGGACACTTCAATAAATTCATCCTTGACGGTGCCGAGCACGTTCGGGCGCCAATCCTTCCGTTGCCTCTTCGGTTGGCTGCCATCTGTGCGTTCGCCGCCATCATCAGCGGTAGCATCCCCGGTGGCACCATCAGTGGTGTCATCCCTAACGCCACTAGGGGTTGTGCAGTCGAGATCAGTGTCTTCCGCGGCGTCCTCATAGCGGTGAGGTTCTTCCTCCATCTCCTGGGACAGCTCCCAAAATGGCTTGCCCGAACTGCCGGCCTCATCGTTGTTGGCCTTGTTCGCTCTAAATAGGAAAATATGTGTTGGTCATAGTGGTTAAATTCAACGAATATGGTGTGTTGATGTTAATTCTTAGGTAACTTATCAGCCCAACTAATAGATTAAGTTTTTGTTTCGGTTGACAATCGGGCACCTTCTAGGTCAAGAAAATTGGGCATGACCTTTGCTAATTTTCTTGACCTAGGAGTGCCCCATTCTCAACCGAAACGGAAATTAATCAACATTTCAGGAGAAAGGGGTAACCTTTGCTCATCTCACTATTTGCATGAGTTCGGAACAGATACAATTATAAGCAAACAGTTATAATTATGAGTCCAACCAACAGCAGTTTTGTCTGTCTCATAGATTGATCTCCAATTTCAACTATCACACGGTTGATTCGATAATAAGCATGAAGGAAGTATTATGAAAAACTTCTGGGGAGGCAAGGACCAAAATTGTGAAGCGTCAAATGGTACACATCAAGATGCACCAACAAATGTGGGGCCTGACTTCGATGGTTGTGGAAAAATGGCAAATGTAAATTAACGTGCAGAAAAGGGATGGTCGGGAATTTTGAAACCAGTAGATAACAAGAATTCAATTTACCTGTGTCTTACTAATTTGAATCAATCGAACCAATCCTTGTCCGTGGCCAAATCTGAGAACAAAAAACCCTGTCAGTACTCACACTTTGACCAGCAAGAAAAATGAGTGACAATATCCAAGGAGGATGGCCCCCAATACTCATGTTGATGCTGCTGCATATCATATTTGGTTAATGCATTAACAAAATAGTTGCGAGACTTGGAATTGGACCCCTAAATCTTAGGTTTGCTGATTCCTAACATAAACAACTACTCCCTCCATTCCGAAATAACTGTCGTGGTTTTAGTTAAATTTGAGTGAGTAAAAATTAGGCAGCTAGCTCAGAACTGCATAACACTTTTATTTCCTGCAATATATTTTCTTCAGGCATAACACACAAATATGAATAATGTTGTAGTACAATTATTCAGTTTTGCTTCACTTTATATAAACGAGTCCAAAATTAGTCCATTTCCCTTACTGATTACACACTTCGCTCGCTGCCAAGTAACATTGCCATCACCATGGGCAACACTGCCAATTCTAGAATCAACTACATAGTTGCCAGTCCACTGTACATCTCAAATTTGGTTGGGATGTGGGCTAACTGAACCCAGCTTTAGGTCAGGATCTCAAATGCAAATAGAGCCCCTCATTTTCACAAGTTCCACTGCGCAATTTTCGTTCAGACTAGCACTACATATCACCCTGTTAGGTGAATCATAATTTTTCCTAGACTCTTATAGGTGAAAAACGATCAGGTTGTATGCTTAATGCTTTGCTTGCCAGTTTATTTACTTTGCAAGTACCTGTCCGGCTGTTCCATCTACCAATCTTATCATGCATACATCTGACATAATACCACTTCATTTCCTCTTCACTCTAGGAACTCATACACACCTGAACCAGACCTCATGAGCAGGGGCACCGCGGCGAGTGGTAGCCTGCGGACAGCCCTGTCGTACTGCGTCCAGCAGGTCCGAAGCTATGACTACCACAACTATCACCCAGAATCTCGGGAAGGCAAGGTGTTATTACTTGCTACCTACTCGTCGTCAAAAGAGAAATCTCAGTGAAAGCGCGAGGCGGGAAGCAATCGGCTGCTAGAAGGACTGAAGAAGAATAGGCGACGGAGAGCACGTACGATGCGGGCGAGATGTGCGGGGCCCTTGTGGTCGCCGGCGGGGAGGTGGACGTGCACCAGCTCTTACTCGGGGCTCCACGGGGAGGGGCGGCGCTGGAGGGAGACGGGGGGCTCCTGGCCTAGGCGGGGGCAGCAGCGTCGGGCAGTGCTGGAAGGCGCCGGAGCTCCGCGGGGAGGGCGGCGTCGGGGGTCCTCTGGGCGGCGCCGGAGAGCGGAGGAGAGGGAGCGAGCGAGCAAGAGGGAGAGGCAGTGGGGGTGGAGGATTGGTGGGGGGAGTGGGAGGGAGGGAAGAAAGCTCCCGCGACCCGGGGGAAGTTAGCAATGTGTGCCATTAGTACCTAACGGTACTACCGCCAGATCCAGCGGTAGTACCGCTGGAGCTGGCGGTACTACCGTTGGCTGCAACGGTACTACCGCCAACACACCAGCGGTAGTACTGCTGAAGCTGGCGATAGTACCGCTGGAGGGCCATTCACTAATGGAAAATTAGTAATGGCACACCCTCTAGTGGTGCGCCAAAAGTAAGGTGATAGCAATGGCGCACCTTCTTCTCGTGCGCCATTACTAACTTTTTTTTTGGATTTTTAGTTGCATGTAATTAATAATTTGTGCTCGATATCTCGGCTATTTAGTTCGTCTATTTAGTTCCTATATTTTCTTACTAAGAATTAATAATGTGTGCTCGATAATCTTTTATGAGTAGCGCCCGAGGAGAGCATGTTAGAAACCATGTAATAAAGCTCACGGAGAGAGACACTTACAAAAAATCATGTTATGAGGTGATATCACATTATGCAAAGATTTAGAATTACATGACATTGTTGAAATCAAGTGGCATGAAATAACAACCATCAAAGATTGAGCTTGCCACTGACACACACACGCGACTGACACGTCTTGATTCGATCTTAGCTATCTTTTCACAATGACCTTTTTGCCCTTTTTCTCGTGTTTGAATAATTTAGCCCCGGAACCCCTTTAATTCTTCTCTTGAACGGACGTCCTTTAGGTAGGGTGGTCCTGCTTCTTCTTGAGGTGTGTGCTACTTCATCGTCGTCGTCGTCTTCATCTTCCATCTTGGGGTCGCCGTACTTGTCCAAGTCCTGCTCATTGGCGACTCCATCCATTCCGATGATGTTCCTTTTGCCTCTCCTCACGAGAACACGACTAGGCTTTGACGGGTCGGTAATGAAGAAGCATTGGTCCACTTGGCAAGCCAGTACACATGGCTCATTTTTCGCGGTGACGTTTGCGCCCGCGGTCTTGGATTTGGCTTCGTGTATAACCATGGTGGTGAAATACACGTTTTCTTTTAGTACGCCCTTGGCCCATCTGACATGGCACATCGGGACCTTCTCTGCAGCGTAGCTCATCTCCCAGATCTCCTCGATCCGTTCGTAGTATCTGTCCTTGTCGTTATCGGTGTAGGATTCCATCGTTACCCCAGATTTCTGATAATCGCTCTTCATGTCCTTTTCCTCGGTGTAGAATTTGTAACCGTTGATATCGTACACCTCATAGGTCATCAGGTTGTGCTCGGCGCCCTGTGACAAGGCGAATATGAGTTTTTCTTCCTCGGAAGAATCCTCATGTAAAGTGTACGACAGAAGCTTGTCCTTGAACCAACTCATGAAACACGAGTTGTGATCTTTGATTATATCTCCGTCCATCCTTTGTTGGCCTCGGTCATTGTACGTCTTCTCAATAAAGGTTTTGTGCTCTCCCACCCAAGGATCGACCACGTCTATGTGTTGTAGCACGACTAGTTTGCTCTTTCAAAGTCGGCGAGTCTTTTGGAATTATGCCCTAGAGGCAATAATAAATAAGTTATTATTATAATTCCTGTATCCAGATAATCGTTTATTATCCATGCTATAATCGTGTTGAATGAAAGATTTAGATACATGTGTGGATACATAGACAAAACACTGTCCCTAGCAAGCCTCTAGTTGGCTAGCCAGTTGATCAAGGATAGTCAAGGTGTTCTGACTATGTACAAGGTGTTGTTGCTTGATAACTGGATCACATCATTGGGTGAATCATGTGATGGACTAGACCCAAACTAATGAACGTAGCATGTTGATCGTGTCATTTTGTTGCTACTGTTTTCTGCGTGTCAAGTATTTATTCCTATGACCATGAGATCATATAACTCACTGTCACCGGAGGAATGCCTTGTGTGTATCAAACGTCACAACGTAACTAGGTGACTATAAAGATGCTCTACAGGTATCTCCGAAGGTGTCCGTTGAGTTAGTATGGATCAAGACTGGGATTTTTCACTCCGTGTGACGGAGAGGTATCTCGGGGCCCACTCGGTAATACAACATCACACACAAGCCTTGCAAGCAATGTGACTTAGTGTAAGTCACGGGATCTTGTATTACGGAACGAGTAAAGAGACTTGCTGGTAACTGAGATTGAAATAGGTATGCGGATACTGATGCTCAAATCTCGGGCAAGTAACATACTGACGGACAAAGGGAATGACATACGGGATTATATGAATCCTTGGCACTGAGGTTCAAACGATAAGATCTTTGTAGAATATGTAGGATCCAATATGGGCATCCAGGTCCCGCTATTGGATATTGACCGAGGAATCCCTCGGGTCATGTCTACATAGTTCTTGAACCCGCAGGGTCTGCACACTTAATGTTCGACGTTGTTTTATGCGTATTTGAGTTATATGGTTGGTTACCGAATGTTGTTCGGAGTACCGGATGAGATCACAAATGTCACGAGGGTTTCCGGAATGGTCTGGAGACGAAGATTGTTATATAGGATGACCTCATTTGATTACGGAAAAGTTTTTTGCATTACCGGGAATGTACCGGGAGTGACGAATGGGTTCCGGATGTTCACCGGGGTGGCCAGCCCACCCGGGGGAAGCCCATAGGCATTAGGGGTGCCACACCAGCCCTTAGTGGGCTGGTGGGCAAGCCCAAGAAGGCCCTTGTGCAGGAGATAAAGAAAATCAAAGAGAAAAGAAAAAAAGGGGAAGGGGGAAGGAAGGGAAGGACTCCACCTTCCAATCCTAGTTGGACTATGATTGGAGGAGGAATCCTCCTCCCCCCTTCGGCCAACCCCTTGGGGCTCCCTTGAGCCTCAAGGAAAGGTCCCTCCCCTCCCTCCTATATATACCGAGGTATTAGGGCTGATTTGAGACAACTTTGCCATGGCAGCCCGACCACATACCTCCACGGTTTTTCCTCTAGATCGCATTTCTGCGGAGCTCGGGCGGAGCCCTGCTGAGATAAGATCACCACCAACCTCCGGACCACCGTCACGCTGCGGGAGAACTCATTTACCTCTCCGTCTCTCTTGCTGGATCAAGAAGGCCGAGATCATCGTCGAGTTGTACGTGTGCTGAACGCGGAGGTGTCGTCCGTTCGGCACTAGATCGGAGCCGATCGTGGGACGGATCGCGGGACGGTTCGTGGGACGGTTCGCGGGGCGGATCGAGGGACGAGTGGACGTTCCACTATATCAACCGCATTTATTAACGCTTCCTGCTGTGCAATCTACAAGGGTACGTAGATCCAAATCCCCTCTCGTAGATGGACATCACCATGATAGGTCTTCGTGCGTGTAGGAATTTTTTTGTTTCCCATGCGACGTTCCACAACACTGGCATCATGAGCTAGGTTCATGCGTAGATGTCATATCGAGTAGAACACAAAAATATTTCTGGGCGGTGATGTGCGATTTGCTGCCCTCCTTAGTCTTTTCTTGATTCCGCGGTATTGTTGGATCGAAGCGGCTCGGACCGACATTACTCGTACGCTTACGAGAGACTAGTTTCATCGCTACGAGCAACCACATTGCTCAAAGATGACTGGCGAGTGTCGGTTTCTCCAACTTTAGTTGAATCGGATTTACCAAGGAGGTTCTTGGAGAGAGGTTAAATAGAAATTCATACATCTCCGTTGTGGTGTTTGCGTAAGTAAGATGCGATCCTACTAGACACCCATGGCAACCATGTAAAACATGCAACAACAATTACAGGACGTCTAACTTGTTTTTGCAAGGTATGCTTGTGGTGTGATATGGCCGACAATGTGATGTGATATATTGGATGTATGAGATGATCATGTTGTAATAGTTAATATCGACTTGCACGTCGATGGTACGACAACCGGCAGGAGCCATAGGGCTTTCTTTAAACTAATGTTTGTGCTTGCAGATGCGTTTACTATATTGCTAGGACGTAGCTTTAGTAGTAATAGCATGAGTAGCACGACAACCCCGATGGCGACACGTTGATGGAGATCATGGTGTGGCGCCGGTGACAAGAAGACCGTGCTAGGTCCTTTGGTGATGGAGATCAAGAAGCACATGATGATGGCCATATCATGTCACTTATGAATTGCATGTGATGTTAATACTTTTATGCACCTTATTTTGCTTAGAACGACGGTAGCATTATGAGGTGATTTCTCACTAAAATTTCAAGACGAAATTGTGTTCTCCCCAACTGTGCACCGTTGCTACAGTTTGTCGTTTCGAGACACCACCTGATGATTGGGTGTGATAGACTCAACGTTCACATACAACAGGTGCAAAACAGTTGCACACGCGGAACACTCGGGTTAAGCTTGACGAGCATAGCATGTGCAAACATGGCCTCGGAACACATGAGACCGAAAGGTCGATCATGAATCATATAGTTGATATGATTAGCATAGGGATGCTTACCACTGAAACTATCCTCAACTCACGTGATGATCGGACTTGAGCTAGTGGAACTGGATCATGAACCACTCAAATGACTAGAGAGATGTACTTTTTGAGTGGGAGTTTAGCAAGTAATTTGATTAGTTAAACTCTAATTATCTTGAACATAGTCTAAGTCCACTTTGAATATATTTGTGTTGTAGATCAATGGCTCACGCGACAGTCACCCTGAATTTTAATACGTTCCTAGAGAAAGCTAAGTTGAAAGATGATGGAAGCAACTTTGTAGACTAGGCTCGTAATCTTAAGTTGCTCCTGCAAGATGGGAAGAAGGATTATGTCCTTAATGCTGCGCTAGGACATGAACCACCCACCACGGCTGACCAAGATATTAAGAACACTTGGTTAACACGTAAGGAGGACTACTCAGTAGTTCAATGTGCGGTCTTGTATGGCTTAGAGCCGGGACTTCAACGTCGCTTTGAGTGTCATGGAGCATATGAGATGTTCCAGGAGTTGAAGTTTATCTTTCAGAAGAATGCCGGATCGAGAGGTATGAGACCTCCGATAAATTCTATGCTTGCAAGATGGAGGAGAATTTGTGTGTCAGTGAACATGTGCTCAAAATGTCTAGGTACTCAAACCATCTAGCTGAGCTGGGAATTGAACTCCCGCAAGAGGCTATCAATGACATAATTCTTCAGTCACTGCCGCCAAGCTATAAGGGCTTTGTGTTGAAGTATAACATGCAAGGGATGAACAAGTCACCCGGTGAGTTATTCGCGATGCTAAAAGTCACAGAGTCATAACTCCGTAAAGAGGATCAAGTGTTGATGGTGAATAAGACCACTAGTTTCAAGAGAAACAACAAAGGAAACAAGGGTAATTCGAAGAAGAGCGGCAAGCCTGTTGCCAATCCGACGAAGAAACCCAAAGCAAGACCTAAGCCTGTAACGGAGTGCTATTATTGCAAGGGTATGGGTCACTGGAAGCGCAACTGCCCCAAGTATCTCGCTGGTAAGAAGGCGGCCAAAGAAAAATCAGGTATATTTGATATACATGTTATTGATGTGTACTTAACCATCTCTCGTAGTAGTGCCTGGGTATTCGATACCGGTTCTGTTGCTCATATTTGCAACTCGAAACAGGAACTGCAGAATAAGCGAAGGCTGGCGAAGGATGAAGTGACGATGCGCGTGGGGAATGGTTCCAAGGTTGATGCAATCACCGTCGGCACTGTTTCACTTCAGTTACCATTAGGATTAGTTATGAATTTGAATAAATGTTATTTAGTGTCTGTGTTAAGCTTGAACATTATATCTGGATCTTGTTTATTGCGAGACGGTTACTCGTTTAAGTCAGAGAATAATGGTTGTTCTATTTCTATGAGTAATATCTTTTATGGTCATGCACCCAATGTGAGAGGATTGTTCATATTGAATCTTGATAGTGATAATACACATATACATAACACTGAGACCAAAAGAGTTAGAGTTAACAATGATAGCGCCATGTTTTTATGGCACTGCCTCTTAGGTCATATTGGTGTAAAGCGCATGAAGAAACTCCATACCGACGGGCTTTTGGAGTCACTTGACTTTGATTCACTTGACACGTGCGAACCATGCCTCATGGGCAAGATGACTAAGACTCCGTTCTCCGGAACAATGGAGCGTGCAAGTGACTTGTTGGAAATCATACATACCGATGTGTGTGGTCCGATGAGTGTGGAGGCACGCGGCGGATATCGTTATTTTGTCACCTTCACTGATGGTTTGAGTAGATATGGTTATGTCTACTTGATGAAGCACAAGTCTGAACATTTGAAAAGTTCAAACAATTAAAGAGTGAAGTCGAAAATCATCATAACAAGAAGATCAAGTTCCTACGGTCTGATCGTGGGGGTGAATATCTGAGTTTCGAGTTTGGTGCTCACTTAAGACAATGTGGCATTGTTTCACAGTTGACACCGCCTGGAACACCACAGCGTAATGGTGCGTCCGAACGTCGTAATCGTACTTTATTAGAGATGGTGCGATCTACGATGTCTCTTATCGATTTGCCGTTATCGTTTTGGGGTTATGCATTAGAAACAACTGCATTCACTTTAAATAGGGCACCATCAAAATCCGCTAAGACAACACCATACGAACGGTGGTATGGCAAAAGACCGAAGTTGTTGTTTCTTAAAGTTTGGGGATGTGATGCTTATGTCAAAAAGCTTCAGCCTGAAAAGCTGGAACCCAAAGCGGAAAAGTGCGTCTTCATAGGTTACCCAAAAGAGACAGTTGGGTAGACCTTCTATCTCAAATCCGAGGGCAAAGTGTTTGTTGCTAAGAATGGAGCTTTTCTCGGGAGGGAGTTTCTCTCGAGAGAATTGAGTGAGAGGAAGATAGAACTTGATGTGGTTGTCGAACCTCTCATCCCATTGGATGGTGGCGCAGGGCAAGGGGAAACCCCTGTCGTTGCGACGCCGGTTGAGGAGTAAGTTAATGATGATGATCATGAAACTCCGGATCAAGTTCCTATCGGACCTCGCAGGTCGACAAGATCGCGTACTGCTCCAGAGTGGTACGGTAATCCCGTCTTATCAATTATGTTGTTGGACAACAATGAGCGTGCAAATTATGAAGAAGCAATGGTGGGCCCGAATTCCAACAAATGGCTGGAGACCATGAAGTCCTAGATAGGATTTATGTATGAGAACAAAGTGTGGACTTTGGAAGTACTACCTGAAGGCCGCAAGGCTATTAAGAACAAATATATCTTTAAGAAGAAGACGGACGCTGACGGTAATGTGACCATTTATAAACCTCGATTTGTGGCAAAGGGTTTTTCACAAGTTCAAGGAATTGACTATGATGAGACATTATCACCCGTAGCGATGCTTAAGTCCGTCAGAATCATGTTAGCAATAGATGCATTTTTCGATTATGAAATCTGGTAGATGGATGTCAAAACGGCGTTCCTTAACGGTTTCCTTAAGGAAGAGTTGTATATGATGCAACCCGAAGGTTTTGTCGATCCTAAAAATGCTAACAAAGTGTGCAAGCTCCAGTGACCCATTTATGGACTGGTGCAAGCATCTCGGAGTTGGAATAAACGCTTTGATGAGGTGATCAAAGCATTTGGGTTTATACAGGTGGTTGGAGAATCCTGTATTTACAAGAAAGTGAGTGGGAGATCTGTGGCATTTCTAATATTATATGTGGATGACATATTGCTGATTGGAAACAACGTGTAGCTTTTGGAGAGCATAAAAGGTTACTTGAATAAAAGTTTCTCTATGAAGGACCTAGGAGAAGCTGCTTACATTCTAGACATTAAAATCTATAGGGATAGATCGAAACGCCTGATAGGACTTTCGCAAAGCACATACCTTGATAAAGTTTTGAAGAAGTTCAAAATGGATCAGTCCAAGAAAGGGTTCTTGCCAGTATTACAAGGTATAAAATTGAGTAAGACTCACTGCCTGGCAACTGAGGAAGATAGAAAGACAATGAGTTCCGTTCCCTATGCTTCAGCCATAGGTTCTATCATGTATGCAATGCTGTGCACTAGACCGAACGTTAGGCTGGCCATAAGTATGGCAGGCAGGTTCGAAAGTAATCCAGGAGTGGATCACTAGACGGCGGTCAAGAATATCCTGAAGTACCTGAAAAGGAGTAAGGAGATGTTTCTCGTATATGGAGGTGACAAAGAGCTCGCCGTAAAGGGTTACGTCGATGCAAGATTTAACACAGATCCGGACGACTCTAAGTCACAGACTGGATACGTATTTATTCTTAATGGGGGTGCGGGAAGCTGGTGCAGTTCCAAGCAAAGCGTCGTAGCTAATTCTACATGTGAAGCGGAGTACATGGCTGCCTCGAAGGCAGCTAAGGAGGGTGTCTGGATGAAGCAGTTCATGACGGATCTTGGAGTGGTGCCGAGCGCACTGAATCCAATAACCCTGTTTTGTGACAACACGGGTGCCATTGCCTTAGAAAAGGAACCACGGTTTCACAAGAAGACCAGACACATCAAATGACGCTTCAACCTCATCCGCAACTACGTCGAGGAGGAGGACGTGAATATATGCAAAGTGCACACAGATCTGAATGTGGAAGACCAGCTGACTAAACGTCTTCCACGGGCAAAGCATGATCAACACCAGAACTGTATGGGTGTTAGATTTATTACAATGTAATTCGCATGGCGATGTGAGGACTAGAGGCAATAATAAATAAGTTATTATTATCATTCTTGTATCAAGATAATCGTTTATTATCCATGCTATAATTGTGTTGAATGAAAGACTTAGATACATGTGTGGATACATAGACAAAACACTGTCCCTAGCAAGCCTCTAGTTGGCTAGCCAGTTGATCAAGGATAGTCAAGGTGTTCTGACTATGTACAAGGTGTTGTTGCTTGATAACTGGATCACATCATTGGGTGAATCATGTGATGGACTAGACCCAAACTAATGAACATAGCATGTTGATCGTGTCATTTTGTTTTACTGTTTTCTGCGTGTCAAGTATTTATTCCTATGACCATGAGATCATATAACTCACTGGCACCAGAGGAATGCTTTGTGTGTATCAAACGTCACAACGTAACTGGGTGGCTATAAAGATGCTCTACAGGTATCTCCGAAGGTGTCCGTTGAGTTAGTATGGATCAAGACTGGGATTTATTACTCTGTGTGACTGAGAGGTATCTTGCGGCCCACTCGGTAATACAACATCACACACAAGCCTTGCAAGAAATGTGACTTAGTCTAAGTCATGGGATCTTGTATTACAGAACGAGTAAAGAGACTTGCTGGTAAACGAGATTGAAATAGGTATGCGGATACTGATGATCGAATCTCAGGCATGTAACATACCGAAGGACAAAGGGAATGACATACGGGATTATATGAATCCTTAGCACTGAGGTTCAAACGATAAGATCTTCGTAGAATATGTAGGATCCAATATGGGCATCCAGGTCCCGCGATTGGATATTGACCGAGAAGTCACTCGGGTCATGTCTACATAGTTCTCGAACCCGTAGGGTGTGCACACTTAAGGTTCGGCATTGTTTTATGTGTATTTGAGTTATATGGTTGGTTACCGAATGTTGTGCGTAGTCCCGGATGAGTTCACAGACATAACGAGGGTTTCCAGAATGGTCCGGAGACGAAGTTTGATATATAGGATGACCTCATTTGATTACCGGAAAGTTTTCGGTATTACCGGGAATGTACCGGGAGTGACGAATGGGTTCCGGATGTTCACCGGGGTGGGGGGCAGCCCACCCGGGGGAAGCCCATAGGCCTTAGGGGTGCCGCAACAGCCCTTAGTGGGCTGGTGGGAAAGCCCAAGAAGGCCCTTGCGCAGGAGATAAAGAAAATCAAAGAGAAAAAAAGGGGAAGTGGGAAGGAAGGGAAGCACTCCACCTTCCAATCATAGTTGGACTAGGATTGGAGGAGGAATCCTCCTCCCCCCCTTTGGCCGACCCCTTGGGGCTCCCTTGAGCCTCAAGGCAAGGTCCCTCCCCTCCCTCCTATATATACCGAGGTATTAGGGCTGATTTGAGACAACTTTGCCACAGCAGCCCGACCACATACCTCCACGGTTTTTCTCTAGATCGCGTTTCTGCGGAGCTCGGGCGGAGCCCTCCTGAGATAAGATCACCACCAACCTCCGGAGCGCCGTCATGCTGCCGGAGAACTCATCTACCCCTCTGTCTCTCTTGCTGGATGAAGAAGGCCGAGATCGTCGTCGAGCTGTACGTGTGCTGAACGCGGAGGTGCCGTCCATTCGGCACTAGATCGGAGCGGATCGTGGGACGGATCGCGGGACGGTTCGCTGGGCGGATCGAGGGACGAGAGGACGTTCCACTACATCAAGCGCGTTTGTTAACGCTTCCTGCTGTGCGATTTACAAGGGTACGTAGATCCAAATCCCCTCTCGTAGATGGACATCACCATGATAGGTCTTCGTGCGCGTAGGAAATTTTTTGTTTCCCATGCGACGTTCCCCAACAGAGTCGACCCTTGAAGTCGACATGCATTTCACGGTGACCCTCGCGGTGACGCCATCCAGCGAGCCTGCCGAGGTGCCTATTGATGGGCAGACCAACGGGGTTCTCGATGCCTAGATAATTCGTGCAGTAGGAGATGCACTCTTCTGTCAGAAAGCCCTGGGCTATGCTTCCATCTGGACGTGCCCTGTTGTGAACGTATCCTTTGATGACACCATTCATCCTTTCAAACAGCATCATGCTATGCAGGAACGTCGGCCCGAGTTGGATGATATCGTCCACGATATGGACCAGCAGATGCACCATAACGTCGAAGAATGCGGGCGGGAAGTACATCTCAAGCTCGCATAGTATCACCACGATCTCTTCCTGTAGCCTTCTGAGTTGCCTCACGCCAACCGACTTCCGAGAGATGACGTCGAAAAAGTTGCATAGGCCAGATAGCGTTTCACGGACGTGCGTGTCCATGATCCCTCAGATTGCAACTGGAAGTATCTGCGTCATCAGCACGTGACAGTCATGAGACTTCATCCCGCTGAACTTCTGCTTCGCTGAGTCTAGGTATCTGCTTATCTTCCCCACGTAACCGTAAGGAAGTTTTACTCCTACGAGGCAGGTGAAAAACTGCTCGATCTCCTTCGGGCTTAGACTGAAGCACGCGGGAGGGCAGTCATATTCAATCTTCTTGGCCTTTTTGCCTTTGCGACGAATTTCCGTGTCCTTCGCCTCATCATCATCATTAGGGCGTTTTGCGTGAAGCTCCTCCCTGATGCCCATTGATTGCAAGTCTTCCCTTGCTTTCGGCCCATCTTTGGTCCTCTCTGGCATGTTGAGCAGGGTACCAAGCAGAATCTCGCACACGTTCTTCGTGATATGCATGACATCAAGGTTGTGAGGCACACGGAGGATCTTCCAGTACGACAAGTCCCAGAAAACAGACCTCGTTTTCCATACCTTCAGCAGCGGCTCTGGTGCCTTTAACTTATTCACCGATGGTGGGCACTCTTTCCAATTTTTCAACAGCTCGTCTATTTCCTCGCCGCTCCTCGTACGTGGGGGTCTTCGGTGTTCGGTTTCACCATCGAACAGATCCTTGCGTTTTCTCCATGCGTCATCGTCGCGAAGCCACCTTCGATGTCCCATGAACACGGTTTTCGAAGACCCGGGATCTCTATCTAGCTGGCGATACGTTGTGTCATCCATGCACCTGACGCATGCACAAAATCCATGGACCACCTGCCCCACGACATATCCGTCACCAAGATAGTCGTGCACCGTCGTGAACAGTGCAGCTGTCATAGGGGAATATTGTTTTGCTGCGGCGTCCCACGTATTGGCTGGCGTTTTCCACAGTGTGTCTAGCTCCTCTTTCAGCAGCCCCAGATACAGATTGATGTCGTTCCCTGGTTGTTTCGGCCCTTCAATTAGCAAACTCATGTGAATATACTTCCTCTTCATGCACATCCAGGGGGGAAGGTTGTACATCCACACAAACACAGGCCAGGTGCTATGTGTGCTGCTCTGGCAGCCAAACGGATTGCGTCCATCGGTGCTCGCACCCAACATGATGTTCATTGGATCGTCCCCAAATTCTGGGTGTTCTAAGTTCAATGCTTGCCACTGGCTCGCATCCTTAGGGTGACTCAGCATCTTGTCTTTTTTATTTATGTCGGGATCATTTCCATCATCTTCTCGCTTCTTCTCCTTCCTATCCGCGTGCCAACGCAGGAGCTCTGCTTGCTTAGCGTCTGCAAAATACCGCTGCAGACGAGGAGTGATCGGAAAGTACCACACCACTTTTCGAGGAGCTTTCTTCCTCTTCTTGTATCGAGTGACACCGCACACCGGACATAAGGTAGACTCCGCGTGCTCTTCCCTATAAATGATGCAATCGTTCATGCACACATGGTATTTCACGTGCGGTAAATCTAGAGGACACATGATTTTCTTCGCCTCATCGAAACTGGTCGGGCACTTGTTCCCATGGGGAAGACGTTCGTGCCAGAATGACATGTTCTCGTCGAAGCATTTGTCGATCATTTTGTGTTTTACCTTCATCTCCACAGCCATGAGCGTTACTTTCAGGCGGGTATCCTCGGGCCTGCATCCTTCATACAATGGAGTAACCGCGTCTATCTCCAGTTGATCCAGCTTGGCTTTCTCTCGGGCGGCAGCTCTTGCGTTACCCGTCTGCTTGAGAAGCAGCTCTTGAATATGAGGGCCCTGCACCCAGTCCATCGATGGTCCATCGTCCTCTGCTCCGGCATCTTCATCTTCATGATCACGCCCTTCGTATTCCTCATCATCATGTCCGGCATCTTCTACATGATGATTGTGTCCTGCATCTACTTCGTGATCATGTGGCCCGCCCTCGCTGTCTTGCTGCCCTTCATTATTTCTTGCCCGGCCCCCATGGACGACTTCATAATCATCTTCAACACCTTGCCACTGATAGCCATCCATGAAACCACGCACGAGCAGGTGCTCCCGCACCTGTCTGGAATCCGGGTCCATAAGGCTCTTCAGCTTGCATCTTCGACACGAGCATCTTATCTCCGTCTCGTTCTTTTTAAGCATCTCGGCGTTCACGGATCTCAAAAACCTATTCATGATGCCTTCCGTCGTGGTGCGGACCATGGTCGCTTGCGGGGTAGAGCAAAACGATATTTTAAAACCAAAAAAAAATTGGCATGACTTTGCCTAAAAATAGGACCAAAAAGATATGCATAGTGCCAAATTCTAGCCGAAACGGAAATGAATCAACGTTCTGGCAAAATATTGGCAACTATCGCATTTCACATACCGGTACCTGCAAACACAAACATATGCAACACCACAAACATACGTAGATCTAGGCCACAGTGTGTACATTGGAGAGGGAGAAAAAAGTAGATCTAGAAAATAAAGAAAGCTTTCCCCTTACTTACTGCTTAGCAGTCCCCGACAACGACACTAGAAGAATGTTGATGATGAGTCCCTGACTTGATGCCTTCACGACAACAGAGCCGGAACTACTCCCAATTGCTCAGCAATTAGCAATTGTCTTGCAATGGCCCACCAGCGCGTGGGTTCGCGGCAGTTTTTGAGGGTAGAGTATTCGACCCAGATTTGCTAATTCACCAGACAGGAGGTGAGAGGATACTCTCGAGTATTAGCAGCTGAATTTATCAGATTCAACCACACCTGAAAGATTAGTATCTGCAAGCAAAGTATCAGCAGCAAAGTAGTATGATAACAACGGTGTTAGAAACGATGTGTTGACATGGCAGACTATTTCTAACGGTTGTATCAATTGCGCCAGAACTTGCCCGTTGACGGAAATTGTCTTTTCCCGTCAACGACGAGCGAACCAGAATTGTAGCAGGTAGCAGCAGTGTAACGAGTAACAACAGTGGCAAGGAACATCAGTAGTGAGAGCGGTAGCAAGTAGCAACAGTAGTAACAACAGCAGAGCAGAGCAAGTAACAGCAGTAACAACAGCAGAGCAAAACAAGTAACAGCAGTGGGACAAACTCGTAGGCAATGGGTCGGTGATTTGTTTGGATGATATTCATCATGCAACAGTTATAACACGGAGAGATATGTGGCTAGCTCCCGTTCGTCAATGTGATGTAGGCATGCATTCCGTGTGTAGTCATACGTGCTTAGGGCAAAGAACTTGCATGATATCTATTGTCCATCCCTCCCGTGGCAGCGGGGTCAAAAAGGATACTACGGGATATTAAGGTTCTCCTTTTAATAAAGAAGCAGAACAACGCATTAGCACTTGGTGAACACATGAACTCCTCAAACTATGGTCATCATCGGGAGTGGTTCCGGTTACTGTCACTCCGGGGTTTCCGGGTCATAACACATAGTAGGTAACTACAACTTGCAATATCGGATCTAAAACACACACATATTGGTGACAACATAATAATTTCATATCTGAAGTCATGGCACTTGGGCCCTAGTGACAAGCATTAAGCATGGCAAAGTAGTAGCAACATCAATCTCAGAACATAGTGGATACTAGGGATCAATCCCCGTCAAAACTAACTCGATTACATGATAGATCTCATCCGGCTCAGAACCGCCAAGTGAGCCTACAAATAGATTACTCACGAACGATGAAGAGCTTCATGGAATTGGAGAGGGAAGAAGGTTGATGATGACGATGGCGACGATTTCCCCTCTCCGGAGCCCAAAACGGACTCCAGATCTGTCCTCGAGATGAAGAAAGGATGTGGTGGCGCCTCCGTATCGCAAACGCGAGGACATCTTCTCTTCTGATTTTTTCTGGGCGAAAGTGTATTTATAGAGCTGAGTTTGGGGGCGGCAAAGCCACATGGGCCCCACAAGCTTGGTTGTCGCGGCCAGGGGGGTGGCCGCGGCAACAGGGCTTGTGGCCCACTGGCCCATCCCCTCCGGTGGATCTTTGCGCAGGTATTTTTCATATTTTCCAGAAAAATTCTCCGTAAATTTTCAGGACGTTCCGAGAAATTTCATTTCTGCACAAAAACAACATCATGGCAATTCTGCTGAAAACAGCGTAAGTCCGGGTTAGTTGCATTCAAATCATGCAAATTAGAGTCCAAAACAAGGGCAAAAGAGTTTGGAAAAGTAGATACGACAGAGACGTATCAACTCCCCCAAGCTTAAAACCTTGCTTGTCCTCAAGCTACCCAGTTGACAAACTGAAAGAGAAAGAAATACTTTGACAAACCCTGTTTGATCCTGTTGTTGCAACTATGTCTAACTCGTAACCAGAATTTCAGCAAGATCACAAATTAACCACATAAGCAAGTGACACAAAGGTCTCACGGTAAACTAATATCAATGGCATAATCAGCTAGCGAGCAAATAATAATGAGTTTCAAATACCAACAATTCAATCAAAACAAGCATGAAGCAATATGAATAGGTGGTATCTCGCTAGCTCTTTCTGAGACCGCAAAACATAAATGCAGAGCACTTTCAAAGATCAAGGCCTGACTAAACATTGTAATTCATAGAAACGAAGATCCAGTCATAGTCATACTCAATATCAATCAAAAGCAAAGCATAAAAATGACACAGGTGCTCTCTAATTGGTGCTTATAAGAAGAGGATGAGTCAACAGGAAAATAAATAGACAAGCCCTTCGCAGAGGGAAGCATTGATTTGCAGAGGCGCCAGAGCTCAAGCTTTGAAAACAGAGATAATAATTCTGGGTGGCATGCTTTCATTGTCAATGCAATGACCAAGAGTTCTCAATATCTTCCACGCTATTCATGCTATAGGAGGTTCCCAAACAGAAAAGTAAGGTTTTAACTCCCCACCACCAATCAATCACACTCCATGGCTAGCCGAATCCTCGGGTACCGTCCATACTAACATCAATCCGGGGGGGAGCCTTGTTTTACACTTATGTTTTCGATTTAAGCAAGGAACTGGGCATTCCAATTACCGGCCCCTTTCTCGTGAATGACAGTGAATAAAAACATGTCGAGGATAACACGCCTAACATGGAAGATATCAATAGCCCCCTGTCACCACATGAGTGGTTCGGACATGCAAAATAGATTATTTCTTCAAGGTTTAGAGAATGGCACATGCAAATTTACTTGGAACGGCAGGTAAATACCACACATAGGTAGGTATGGTGGACTCTCATGGAAAAAAATTGGGTTTATGGAAGTGGATGCACAAGCAGTATTCCGCTTAGTACAAGTGAAGGCTAGCAAAAGACTGGGAAGCGACCAACTAGAGAGTGACAACAGTCATCAAGATGCAATGAGTTTGACTAACATGGAGTGCAAGCATGAACATGATATAAATCACCATGAACACGAACATCATAGAGGCTATGTTGATTTTGTTTCAACTACATGCATGAACATGCGCCAAGTCAAGCCACTTGAATCATTCAAAGGAGAATACCATCCTATCATACTACATCATAGTCATCTCAAAATCTATGTTGGCATTCAAGACAAACCATTATAAGCTCCTAGCTGAATAAGCATGGCATCAGAAACTATGATCTCTAAGTTATGATTGCAAACATGGTTCTCACACAACAAAGCTGAATCGGGGACGACAAGCTAGTCATATTTACAAAAACAAAATAGATAGAGTTCATACCAGCTTTTCCAGTCTCAGTCACTTCATCATATATCATCATCATTACCTTTCACTTGCACGATCGAACGATGTGAACAATAATAAGCGTGCTCGTGCAATGGACCAAGCTGAATCAGCAGGCAAACACAAAGGAGAAGACAAAGTAATATGGCTCTTTGAAAGCTAAATAGGTATGCATGCAAAAGCCACTAAACATTGTAACCAATATATTCTACCTTGACCCAAAGAAAAAAGAGAACTATTTACACGGGAAAGCTCCCAACAAGCAAAAAGAAGAAAGGAAAATCTTTTTGGGTTTTCTCACAAGGACACAAAACAAGAAAACGAAAAGAAAATAGCATGGATAATACAATGGGAAAGTGTGAACACCGGCTAACAAAGTGAAAGCATAAGCAAGAATGTAAAGTCGGTGAGACACGTACTCCCCCAAGCTTAGGCTTTTGGCGTAACTTGGTCTACTCCCAAGGCGAGAAATAACCAGCTCCGGGATACTCCGGACCAGACTGTGGTTGCCACTGCTGTGTGAGCTCCTCTAGCTCCCACTGATAAACTGGCGTCTGGTACTCGACTGGCGTCTCGGGCACGGGCACATGTAGTTGGGCTAAGCCCCAATATGCGTAGATGTCCGAGGGCATAATAGTGTACCTGCCTGCATGAAGATCGAACAAAGAAGGAGCAGGCAAAGTAATAGTCTCTCAAGTACCCTGACTAAATACCAGGTTATAGATCATCCGTCTACTAGCATCTCTATCCAGAAAATCATGGCGAACCATGCTGTCATAATCCAGATATTTCTTAGGAAGAAGCATCTCTTCTTCCTCGCGAAGTCTAATGGGTATCTCAAAGTTTCTAGCGAGCCGAGTAGCATAGATACCTCCATAGACGACACCTTCGGAACGGTTTGTGTTCAACCGCTGAGCTACTATAGCACCTAGGCTATAAGTCTTAGTGCTATAAAGGCCTTCGCGCAAAACCGCAAGGTCTGGAGAGCTAAGTGATCCAGCCTCCCCACGGCCAATCAAACATTTTCCCACCTAATAATGAGAAGTACCGAAGCAGAGGAAAATGTATGCTAGCAATTCTAGCGCGAGACACTCCTCTCTCCTCTCCAACAGCAATAGTACCTATGAAATTTTCCAAGTCCCGTGGACGAGGATCATGAATATCCCCAACATAAGGTAATTTGCATGCATTGCAAAAATCCTGTAGTGTCATGCACTGGGGGATATCGTACAACATGAACTCAACCATGGGAGGATTCTTCCTCGGGTAAAAGTTGAAGCTTTGAACGAAAATATTGGTGAGGAGGAGGTATTGTGAGCACTTATCTTCAACGAACGCGGTAAGACCTGCGTTCTCCACCAAGTAATAAAAGTCTTCATAAAGCCCGGCGGCGCGCAAAAATTCATCACTTGGCCACTCGCAAGCTCGAACTTCCGTGACTCGAGGAACCACGTACTTGGGGAGGTTCTTCTCATCCTCCTTGGGGTTACGGATTGAAGAGCCTCTCAAGAACCTCCTCATCCTTTTCCTTTTCTAGCTCTGAAAAATTCTGAAATTTTTAGAGACTTCGAAAGAAAAGTGAATAAAGAGTAACCCAACTCGTAGCAACTACTCCTACTAGTTCCTAAAGAGCGTAACACGTGCTAAAACTACTTGGGACCAGCTAAAATGAACATTTCAAGCTCAAGAACAGGTTCACCAAGGTAGCAAGAATACGTGAAGGATAAAGCACTACAGCAAAAACTAATTGGACCAATGGAGGAGTCACTTACCAAGGAGCAATTTCCCCAAAACGATTTGGAGAACGATGCTTTGAGAAAGGGGATCGAAAATCACAGCCAAATGAGCAAGAACATAGGTTTGAGCTGCAAAACAATTTTTTCTGGAGGAAGAAGAAGAGTATGGGAGCTGGAATGAGTGGAGGGGGGCCCTGTGGGCCCCACAAGCTTGCTCCCCGGGGCCAGGGGGTAGCCCGCAGTGACAGGGCTTGTAGCCCACTGGGGTGGCCCCCAGGCCAGCTCTCTGTCCCAGTATTTTTCAAATATTCCAGAAAAAATCATACTAGATTTTCAGGACCATCGGAGAACTTTTATTTTCGAGGTATTTTTCTCCGGGACGCTAAAACAGAAAAGAGGAAAAACTAAACTAAACCTGTCATTTTTCTTCTAAGGAACAGAAAGTGAAAGCTTAAAACAGAGATATGTGACTCTTTGATTCATCCATTTCATGGTCATCGAAAGAAATCCGTCAATGGGGTTGATCAAATCCCCATGACAAAACTTTCTCGAATCGCAAGAGAGAACGGAGAATTTTCGAATAGCCACTAAGTCACCTCAATGGGGATATGAATCTCCCCCACACGCAAATCATACTTCATCTTGACATGAGGAATAGGGCATTCAAAGCTCCCAATAAGAATCAATGAAGTTTTTTCGATGGCATTGATGCAATGTCCTTGATATCGTTTCTTCGGAAAGTGCACGGTATGCTCATTACTGTTGACATGGAAAGTGACATTGCTTTGTTGCAATCTATAATAGCCCCTGAAGTGTTTAAAAAGGGTCTTTCGAGGATGACAGCCATGGCATCGTCCTCGGGAATATCCAAGATAACAAAGTCTGTTAAGACAGTGGTGTTAGCAACCACAATAGGCACATCCTCGCAAATGCCGACAGGGAAAGCAGTTGATTTATCGGCCATTTGCAGAGAGATTTCAGTGGGTGTCAACTTATCCAGTTCAAGTCTACGATAAAGAGAGAGCGGCATAACACTAACACCGGCTCCAAGGTCACATAAGGCAGTTCTTATGTAGTTTCCTTTAATGGAGCAAGGTATAGTGGGCACTCCGGGATCACCAAGTTTCTTAGGAGTTCCACCTTTGAAAGTGTAATTGGCAAGCATGGTGGAGATCTCAAGATCTGTTATCTTCCGTTTATTGGTCACGATGTCTTTCATGTACTTGGCATTCGGAGACATTTTGAGCATATCAACTAACCTCATCTGTAGAAAGACGGGTCTTATCATTTCAATAAAGCGCTCAAAATCCTCATCATCCTTTTTCTTGGATGGCTTAGGAGGAAAGGGCATAGGTCTCTGAACCCATGGCTCTCTTTGTTTACCATGCTTCCTAGAAGTGAAGTCATTCTTATCGTATCTCTTAGGTTGTGGGTTATCAAGATTAACCGTAGGTTCAATCTCCACATCCTTATCATTGCTAGGTTGAGCATCATTATGAACATCGCTGTCCACATTGTCACCAGGTTCATGTTCATCACTAGATTGTGTTTCTGCATCAGACGCAGAAATATCATTTGGGTCTTCAAGTGTGAGAGTATTTGGTGTACTAACATGCAGGTTTCTATCATCCTTCTTCTTCTCCTTAGGATGACTGGGTGCATCTGCATTAATTCCTTGAGAATCTTCCTCGATTCTCTTAGGATGACCTTCAGGATACAAAGGTTCCTGAGACATTTTGCCTCCTCTAGTAATGAGTGTGATAGAGTTGTCATTCAATTCATTGAGCAAGTCATTCTGAGCTTGAAGTACTTGTTCTACCTGAGTAGTAATCATAGAGGCATGTTTACTCAGGAGCTTCAGATCATTGACATTTCTATCTACACAAACACTTAAATGACTAAGCATACGAGTACTTTGTTCCAAATGTCTGCTAACATAATCATTGAAACTCTATTGTTTGGCAAAAAAGTGTCAAATTCATCAAATGATAGGCTAGCAGGTTTATCAAAAGGAATATCACTCTCATCAAACCTACGCAGAGAATTTACTTCTAGTACCTGTATCGGGTTATCGAGACCATGGATCTCTTCGATAGGTGGTAGATTTTTGACATCTTCAGATCTAATGCCTTTCTCTTGCATAGATTTCTTGGCTTCTTGCATATCTTCGGGACTGAGGAATAGAATACCCCTTTTCTTTAGAGTTGGCTTAGGAGGTGGTTCGGGAATAGTCCAAGCATTATCGTTGATCAAGATGTTATTCAGTAGAGTCTCAGCTTGTTCTACAGTTCGTTCCCTAAAAACACAACTGGCACAATTACCTAGGTGGTCTCTAGAAGCATCGGTAAATCCATTATAGAAGATATCAAGTATCTAGTTCTTCTTAAGAGGGTGATCAGGCAAAGCATTCTGTAGCTGGACCGGCCTCCCCCAAGCTTGTGGGACACTCTCTTCTTTGAGTTGAGCAAAGTTGTATATTTCCTACAAGTCAGCTTGCTTCTTATGGGCAGGGAAATATTTCTCACAGAAGTAATAGACCATATCCTGGGGACTACTCACACATCCAGGAACAGGAGAAGCGAACCAAGCTTTAGCATCATCCTTTAGAGAGAAAGGAAACATCTTAAGGATATAGTAGTGGCGGATCTTCTCCTCACTAGTGAAAAGGGTGGCTATATCATGTAGTTTGGTAAGATGGGCTACGACCGTCTCAGACTCATAACCGTGGAAAGGATCAGATTCGACTAGAGAGATTATCTTAGGATCGACAGAGAATTCATAATCCTTATCGGTGATAAAGATAGGTGAAGTAGCAAACTTCGGGTCGTATTTCATCCTAGCTTTCAGAGATTTTTCCTTCCACTTGAGAAGTAATTTCTCAGCGTCATAGGCATCCTTACACGCAAGAAAATCCTCAACTATCTCTTCCTCCATAACGTAACACTCAGGTATATTAGGCAATTCATATCTAGGAGAGCTAGATCTAGCAGGAGCAAAAGCAGGTTCTATCTCAATAGTATCGGCAGTTTCAGAAGCATCACGAGCATTGGCAGTAACTCTAGCAATATGAGCATCAAGGAATACCCCTAGTGGCACATCAGGCAATGTAGTATCTCTAGCAGTATCAAGCATAGCATCATCAGGCAAAATAGCATCTCTAGCATCATCAGGCATAGTATCTCTAGCAGTATCATGCATAGTATCTCTAGCAGTATCAGGCATAGCATTAGGCATAGTATCAAGCATATCATCTCTAGGAGTAGCATCATAAGCATCATCAAGAACATGCGACATATCAAGATTTCTAGCAGGAGGTGATGTCGCAAACTTACTCATAACTGAAGGTGAATCAAGTGCAGATCTAGATGGCAGTTCCTTACCTCCCCTCGTAGTTGAGGGCAAGACTTTGGTTTTTGGATCCTTCAGATTCTTCATAGTGATCAGCCGATATAAATCCCAAGTGAATCAGAGAATATAGCAATACCCTCCCCGGCAACGGCGCCAGAAAAATGCTGCTTAGCAGTCCATGGCAACGACACTTGAAGAATGTTGATGACGAGTCCCTGACTTGATGCCTTCGTGACAACAGAGCCAGAACTGCTCCTAGTTTCTCAACAATCAGCAATTGTCTTGCAATGACCCACCAGCGCGTGGGTTTGCGGCAGTTTTCGAGGGTGGAGTATTTTACCCAAAATTGTTGATTCGCCAGACAGGAGGTGAGAGGATACTCTCGAGTATTAGCAGCTGAATTTATCAGATTCAACCACACCTGAAAGATTAGTATCTACAAGCAAAGTATCAGCACCAAAGTAGTATGGTAACAACGGTGTCAGAAACGATCTGTTGACACGGCAGACTATTTCTAACGGTCGTATCAATGGCGCCAGAAGTTGCCCATTGACGGAAGTTGTCTTTTCCCGTCAACACCGAGCGAACCAGAATTGCAGCAGGTAGCAGCAGTGTAACGAGTAACAGCAGTGGCAAGGAACAACAGTAGTGATAGCGGTAGCAAGTAGCAAAAGTAGCAAGTACCTGCAGCGCAAGCGACAGTAGTAACAACAGTAGCAAGTAGCAACAATAGTAACAACAGCAGTGCAGAGCAAGTAACATCAGTAATAGCAGAAGAGCAAAAATAGTAACAACAGCAGTGGGACAAACTCGTAGGCAATGGGTCGGTGATTCGTTTGGATGATATTCATCATGCAACAGTTATAACACGGAGAGATATGTGCCTAGCTCCCGTTCGTCAATGTGATGTAGGCATGCATTCCGTGTGTAGTCATACGTGCTTAGGGAAAAGAACTTGCATGACATCTATTGTCCATCCCTCCCGTGGCAGCGGGGTCCAAAAGGATACTACAGGATATTAACGTTCTCCTTTTAATAAAGAACCGGAACAATGCATTAGCACTTGGTGAACACATGAACTCCTCAAACTATGGTCATCACCGGGAGTGGTTCCGGTTATTGTCACTCCGGGGTTGCCGGGTCATAACACATAGTAGGTAACTACAACTTGTAAGATCGGATCTAAAACACACATATATTGGTGACAACATAATTATTTCAGATCTGAAATCATGGCACTCGGGCCCTAGTGACAAGCATTAAGCATGGCAAAGTAGTAGCAACATCAATCTTAGAACATAGTGGATACAAGGGATCAATCCCCGTCAAAACTAACTCGATTACATGATAGATCTCATCCTACTCATCACCGCCCAGCGAGCCTACGAATAGATTACTCACGAACGATGAAGAGCTTCATGGAATTGGAGAGGGAAGAAGGTTGATGATGACGATGGCGACGATTTCCCCTCTTCGGAGCCCAAAACGGACTCCAGATCTATCCTCCAGATGAAGAACAGGATGTGGCGGCACCTCCGTATCGCAAACGCGACGAAATCTTCTCTTCTGATTTTTTTCTGGGTGAAAGTGAATTTATAGAGCTGAGATTGGGGGCGGCAGAGCCACGAGGGCCCCACAAGCTTGGTTGCCGCGGCCAGGGGGTGGCCGCAGCAACAGGGCTTGTGGCCCACTGGCCCATCCCCTTCAGTGGATCTTTGCGCAGGTATTTTTCATATTTTCGCGAAAAATTCTCCGTAAATTTTCAGGACATTCCGAGAACTTTCATTTCTGCACAAAAACAACACCATGGCAATTCTGCTAAAAATAGCATCAGTCCGGGTTAGTTCCATTCAAATCATGCAAATTAGAGTCCAAAACAAGGGCAAAAGAGTTTAGAAAAGTAGATACGATGGAGACGTATCACTGCCCAGCCGTGACCTCGCGCCTCCATCCCAACAAGTACAGAGAGGATGAATCTGTCATATTGTTGTGTACTGATGATGTACATGTGGTAAACAATTATGGATGATGCATATTGCTTATCATATTGTTGTGTATTGATGGGAAGTGGATGAAATTTTGATAGAATTTTCACGCGCCCTGCGCCGTGGTGATGTATTGAGGTGATATGTTTATATGTGATATGTTCTTCAATTTGTATGTGTTAGTAGTGAATCATCTAAATTGTCACAATTTTCCTTTGCAAAACGGTCATTCTATTGCCTATCAATGTTTTTGACACCGTTTTAGGTAAAGTTGCACATTTAAATATTGACCCATTGTTCAGGGTCATTAGAGACAATTCACAGAGGAATCTACAGTTTCATAGTTGTTTCAGTCCAACAGCTTCGAGCCTTTCCACAGCTGAAAGTTCACAATAGCTTTTTCACAGCTCATAGCTCACAGCAGCTTCTACAGAAGCTGCAGCTCAACCAAACACAACCTTAGCGTGAAGGAGCTTGAGTAAATTCAGAACCAAGTTGTCAAGCGTATCAGGGCAAGAATAATCTTAGGTTCATAAGCTTTAGATATTTTCTATTATACGTGATTCATCCTATGTAAATTGGGTACCTGTCTATCTACATGATATTTTTAGATGAAATTCTACATAATATTAGTGTAACCTGCCATATCACTCCCATGTAAATTGACCCCCATATTACCGTAAAGAGTAGCGGTACTGCCCAACCTCCCAATTAGCCATTGCTTTGAGTTAATTGTCGTTGAGGTCCATGTCTGTCATTTTTTGTATTTTATTGTTATTCCTTTAAAAAATCTTGTTCCACGAGATAGTTCTTCCTCACGGAGATGAGTGAAATGAATTGTTTAAGAGACAGGGAACGTGTCAAGTTTGTGCTTTGCAAATGGGATACTATGCTCTATTCTAGATTTAATATTTGTGATATTCAATTACACTCCTCTGAATTGTACGTTACTGTAAGATGCTCACAAACTACATTAATTCACATTGGAAACAATAGCTGATTTGTTTTTCTGCTTTAGGTAATACCTGATTTTGTTATTTCTGCTTTAGGTTACGAGGACAGAGACTAACAGTAATGTTGATTGTACAAAATCTTGCAAAATGGAGAAAAAATTATTGGTGACCAGTATCTAGAGTGCGTTTAAGCTTCTAAATATACAACTTAGATTATCATATTAGGTACTCTTTAAAAGGTAAAGCAATAGCATTATTTCACTTTTACTGTAGATTTTTGGGCATGTTTTACTTTTACCATCTCAGATTCGCATAATTGCTTCGAGAGTGACGAAAGCTGCGCCCATGGTAGCCCACTCTCGTAGCCCATATTTAGTGTTATATACTATAGCTGGAGATACCATTTGTCATACTTTTTATTTTTTTATTGGTCGTGCTATGGATTCAACAAATTATGACAAACATGATGTGCAAAGATAGAGTAATAGACCATCCAATGAAGTTTACTGTGTGTTCTTGTCTATTTCGTCTACTTCATGTTTTTTGTTATAACATCTTGATATATTCAAATAAATTGCAAGTTATGATTGAATGAGTAGACATTTTTTATTATGTTATATTGGGCAACTAATAATGCAGGCTTACCAATCATGCGGTGTGAGTGCGAACCCGTGCCGTAGAAGGGGAGTTTTAGAGGTATGGTTAGGGGCAACGATGGACCGTCAGAGAAGGTGGCTCGGACAGGGCTGCACACGACATCGACGCGAGTTGCGACCACGGTCGAATGGTGGGTGATGGGGTTGTATATTAGGGGTAGGCCTATGGACCTGCTTCCCTAGGCCCACCTAGGACCCCTTATGTAGACCAGTGTCCTTCAAGTCACCGTTGTAGTCTCGACCTCACTCGGTATAGCATACCGTCACTCGACTTGCCTGAAGTCACTCGGATCTTCTTGTGTCATTCGGATGCCTCCTGGCACTCGGAGCATAGCAAGGCGATTGCACCGAAGGGGCAGCAACCGCTAAGGACTTAATTCATCACATGAACTGCAGAGAAGACTCGTGTTACCAGTAATGCCATGAGGTGTAGCTATCATTTCTATTAACTTCCTTACTTATTAGCATTAACTCACCTTTTAATGAAGCTCGGCCAGCCGCGGCATACGCTATATAAGCCACTCCCAGGCTTCTGCTCAAGGGTTCAGCATCTTGTAATCTTTCATACCCCATAAGAAAACATCAACCTTAGGGCTCGAGACGTAGGGTTGTTAGCACTTCCGAGTGGGGCTTGAACTCCTACATCCGAGTGTATCCACTGCGCCTAATTAGACCTCGCCCCTCCGTTCGTAGCCCTAAGTACTATTGTTAGGGTCATTCTCATGACAGATGGCGCCCACCGTGGGGCTACGTGTCTAGCAAATCCAACGCAGTTGGAGCTTTATTATATTTTTCGTTAACAGGATGACACTCGGCAAAGAAATCCTCTCCGGTTCCCTCAGCTTCGTCATCGACGACTCAGCGTGGTTGTAGGATGCGCCACTAGACACAAACGCCCTCCCTGCTCGAGATACGTCACATTTCAGTGCAGTCGCGCACGGAGTCCTGATCCGGCAGTCATTGATGTTGTATTGCTCAACGCCCCCATGCCCCGCTGCTGTTCGTCGCAAGAGCTTCTGGCGCTCGCGGATGCAACGGTAGATCAAGCACGCCATGGCCAACCAGGTCATCTTCGGGTAGGTGGCTATGCTCAGCTCCGATGAGCCCATCGCCAGCCTCTTTCCGTCATCAAGCAAGGAGTGACTGAGCGTCTTCGACTACGAAAGTAGTAGGGGTGTCACCGAGGTCTTGATGGCCGACACGAGTAGGGGAGGCAACACAGGTTTCGCTGCGAAGAATTCTCCCATGCGTGTGTGTCGCCACGGCGATGTCAGCCACCACATTCCAGAGCCACTCACCAAAAAGCAATGGGAGGAACTTCGGCGGAGGAGTGATCAAGCTCTCTGCACCCCCATCATGGGGAACACTCCGAAGGAGATCGCGCTCGAGAATGCACGACTAGACAATCTGGCCAAGCGCGAACAACTTGAGCGACTTCAGCTGTCCCTCGACGCTCGGGACGTGAGGGACCAGCGGAGCTCCAGCCCAGTCGTCGCCAGTTGTTCCCGAATGATCGCCCATCTCACATCGAGCTGATGCAGACACCTTTGTTGAACCTGGCCACAGCCACTCAGATCGCTGATTCCATTCAGCAGAGTGACAGTGAAGCCGGGGTAGGCATTCGATAGATCTAGGATCTGTTGAAGACTGCCATGCAGCAGAATTTCACGATGTCGTAGTCACGGCATCGCATTCACATCAAGTCCGTCCAGGCATACACCACGTAGTCGGCTCATAGCCCACACATACAAGGAAGATGCCAAAGGTCTCCTCCTCTTCCGAGAGGCCCGCACGGGGACTGGAGGCAAGTCCATCAAGTCTCAAGCACGTCACCTCCCCCGAGGAGTGGCTCACTCGGTCGCCGACCCATGACCATAGGCCAAGGCACAAGCAGCATCGTGGTAATGGGGACGATAACTATCAGGGCCCATGAGTTCAACACTCGGTCTATAATCATGCAACACGTGGCTGATCGGTCGCGAGCTGTCCGGGGAGTGTCCGACTCGAGTGCTTCGGCCGACACATCCGAGAGGCAGATATCCCCTCCAACTATTAGTTGGCCACGGGGATCAGAAAGTTCAATGGTGAGTCGAAGCTAGAGACCTTGCTGGAGGACTACCGAGTGGCCCTCCAGATAGGCGGCGGTGAAGATTACTTAGCTATGAACCATCTGGCCCTCATGTTGGAGGGGTTTGCAAGGGTGTGGCATCCACAACTGAGGTGATCTCGCCCGAGTGTTCGTCAAGACCTTCGAGGGCACATACAAGCGTCTAGGCGACCTTACTAAGCGGCAGCATTGTGTCTAGAAGAGCAACAAGGCTATTAGGGAATACATCCAACGGTGGACCACACTGCACAATGATGACGAGTTGATGGATATACTTCTCGCCGCTCATTGGTTACCCCAAGTGGAAGGTGGAGATGTAGTCAGTAGCAGATTTCCATTACACGGGGACTGTATGGTTTATCGAACCAGGAGGACTCCTAGGCTCAACAAGTAGGTGTCTTCCACCCTGGCGCTAGTAGAAGACGTGGACCTGCACACACAACAAATAACTTTGCTCCCAACGAGTACAGAGAGGTTGTCAATCTCTACAGCCTTGTAGTTTGCAAAGGATCAAAACACAAGCAGGAAAGTAATAGTGATTGCAACAGAAAAGTAAAATGAAAGCGGTAAATGATGGAGGTGTAAACAATGATGGTGATACGGACCGGAGTCACATGATGTTCACCAGTGATGTCTCTCTCCCAAAAGACGATAAACAACTATGCATGGGTAAACAAATCACAGTTGGGCAATTGACATAATTATGATCGCACCGGAATGCAAATTATGCTACTTGATAGTTAGAGGTTCAATAGTAATGGGCAGTACGCCAAGACAAGTAGACCGTTTATTCATCAGCATCTACTTACTAATCATCCACCTTGAGATATCTATCCAGAACATCTCACCGGTATTAAGTTGCGAGCCCCACCCAAAGTGTAAACTCAAAGCAACGGAGAACTGCATTAACCAACTATGCGTAAGGTAAACAATCCTTGCAACCGTGGTCACAAGCACCGTTGTTTTCTCCCTGGTGGCAACAAGCACATCCCCTAGTCTCATGTTTTTGTCACTCAAGCTAGACATCGAGGGGCATGAACCCACAATCGTGCATAACACACCCTCTTGGAGTTACAATCTACTACTCGGCCAAACCAATAAATAGCAACGGAGAACATGCATGAATCACTAAGGAACATAATATAAAAGGATAATCAAATATATAACTCATAACAATCTGAACATAATCTCATAATCCATCGGATCCCAACAAAGCTAGCATAGCAATAGCAAGAGAATTACATAGATGCCTTGATCATGTAGGGCAGCTCACAAGGACTAACCGTTGAAGCACAAGCTTGGAGAGAAGACATCACATAGCTACTGGACACGGACTTATGGTCCAAGGAGGACTACTCACGGCACGTCCGGGAAGCGTCCATGGCGGTGGAGAAGCTCCCGGGGGACAATCTTCCCTCCGGCAGGGTGCCGGGAAGAGGTCTCCTGACGCTCCCGATCTCGGAAGCGCTGCGGCGGCGGAACGATGGAGAAATTTGCGATTCCAGAAGTCATGGAAGGGTTTCCTCTCTCGGCTCTAAATATAGGCCAAAGGAGGGCACTGGAGGAGGTGGAGCCCACCCAGGCGGCCTCCTGGCGCGGCCTAGGGCCTGGCCGCGCTAGCAGGTCACCTGGGCAGCCCGTGTCCCCCCTCTGGCCCATATTCGGTGATCCGGAAGCTTCAGTTTCACTGATTTTTTATATATTTTTTCTAGAATTTCTTGGGCTTCGGAAAATTGGGTAAAAGCCCCTGCAAAATAGACATCGGCACACAGAAACTGGCACTAGGTGCACCGAATTAGTAGGTTAGTCCAAATATGTGCAAAATGTTATAAAAGTGTAGCTAAACATGTAACAATGTCACCCAAAAGATCATGGAACAAGCAGAAATTATAGATATGTTTGGGACGTATCAACATCCCCAAGCTTAATTTTTGCTCGTCCTCGAGTAGATAAATGATAACACAATAGTTTCTGTGTTGACATGCTAACACACATATAAGAACTTTCAAAGTAAAGAAAGTGAGATATGCAATTCAAGTCGAGACGATAACAAGCAAGAGTCTACATCTAGTATTGGGCTTAGCAAAGTAAGAACATAAAGGTGCAAGAGCTCTCGCTGTCCGTGACTCGAATGTCTCCAAATGGTGTTTGCGTGCAAGAAGTGGGAGATGGGTTGAGATCATAAAATATTTTTTAATTGAGAACTCAATCTACTAAAATTTCACACTTGTTCTCCTTCAAATCTTATTTTGACTCATCCCCAGACCACTAGTCAGGCACAAGTCAAAATGATCCTCTCCCTTTCGATTTTGAGCACTCATGCAATGGATGAGCATAAGCAAGATATGTTGGAACTTAGGATTGCAAATATAATAATGATGGGGAAGCAAGACAAAAATGTGTGAAAGGCTCACATCAACAAGGACAACCATAGGCAAGAGAAAGCCAAATGATAGATATGACATGAGGAGTAGGGATTGCCATGTAACGGATGCACATATGAGCTAAGGTAAGCTCTCCAATGGAACTAGTGGAGGTGCATCCAACTTGTTTGCTCATGAAGACCTAAAGCTCATTTGAGGATGCTCATCATTGGAATATGCAAACCAAGTTCTATAGTGTAAGGGTCCCCACATAGTTATGCATGAATGATAATCTCTATGTAGTACCAATATAGCAATGGAGTACGAGTGTAGATCTTCAAAAGGAATAGTAGTGTTGCCCCCTTCTCTCTTTTTATTTTTTTATTTTTTTGTGGCCTCTTTGGCTCTTTCTTTTTATCTCTCATTTGTCCTCTTTGGGATCTTTTGTTTGTATCTTTGGGATCTTTTCCTCTCTTAAGGGCAACACTCTATGTTTTACATGAATAAAAAGAAAAATCATCACACTTTATAAGAAGTACTCAACACAAAGACAAGTGCAAACTATCATGATGTATGCAAATGTATGCCTCTACTAGTGTAGCAGGATATGCAATGATACTAGTGCGTCATGTAGCAATAATTGGAGCAAGGCCTAACTATCATGCGGCTCTATGATCAAGCAAAAGCATGTATGACATGAAGATCAAGTCATGAAATGGTGGATGTTGCATGGTAATGTATCTCGGAAAGGCTATGGAAATGCCTTAATAGGTAGGTATGGTGGCTATTTTGAGGAAAGATATAATGAGGCTTATGTATGACAGAGCGTATCATGTCATGGGTTTGGATGCACCGGCGGAGTTTGCACCAACTCTCAATGTGAGAAAGGGCAATGCACGGTACACAAGAGGATAGCAAAATATGGATGGTGGAAGTGCCAACAATTGAATACTCACATTAGTCCGAAGAACTCATACACTTATTATCTGTAACTCTCTAACTAGTTAGGAAATTCACAAAGAGACAAGTACTCCGAGGAGGAGTGTTTGGGGGTTTGGTTATCCTTGTGCATCCTCGACTCATGGTAACGTGAGGGTACTCTATATATTCCAACCCCTCCAGAGGTTAGCGATCAATTTAGTAACTAGAGTTCTCAACTAATTTCAGTTTTTGAAAAACACACAGATTTCCCAAAATACGATACCTATCACTAATAGGCTCAAGCTATTGGCACCAACAGTCCAAACATTACTCAAATCAATACCTCAAAACTATTGCAGGTTACTACTATACTTAAATAGCAACCTCAATTACCTACTCATGCAAGACACACAACTCAGTGCAACGAGCCAACTCTCTAAACAAGATAAGCATGATAACTCAGGAGAGTTCCAAAAGCAACCTAAATAAAAGCTCTTAAAAAGATAAGCATGAAAACTAAGAGCTAAGCATGACAGTAGCTACTAAAAGACAAAGAACACACAAAAAAGATAAGCATGGAAACCTATGTTGTGTTCTAGAGGGGAATGGAGCGTGTGTCTCTCCCAAACAAGGTAGGCTCGGTTCCCACTTGTTATGAACAGCAAGCAAAACTAAAAGAAACTAAAAACTAAATAGCGGGACGCTCCAAGCATAACACATATCATATGAAGTGATAAAAATATAGCATGGAGATGGACAAACTGATGATTGTTGATAGAGAAGGGGACACAGGGGGGCATCCCCAAGTTTAGACGCTTGAGTCTCATTTGAATATTTCTTGGGGTGCGTGGGGGCATCCCCAAGCTTGAGCGCTTGACACTCTTGTATTTTCTTTCATCATCTCCCATCGCATACTTGAAAACTCCCTTCATACGAAACTCATCATAAGCTGATTAGAGTGGTTAGTTCCCTTAATAAAATAATTCATTACCTCTTGGAAATTAAGATTTTCATGAAAAGCTACTGCTTCTTATGAATGCCAAAAGGTTTTTGCAAATAAAAAGTAAGCTTAGGATTTTCAAAACAATGAAAACGCAAAATATGGCAGAATGTGGCAAAAACAGAACATCACGTAGTAAATAATGTATTCAGGACACTTCTGCAACTCAAATCAAAAGACTTAGAACAAATGCCAGACAATTACATAGAGCATGTTGTCAAAAAATCAGATCAAAAAGATGATCTGGTGATTTTTGGCAATTTTTTCCATCAAGCAGACATAATCTATTTCTGGACAACATGTCACAATTTTTGAACTTTCTTGCAATCGGAGGCTATAACTTGGCACAAAGCTTAAAAATAAAGATACAATGATGTTGCTGTAGTAGTAACAAGCATCAAGACCACTAAAACAAAAAGTAAGAACAAATTGGGTTGCCTCCCAACAAGCACTTCCTGTTATCCCTTTGAGCTAGGCATGATGCAAGAAGGAGGATCAAGATTTTCCGAGGTCATCGGAATTATAATAACCTTCAAACGGATCCTCAACAAGTTCATCCTTATTTTTCCTAACGGGTACGTACCTTTTGCTTTCCCACGTAAGCGTGTCTGTCCTTTACCTATATCAATGAAGCCTCTCATGGCTCGGAGGAAGTGCCTTCCAAGCACTATATTCCCTTTGTTGAGCTCCATGATGAAGAAATCAACCGTTGCATTCCACTTAGAGAATGTAACCTGGACATCTTTTACCTTTCCCTGGATTTTAGAAATATCACCATTAGCATGTTCATGATAAGATGAAAAAAATTCCAAGTCTAACCAGAGAGAATCATAAACAACTTTTGGCATTGTAGAAACCATGGATCAAATAACACAATAAGCAAGGAAGTCTTGGTTAGAGATGCTAATTCCAACAAAAGTTTCCCAGTCATCATCTATTTTCAAAATATGTTCCATATCAACCATGGGTTTCTCTCTTTCTTTTAAGTCTAGAGCATCTATTTTCCTTTCAATAGTAGCAAGTCTATCTATAATAGTGTCATAACCATGATTATAAACAAGATTATTAGATAGACCATGTATAATGTCAAGATCTCTTGCCTCATCACACTCTAAGAAATCTCCTTTAGCTATAATATCAAGAGAGTGTTTCCACCATATAAAGAGACCATGATAAAAATTTCTAAGCATAATTTTGATAGGTATCCAAGGCATAATTCTTTTGTGTGCTTCAGAAATTCTATCCCATGCTTTCTTCATATTTTCACCACTCCTTTGATGGAAATCTAGGACCTCAGATTCCTTCCAAGTATAAAATCTTCACATGCTTGACAACTAAAAGCAAAAGTAACTATTTTTTGTGTGGTTTTTGGTATAAGACTCTAAAGCAAAAACTAAAAAGCAAACTAACAAGACTAAAAAGCAAAGGTAAAGGATAGCATGCAACTCTCCTATCTTGAAGACTAGAGTCCCCGGCAATGGCGCCAGAAATTTGTTTGATGACGAGTTGACGGATATACTTCTCGCCACTCGTTGGTTACCCCAAGTGGAATGTGGAGATGTAGTCAGCAGCAGATTTCCCTTAGACGGGGACTCTAAGGTTTATCGACCCAAGAGGACTCCTAGGCTCAACAATTAGGTGTCTTCCACCCTGGCGCTAGCAGAAGACGTGGACCTGCACACACAACAAATAACTTTGCTCCCAACGAGTACAGAGAGGTTGTCAATCTCTCCGGCCTTGTAGTTTGCAAAGGATCAAAACACAAGCGGGAAAGTAATAGTGATTGCAACGGAAAAGTAAATGAAAGCGGTAAATGATGGAGGTGTAAACAATGATGGTGATATGGACCGGAGTCACATGATGTTCACTAGTGATGTCTCTCTCCCAAAAGAGGATAAACAACTATGTTTGGGTAAGCAAATCACAATTGGGCAATTCACAAAATTATGATCGCACCGGAATGCGAATTATGCTACTTGATAGTTAGAGGTTAAATAGTAATCGGCAGTCCACGAAGACAAATAGACCATTTATTCATCAGCATGTACTTACTAATCATCCACCTTGAGTTATCTATCCAGAACATCTCCCGATATTAAGTTGTGAGCCCCACCCAAAGTGTAAACTCAAAGCAAGGGACAACTGCATTAACGAACTATGTGTAAGGTATACAATCCTAGCAACCGTGGTCACAAGCACCGTTGTTTTCTCCTTGGTGGCAACAAGCACATCCCCTAGTCTCATGTTTCTGTCACTCAAGCTAGACATCGAGGGGCATGAACCCACAATTCTGCATAACGCTCCCTCTTGGAGTTACAATCTACTACTCGGCCAAAGCAATAAATAGCAAGGGAGAGCATGGATGAATCACTAAGGCACATAATATAAAAGGATAATCAAATATATAACTCATAACAATCTAAAGATAATCTCATAATCCATCGGATCCCAACAAATCGAGCATAGCAATCGCAAGAGAATCACACATATGCCTTTACCATGTAGGGCAGCTCACAAGGACTAACCATTGAAGCACAAGATTGGAGAGAAGACATCACATAGCTACTGGTCATGGACCCATGGTCCAAGGAGGACTACTCACGGCCCGTCCGGGAAGCGTCCATGGCGGTGTAGAAGCTCCCGGAGGTCAAGCCTCCCTCCGGCAGGGTGTCAGGAAGAGGTCTCCTGACACTCTCGATCTCGGAAGCACTGCGGCGGCGGAACGATGGAGATATTCGTGATTCGAGATGTTGTGGAAGGTTTTCCTCTCGGGACTCTAAATATAGGCCAAAGGAGGGCACCAGAGGAGGTGAGGCCCACCCAGGCGGCCTCGTGGTCTGGCCTAGGGCCTGGCCGCGCCTGCAGGTTGCCCGAGCAGCCCATGGCCCCCCTCTGGCCCATCTTCGGTGATCCGGAAGCTTCTGTTTCGCTGATTTTTTATATATTTTTTCTGAAATTTTTCAGGCTTTGAAAAATTAGGTAAAAGCCCCTGCAAAATAGACATCAGTAGACAGAAACTGGCACTGGGTGCACTGAGTTAGTAGGTTAGTCCAAATATGTGTAAAATGATATAAAAGTGTAGCAAAACTTGTAACAATGTCACCCAAAAGATCAGGGAACAAGCAGAAATTATAGATACGTTTGGGACCTATCACACAACACCATGGAGAATGTCACCAAACACCACGCCGTGTGCGCTTTCAAAGCGGGCACTCGGTATCGGGAGCTGATTCTCAAGTTTGGCCGATCCGGGGACGTGTACGTCAGTAGGGCCATGGAAATCGTCAATCGGCATGCGAATGGTGAAGAGGAAAACCACCTCCGCAGCGACAAAGCCGAGCCAGCGAAACCCCTCAGTCGGGCAACGCCGGGAAGACGCAGAAGCGAAAAGGCGACCCATCGGGTAAAGACGAAGTAGGTGTCGTCCCACGGCAGAGCCAAAACAATTCCAAGAAGAAGAAACATGATTGGGCAGGAAAAAATAAGGCAGAGTCCAAGTGCAGCCTTTTGGACCAGCCATGCCCGATTCAGGCTCGGAAGGATGACGAAGGGGAGACCATCCTGGCCAAGCACATAGCTCACGACTGTCGTCTGCTTTAGAAGGAGATGGACGGGAGCCCTCCGAGGACAATGAAGATGAGGATGACCCAACAGACACCTCCGGGTATCCAAACATCGAGGGGTCCCTCATGATCTTTGCTGACATCGAGAGCAAGAGCCGATAGAAGGTTATCAATCGGGAGGTGAACATGGAAGCCCGGCTGTCACAAATACCTCGACCGGGTAAAGACACCCATCACATTCGACCAATCGGATCACCCGACCAACATAGCCACCCCCAAAATGCACGCGTTGGTGGTCGAACCTGCGGTCAACGGGTTCCGACTGCGGAGAGTCCTCATGGACGGTGGCAGCAGCCTCAACTTCATTTACGTCGACACTCTCAAAGCCATGGACATCCCGCACGTTATCCCGACTGAGCAAGAGTAACATGTTGTTTCACGGGGTCATCCACGGAAAGAAGGCCGAATCACTCGTCCAGATCACTCTGAATGTCGTATTCAGCAGCGGGAAGAATTTCCGCAAGGAGAAATTGACATTTGAAGTGGTTCACTTTCACAGTGCCTATCATGCCATCCTGGGTAGGCCCACCTATGCACACTTCATGGCCCGCCCGTGTTACGTGTATCTTAAGCTTAAGAAGCCAGGACCGAAAGGCGTGATCATGGTGACTAGCAGTCGGAAGGTTGCCGAGGAGTACCTCCAGCGAGGCTCTAGGATCTCCAACGAGTAGGTCCTCCCAGTCGAGCTCGATGGGTACAAGAAGGCAGTGGACACCACAGATCTGCTCAAGTCAAAACGACCAACTACTGAGTCTGTGTTTCAGTCGGCCGGAGAGACGAAGTAGGTCCACGTCCACCCCACCGATCCGAGTTCTTCTGCGATGAACATCTCAACTTCACTCGAAGAGAAATAGGAAGTCGGGCTCATCCAGTTCCTCCGTGAGAACTAGGACATCTTTGCATGGAAGCCGTCTGACATGCCGGGGGTTTCTAGGGAGCTGGCTGAGCACCGCCACCGAGTGGACACAAGGTCAAATCCATCAAGGAATACCTACACTGCTCCTTCATGGAGAAGCGTAGGGCGATCGGCGAGGAGATCGCTCGGCTCGTAGATGACGAATTCATCCGCGAGGTCTACTACTCCGAGTGGTTAGCGAACGTGGCCATGGTACCAAAGAAGAACAATTCACTCCGAATGTGTATTGACTTCAAGCACCTCAATCGGGCCTACCCGAAGGACCACTTCCCTCTGCCACACATAGATCAAATCATATATTCGACTGCCGGATGTGAACGTCTGTCATTCCTGGATGCGTACTCGAGGTACCACCAGATCCATATGTATGGACCTGACGAAATAAAAACAGCCTTCATCACCCCATCTGGGTGTTTGTGTTACATCACGATGCCTTTCAGCCTCAAAAACGCTGGAGCTACCTTCCAGCACATGATTCAAAAGTGCCTACAGGAACAGATTAGTCAGAATGTCAAAGCGTACATGTACGACATCATGGTCAAGTCCAGGAAAGGTTTCGACCTCCTGGCCGACCTCGCCGAAACCTTCGCAAACCTACGACGTTTCAGGATTAAGCTCAATCCGACCAAATGCACGTTCGGTGTACCAGCTGGAAAACTACTCGGTTTCCTCGTTTATGAATGAGGTATCTATTGGGTAACGTTGCATGGGAAACAAAAAAATTCCTACGCTCACCAAGATCAATCTATGTAGTCAAACGTCTTCGTGACCCAAATCGCAGTCCGTCCTGCAATCTCATCATGATTCGTCCCGCGATCCCATCATGATCCATCCTGATCTAGTGCCGAACGGACGACACCTCCGCGTTCAGCAAATGTACAGCTCGATGACGATCTCCACCTTCTTGATCCAGCAAGAGGGGCCACAGACGTAGCTGAGTTCTCCGACAGCACGATGGTGTGGCGGCGATGTTGGTGTAACAATCCCGGAAGGGCTTCACCTAGCACCACCAGAACCGATCTAGAGGAAAAACAAACTAGAGGGAGGGAGAGAGGGCCGGGTCTTGGATTAGGGTGTGGCTGGCCACTCTCCCCTGCACTATATATAGGAGGAAGGAGGGGTGGTTGGGGCGCCCAGGGGTTTCCACTATTGCCTTGGCCGCTTCCCGAAAGGATGAATCCTTCTCCACCAAGGGAGGTGAATTCCTACTCCTAGTATGACTCCTTCCCCACTTGGCCTTGCTACTGCAACAAAAGACCTTCCAATGGCGCCAGAAACAAGCGTGCTGACGGGAGACTATTCTTGTCTTGATACTCCTCAGCAACGGCACCAGGAATCCTTCTGCTACGGCTACGCCTTTAGGGACTTCCTTGGCAAATATGCAAAGGATTCCCCCGTGGCCTTGGAGCCTTGCGTTGGTGTTCCCTCGAAGCAGAAAGGGTGATGTAGCACAGTGGCGGTAAGTATTCCCCTCAGTTTTGAGAACCAAGGTATCGATTCAGTGAAGGAATATCACAAGTACCTGCACAAACACAAAGAGCTTGGACCCAACGCTATGAAGGGGTTGTCAATCCCTTATAGATTGTTTGCCAAGTGAGAACTGAAAGAAACAAATAAACAAAGCAAAGTAAAAGCAAAAGTGGAAACGATAGGTGTGAATAGACCCGGGGGCCGTAGTGTTCACTAGTGGCTTCTCTCATGAAAGCAAGTAGACGGTGGGTGAACGAATTACTGTCAAGCAATTGATAGAACCGCGCAAAGTCGTGACGTTATCTATGTCAATGATTATATCTATAGTCATCACATCCAAAACAAGTAGACCGATACTTTCTGCATCTACTACTATTACTCCACACGTCGACCGCTATCCAGCATGCATCTAGTGTATTAAGTTCATGAGAATAGAGTAACGCCTTAAGCAAGATGACATGATGTAGATGGACAATCTCATATCTATGATAAAAGCCCATCTTGTTACCCTTGATGGCAACAACATGATGCGTGCCTTGCTGCCCCTTTTGTCACTGGGAAAGGTCACCACACGGTATGAACCCAAAACCAAGCACTTCTCCCATTGCAAGAATCATAGATCTAGTTGGCCAAACAAAACCCAAGACTCGGAGAGACTTACAAGGATATCAAATCATGCATATAAGAAATCAGCAAAGACTCAAATATATATCATAGATAATCTGATCACAAATCCACAATTCATCGGATCACGACAAACACACCGCCAAAGAGGATTACATCGGATAGATCTCCATGAAGATCATGGAGAACTTTGTATTGAAGATCCAAGAGAGAGAAGAAGCCATCTAGCTACTAACTACGGACCCGTAGGTCTGAAGTGAACTACTCACGAGTCATTGGAGGGGCGATGATGTTGATGCAGAAGCCCTCCAACTCCAAAGTCCCCTCCGGCAAGGCACCGGGAAGGGTCTCCAGATGAGATCTCATGGAAACGGGAGCTTGTGGCGGCCGAAAAGTTTTTTCGTGGATGCCCTAATTTTTTCTGGATTTTAGGGAATTTATAGGCCAAAGACCTAGGGCAGGGGAGCGCTAGGGGGGCCACAAGCTTGGTTGATGCGGCCTCCCCCCTGGCCGCGGCAACAGGGCTTGTGGGCCCCCTGTGGGCCCACTTGCTTGGCCCTCAAGCCTCCCGATCTTCTTCCGTTCTAGAAAATGCATTTCGGGGATTTTATTCCGTTTGGACTCCGTTCCAAAAGCAGATCTGAAAAGAGTCAAAAACACAGAAAAAACAGGAACTGGCACTTGGCACTGAGTTAATAAGTTAGTCCCAAAAAAGATATAAAAGGTAAACAAAACATCCAAAGTTGTCAAGATAACAGCATGAAACCATCAAAAATTATAGATACGTTTGAGACGTATCAGGCCTCCTCCCAAAAATCATCAAAAACTTTTGTTGCATTTGGAGAACTTTTATTTCTGCAAAAAAACAACACCATGATAGGTTTGCAGAAAACAGTGTCAGTCTGGGTTAGTTCTAATCAAATCATACCAAAACCATACAGAATTGTGATAAACATGGCATGAATACTTCAGAAATTATAGATACATTGGAGACATATCAGTCCACTGCTCTCCAGCAGCACATCTGTGTCTCCGAGAAGTTGACCAGCCAGGCCTTGTCCATTCCAAGGTTCATGCATACGGTCGTCGACCATGATGACGAAGACATCCGAAAGGCAGGGCCTCCGAGGAGGCTAGAGCCATGTTTTTGCATATTGATGGAGCTTAGATGATGTTCCGGTGGACCTTTATGTCTTGAATAGATCGCCAGGAGCTAGGTGTGTCCGGATCATCCAAGATGACACTCCTGTTATGATAATTTCTTGCGCCCCAACTCCCCAAGAAATTCAAAGTGTGAAGTTGTGTATACAAGGTACATGTCTACTACTAGGTAGAAGGGGCAGCAGAGCCCATATCCCTATTTAGGAGGGACACGAGTTCGACCCGTGGTCATGCAGATGCTTTTAGAAGGGGCGAGGAAATTTCGCCGAGCTTCCCGCCGTGCCGCCTCTTATGCCCTCTAGGTGTTGGCTGCCAAGGTTGTCAGAATCGTGATTTTATTGTACGATTCTATGACTTTACGATCCAATCTACCCCCCCCCCCCCCCGGGTTCTAAAGTTTTAGTTCATAAAATTCACATTTCTACAATCCTGATAGTTAAGATTCTACGATTTTGTGATCCTGCCATCGGAGCTCCGATCCGATTCAAAATCATGATTCTGAGAACCTTGTCGACTGCATAGGCCGTTGTCAGCTCCTCTGTCTCGAGGGAGTGCTTTGTGTTGCCGTTAATAGTGATGATCCCGTTGGGCCCTGGCATCTTGAGCTTAAGGTACGCGTAGTGCGGCACCGCGTTGAAGCAGGCATAGGCATTATGACCAAGCAATGGGTGGTATTCGCTGCAAAAAGGGACTATATCGAAAATCAAGTTTTCACAGCGGAAGTTGTCGGGGGAGCCGAAAACAACTTGTAGTACAAGAGTGATTGTGCATCGCGCCTCCACGCCGGGTATCACTACCTTAAATCTGGTTTTGCTGTGTTGGATTAGGAATAGGTCAGTCCCCATCTTCCTAACTTTGTCCGCATATATCAGGTTCAGGCTGCTTCTGCCATCCATAAGGACGCGGGTAAGGTGAAACCCATCAACAATGGGGTCCAGAACCAGGGCGACTCACCCGCCACGACGGCTACTGGTCAGATGGTCCTTTTTATCGAAGTTAATCGGACAGGCTATCCATGGAGTGCGCCTCGAGGCTGCAGGATGTACAACGTAGATGTCCTGAAGTGCACGTTTTCTCTCCTTTTTAGGAATGTGAGTAACACAAATCATGTTCACTTCCTTTACCTCAAAGGGCAACTGTTCATCCTCGTCGATGTTCATCCTTGTCGTCATCGCTCCTGGACTAGACCTTACCTAGCTCCTCGGCCAGGGCCTTGCCAGCCTGTTTGAACACTCAACAATTTCGATTGGTGTCAGTGACAAGTTTATCCAGGGTACCGTGGATTTGGCGGGGTTTTCTCAAGTATTTTGTGAAGAGCACTTGGGCCGTCCTTGCTTCCTTTGAAGGATTTAGTTTTGGTTCCATCCCATGAGCTCGTGGATCCTCCAAGAACTGATGGGTCTTCGGTGTCACTGTCATTGTTCTTGTTTTAGCACTTGTGCTTGTTGCGCCTCGGCTTGTCGTTCTCGTCCCGAAGTTCCGAGGTACCGAGGACGCTCCTTTGGGAGATGCGGGCTAGCTAGCTATCCTCTCTCCTGCAAAAACTGGTCATTAGTGCCGTGAGGGACACCATGGTCCTTGGTTTATCTTGTCAGAGCTGCTGGGCCAACCATTTGTCCCGGATACTATCTATGAATGCTGCAATGGCCTCGGTGTCCGGGCAGTCAACAATTTGGTTATTTTTAGTTAAGAACCGATTCCAGAATTTATGATATGATTCGCCACACTTCTGGATGACATGGTTGAGATCATCGGTATCTGGGCGCCGAAAATAAGTGCCCTGAAAATTGGACCTGAAAGCGTCATCCATCTCTTCCCAGCTTCTGATGGAATTTCATGGCGAGCTATGGAGCCAATGGTGTGCCACACCCTTAAGCTTGAGTGTCAATTATTTTCTTGCGTGAAGATAATCTCTGCGGACCATGTGGATGTGTAGAAGGAAATCTTCTATCTAGATGGCCATGTCTATTGTGCGATCATATTGGTCGATGTTCATGGGTTGAAACCCTTCAGGGAACTAATGTTCCATAACCTCGTTTGTGAAGCATACTGGTGAAAGGATCGATATGGTTGACTAGAGGGGGGGGGGTGAATAGGAAACTACCCATTTTCAGCTTATCTTAACAAATTAGCGTCAGCTACAAAGGTTCTCTATGTGAAGAGCTAGGTGAGCAACCTATATGATGCTAACTACAAGGATAACAAGTGCAAGCAAAGTATACACCACAACCACAATTAGTACAAAGTAAAGGTAAGAGATAACCGCAAGTGGAACCGGTGGAGACGAGGGTGTGTTACCAAAGTTCCTTCCCTTTGACAGGAAGTACGTCTCCGTTGGAGCGGTGTGGAGGCACAATGCTCCCCAAGAAGCCAGTAGGGCCACCGTATTCTCCTCACGCCCTCACACAATGCGAGATGCCGTGATTCCACCTGGCGCCCTTGAAGGCGGCGACCGCACCTTTACAAACAATGTTGGGGCTATCTCCACACAAAACTTGGAGGCTCCCAAGAAGACTACGAAGCTTCACCACAATGGAATGTGGCTCCGAGATGATCTGAACCGTCTAGGGTGCTCAAACACCCAATAGTAACAAGATCCGCAAGGGATTAGTGGGGGGAATCATATATCTCTTGGTGGAAGTGTAGATCAAGGTCCTCTCAAGCAATCCCTCGAAAATCAACAAGTTTGATTGGCTAGGGAGAGAGATCGGGCAAGAATAAGCTTATGGAGCAATAATGGAGCTTAGGGAGGTTAAAGGTAATCTCCTAGGAGAAGAAGACACTTTTATATAGTGGGTGGGTAAAATCCAACCGTTACCCACCCACCACAGCAATAGCCAAGCGGTACTACCGCTTTGCATCTCACCAACCACGGTAGTAATAAATTACTACCATGCCTAGTACCGCGAGAGGAAAAGTATGCGAAAAAGTCCGTCGGAGTGGTAGTAAAAAATTACTACCGCTCTAAGGGCGGTAGTACCGCTCATGGAGCGGTAGTACAAAATTACTACTGCTCCGGGAGCGGTACTACCGCTGTGCGAGCGGTACTACCGCTGACACCAGCGGTACTACTGCTGGGCCTTTTGCTTAAACATCACATATGGGTAAGGAGCTCCACTGTAGCTAGGGAAAAGGTGGTGCACTAAATGTGTACGTGATGATTCCACCCAAATCTTTCTAACGCGAACCCTCTCTTAATAGTACGACATTCCTACGACTCAAATCCACCAAAGGTAAACGTAGAAAGCAACCGTCTTCGAGAGATTCCGAGGGGCATCGAATCGTCTTGTGCCTAGATATGAATTATCTGAAATGCTCAATGCACACGATTAGTCCGCACACGCATTGTCATCATTCACTAAAACCTCTTAGTGAGAAATATTCCCTAAAAATCTCCCCCTTTTTGGTGGAATGATGACAATACAGGATTTGCACATAAAGAATATAGATAAAACATATGCAAAACCAAAAATCTACAAGCTAGAGACAAGCTCCCACTGGGTGTGTGCATACCAACACACAACCAAGGAAAAAGCACCCCCTAGATTTTATAGACTAAGCAATCCTTGCAACATAAAAGAGTAGAAATTTATATATGGAAGCAAGGCATAGCATGTGAGCTTGAAGATAAAGGTACAAGATAATAACACTCACAAGCTAATAATAAAATAGATAATAATGAGATAAAGTATAGGGAAGATATAACATATGTATCACACCATATGATAAAGTCTGACGTCTCATAGCTTCACCCATAAAGCAAAGACAACCAGCGAAACCAACTAAAGTTCAACAAATGAAACAACCATGAAAACGAGAAAACGAGAAAATCCTACACTCACTCCCCCTTTGGTATCGGGACACAAAAAAGGTAGGGAGGACACCTACGACATAGGTGGTAGCTCGAACTAGAGAGAATATAGCCATATGTCTTCGATCTCCTCCTAAACATACTCCTCATCTGAGTCGTTGTCGGTCTCCTCCTCAGAGTCCTGGTCTGATGCAGCCCACTGCAGATTGTTCTTCTGCATCCACTCAGCCTACGGGGTGATCTCTTGCTCAAATCCACTAGAGATGTGCACATCATGCTCCCTCATGATCAGCTTGTCACACTAACGACTCTCCTTCTGAGCGACATGGGTCATGTACTATCCCTTGGCCTGCATGCAGAACAAGGTCTTCATCTTGTTGGTGAGATTTTTGTCCCATGATGGCTCGGCAGAGGAAGGCATATGTGACTCTGGAACATCCTCATCCTCAGCAGCAGCCACATCCTCATCAGAATCCCTAGGGGCAGCAGGTGTATTTGAGGTGTTCACCCATTTGTCCTTCTGGCGCAGTTTGATGGGCTCATGACGAATCCAATTAGGAGGAAGAAAGTCAATAGCTGGAAATGACTTGGTCCATCTCATCTTTATTAGGTAGAACAGGTAAGGACCCTAGATTGGGACTTACGGTTCGAGATCGCGGAGTACAGCTCACTCCACATAACATGAGAGATATCTAGTGATCCAGAGGGGCGAGTCCGCCCCTTCTGACACATGATAAGCATATCTACTAGGTATGAGTGGACCCAGTCCTTGTTGCCAACTCTAGGAAACAGGGTGTTGCAAAGAATGTGGTGAATCACATCCAGAAAAGGGTTCATAACATATGAGACCTCACCAGATGGGGTTTCCTTCACAATGTAGAATGGTAGCAACTTCTCCTTGGCTATAGCAGTAGGGTTAGCATGTGGGCGCAAGCCAACTGGGTGGTAAAGCCCCTCATCCTAGACATGCAAATGATCCATGAAGTCCTTCCACTTAGCAGGTCGTACTTCACCATTTGTTAGCCAGGTCATGGTGCGGTCATCATCACTTTGAAAGTGAACAGTAGCGAAGAAGTGTGCCACTACCTTGTAATCAAAATCTTGCTGAAAATTGATGAGCTCCTCAATCTCAAGCTGTTCCACTATGGATAGAGAATCACCAAAGTATGCAAGGTCTTTCTTCAGATGGTTGATATCAATCCATTGCACAGGAACATACATATTCTTCTTCATTTTGATGACGTCTTCAAAAATAAGAAACTGGTCTTTATTCCAGAACATTTCACCTTCACGGAACTGTTCCCTATTGATGTTGTAGGGGTTGACCTTTCGGCGCAGCCGAAACTCTACAAGTGGCATGTTATTCCAATCAACAGTGTTCCTGGGCTTCTGAGCAGTCTTCTTGAAATTGCGCTTGCGTGCTTTAGAATCTTCGGGGCATCTGATGAGCGGGGACGCTTGGAGCTCGCATCCCGAGGTGGTTTAGAGCTTCTGGAACAACCACCTATGATACACAAAAAGAAAACACAACACAAAGGACACAAGACGTCAAGGCAAAGATCAAGAATCAACATAAAATACCCAAAAAAAGAGTGCAATGTGTGTGCTAAAGTTGGAGCAGTAGTACCGCCGTTGGAGCGGTAGTACCACCGTGAGAGCGGTAGTACCGCTGCTCGAGCGGTTACTACCGCTCTAACAGCAGTAGTACCGCTCCTCAGCGGTAGTACCGCTCCAGGAGGGGTGGTAGTACCCCACGGGAAAGCTGAGTGCCAGATTTGACAGTTGCATGAAACAAAAAACACCCCAAAAAAATTCAGATCTGGAACTACTGGGGTCCCCATCACACAAGGCACCCTACTATAGGAAGGATCTACCACCGAAGAACTTCCCTAATCAGTCTAGCAAGAGGATATGGTGCCATGAAGGAAAGAACACATACATGCCCCTAACCCTAGATTCAACAAAACTAAGCAAAAATGAAGGAAACGAGGGGTAGTACCGAGGTCCATGGCACGAGGGGAGGATCCCACCAATCGGAATTGGAGAAGGATGGCCGGAGATGGAGATCCGACGAGTCTCTTGGGCAGCAACTTGAGAGAGGAGATAGAGAAAAGAAGAAGAACTCGGGATGAATTGGTAAAGGGGGGAAAATTCCTCCCCTGCCCTTTGAATAACCCGTGAGGTCATGGCGGCGCGGTAGTACCGCTGTCATTGCGGTAGTAACGCTTAGCCAGTGGTAGTAAAAATTTACTACCATACTGGGGCGGTAGTACAGCTGTCCCACCAGTAGTAAAATTTTATTACCGTGCTGGGGGTGATAGTACCATGCCCCTATTGACAAAACTGCCTGGAAAACTTGCTCTACTCTCCTCGACAATAAAAAGTACTTGAACAATGCGAGTGGTCAAGAAAAGGGAGCAGAAAACCCAAACAAGGATAAGAAGCAACACCGACTCTTCTGACGGAGAGAGGGCGGTGGCCGAAGCAACCAATGTTTGAGACAAATGGTATGACACCACGAAGAATTATCCTTGGGTTCATGACCACAGCTCGTCTTTGAAGCACAAGTGCCATCAACAATGGCTAATGTGAAAGACTTGTTCAATCTATGCATAATAGGGGGAGGAGAAGTTCATTGAGAGAACAACACTCCCCCTATGTCCATGCCTACATCTAGAGCCGGATATAATGATGAGTGAGGTGTGGTGTGCCTGGTTTCAATCTACATTACTCGAATCAATGATATTTAGCTCATGCCTTAACTCATGAAACCTTCCTTCATCTAGAGGTTTGGTGAAAATATATGCAAGTAGCTCTTGAGTGTTATTGAAGAGGACCTCAATATCTCCTTGCTTGATATGATCTTGAATGAAATGATGACGTATATCAATATGCTTGGTCTTTCTATGTTGCACCAGATTAAGGGATATCTTGATAGCACTCTCATTGTCACACAGAAGAGGCAGGTTGTCACAAGTGACACCGTAATCCTTTAAAGTTTGCCTCATCCATAATATTTGAGTACAACAACTTGCAGCAGCTACATACTCACCTTCGGTGGAAGAAAGTGGCACACAGTTTTGCTTCTTCGAAGACCAACTTACCAAGGAACAACCAAGGAATTGGCATCCTCCAGAGGTTGAATTCCTTCCAACACAGTCTCAAGCCCAATCTGAGTCAGAGTAACCTAGTAAACTAAACCTTGCTCATTTGGGGTACCATAAGCCAAAGTTTGGGGTATGAGCCAGATATCGAAAGATTCATTTGACTGCCGCATAGTGCCTTTCCTTTGGTGCGGATTGAAACCATGCACAGATTCCCACACTCAACATGATATCGGGTCTAGATGCACAAAGGTAAAGCAAGGATCCAATCATGGAGCGATATACCTTTTGATCCACGGCTTTACTATTGGGATCACTGTCGATCTTGCATTTGGTTGGCATGGGAAATTTGACTAGCTTGACGTCCTCGAGCTCGAACCTCTTGAGCATGTGTTGAGTTTACTTGGCTTGTTTGATGAATGTTCCTTATCTTCCTTGTTTGATTTCAAATGCGGGAAAGAACTTCAACTCTCCCATCATTGACATCGCAAACTTCTCGGTCATTACTGCAGCAAATTCTTCATTGAAAGATTTTTTAGAAGAACCAAATATAATATCATCAACATATAGTTGGCAAATGAAAAAATCCCCTTTGAATTTCTTGGTAAAAAGAGTGGGATCAATTTTCCCAATCTCAAACCCACGGTCATGCAACAAGTTAGTAAGGTACTCATACCACACACGTGGTGCTTGTTTAAGACCGTAGAGTGTCTTCCTGAGTTTGTATACATGAGTGGGGAACTTGGAATCCTCGAATCGAGGGAGTTGTTTGACATATACAAACTCATTTAAAGGTCCATTAAGAAAAAGCACTCTTCACATCCATTTGTTGCAATTTAAAGTCATGATGAGAAGCAAAAGCAAGTAACATGCGAATAGACTCAAGACGAGCGACAAGAGGAAAGGTTTCACCCTAGTCGATACCCTCGGCTTGGGAGTAGCCTTGCACCACCAGTCTTGCCTTGTTTCGAATGACAACGCCATTTGCATCATGCTTGTTCTTGAAGATCCATTTGGTTGCAATGACATTATGTTCATCCGTTGGCCTTTTCACTAATTCCTAAACTTGATTGCACTCGAAGTTGTTAAGTTCATCATGCATAGCTTCAAGCCAATCCTCATCATCAAGCGCATCTTCTACCTTTTGGGGTTCAGCACATGAATCAAATGCGTGATGCATACAAAAGTTTGATAATTGTTGATGAGGGGTTACCCCTCTATTGAAGCTACCAAGCACATTCTTGAAGATGTGTTGTCAAACTCGGAGCTTGTTGGCTATCTTGGCAGCATGGCGCTTCATAACTTCCCTACTTGATATTGTTCTGGTTTTTGCTTGAACACTTTGAGCAGTGTGTTGAGCTTGCTCACTAGATTGCCCTTTATCTTTCGGTAGCACTTGATCTTGAGCAGGCTCAGAATCTGGAGCATGATCTTGGACATCATTTGGTGCGACACCATCTTCATGAGGTTGATCTTGTCCTTGATCTGGTTCATCGGGTTGAGGGCCTTCATTTTGTTCTTCGAACGCGTGTGGGTCTAGCGAGGGTGATGGCTCCACTTGAGTAGAGCATTGTCCTTCTCCTTCCTCCACAAGAGGTTCCTCAATGGGGAGTATTTGTCCAATCCCCATTCTTCTTATGGCTTGAGGAGGAATTTCATCACCTACATCACAAATACCACTTTGCTCCACTTGGGAGCCATTATTCTCATCAAACTCCAGGTTACATGTCTCCTCAATGAGTCTGGTGGACTTGTTGAGAACACGGTAAGCATGAGAGTTTGTAGCATAACCAAAAAATATGCCCTCTTGATCTCTAGATACAAATTTAGACAAACGAACATTTTTCATAAGTATGAAACACTTACAACCGAACACCCGGAAGTACTTGTGGTTGGGCTTGTTCCCGGTAAGAATCTCATATAGAGTCTTGTTCAAGCCTTTGCGGAGGTAGAGCCGATTGGATGCATGACACGTGGTGCTAATGGCTTCAGCCAAAAACTTGTACGGAGATTTGAATTCCTCCATCATGGTTCTTGCCGCGTCCATCAATGTACGGTTCTTCCTTTCCGCAACACCGTTCTGTTGGGGGGTATAAGGTGCTGAATATTGATGATTAATCCCCTCATCACTCAAGAACTCATTTAAGGTGTAGTTCTTGAACTCAGTGCCGTTGTCACTTCTAATCATCAATATCTTTGCTTCATGTTGACGTTGAGCTTTATTAGAAAAGTTGATGATAGTTTGTTGAGCCTCACTCTTCTTCTTGAATAAATATACCCAAGTGTATCTTGAGTAGTCATCCACAATCATCAAGAAATACTTTCTTCTCCCAAGTCTATCAAAAGAGGGAGGTCCAAAGAGATCCATGTCAAGGAGCTCCAAAGGCCTTTTAGAGTAGATGACAGTTGTGGGACGGTGAGTTGTTTCATGAAGCTTTCCTTCAATACAAGCACTACAAGCACGGTCTTTGGCAAAGCTTACATTTGTTAGTCCACAAACATGGTCCCCTTTGAGGAGACTTTGCAAAGATCTCATATTGACATGGGCTAGTCAGTGATGCCATAGCCAACCCACATCAACTTTAGCTATTATACAAGTACATTCTTAGTAGGTCGCTCCAAAAAGTTTACTACATAGAGACCGTTCTCGACATATCCAACAAAGGCTACTTGAGGAGTCTTGCTCCACAAAAGGGCCACCGTATCAAGATTAAAGAATGTGGAAAATCCCATAATTGCAAGCTGACAAACGGAAAGCAAATTGTATGCAAGGGACTCAACAAGCATTACCTTCTCTATAGATAAATCTTGAGAGATGACCACCTTACCAAATCTCATTATCTTAGATGTTGAAGCATCAACAAATTGGACATGGGTGGGCATAGATGGTATTGGATGCACATCCACCACCAAGTCCTTGCTCCCGGTCATATCATTTGTTGCTCCACTATCGAGTAACCATGACACTCCACCGGAAGCAAACTGATGCAAGAGATCAATGCTTGGATTTAGGTACCCATTTTTGAATGGGTCCTTTGATGTTAGAAACAAGGGTATTAGGAACCCAAATAGCCCACCCAATATACTCATAATTTTGCATAAACATGCCCATCACTAGCACGGCACAAAACATAAGACGGGTTAAAATCCCTAGCAGTGTTGATGGAGTAGTTTTGCCCTTCTTGACATTGTCACCATCTTCCTTGTTGTTCATCTTCTTATGAGAACTCTCACCCTCTTTGACAAAGATGCACTTGAGAGAGTAAGATGGCTTGGTCTTGTTTTTCCTTTTCTTCTTAGACTTGGTTGCAAACCCAAGTCCTTTCTTTCCTGCAACTTCCTTTTGATTACTCAAAAGATCATTTAGATTTTTCTCTCCTTGGATGCACATAACAAGGCCCTTTTCAAGTTGTTCTTTCAACTTGGCATTCTCCTCCACAAGATGAACATGCTCACAACAAGGGTTAGTAGCACAAGCATTATCAATTAAAACAAAAGGAGGACAAGTAGAAATCTCCTTGGTTAGTTTTACTTGGAGTTGATCATGAGACTCCTTAAGGGAGGAATGAGTAGTTTTCAAGACCTTGTGGGCCTTGTCAAGTATGTAAAATTCTTCCTTGAGTCTATCAAGGCCAAACCCAAGTGCAACTTTCTCAGACTTAAGCACATGAGTAAGAACACTAGCATGATCAATATCCTTTTGTAATTTAGAGTGATCAACATTCCGTGACTCCTCAAGAGTCAAACGAAAACCACACTCTTCTTCTAGGGCAATGTATAGATCTGCTATCTGGTCGGTGTAATCACGACTATGTTGTTGCATCTTTGAGATAGTATCCTCATGAGTCTCAATGAGATCATTGGCTTCACCAAGTTGTTCCAAAAGAGCAACAAAGTGCCTTTTGGTTTCACCCTTGATCTTACACAAGAACTTACCATATTCATTTTCATCAAGTTCCACTACCTCACTATTATCAACACAGTCTAACAATGAAGGAGAGGTAGTGAGAGTGGTCTTGATGCTAGGGGCTACCTTATTTATACCTTTGGCCATGAGGCACTTGGCGATATGGTTGTCGTTGGTGGCGCCGAAGAGAGATACCTTGGGGGAGGAAGTGGCAATGGTGACGGTGGCTGTTGCCATCCCCTCACGGCCTGTATCATCTTCATCATCATCGTCGGTGTCCTCTTCATGGGCCACCAAGCCCCTTGGATGAGTCTTCTTGGTGAAGGTGTTCTTGCTAGGGAAGGACTTGGGCCTATCTTTCCGAATGGGCTTGCCCCCATTGTCCTCCCTCTTCTCATAAGCATAATCTGCAACAAAGTGACTCACATTGCCGTAGTTGTAGCATGTCCGTACTTGTTGTTTGTTCTTGGACCCACTTGAGTTGTCCTTGGAGAAGTTGGGTCTTGAGTTTCTTTTGTTTCCTCAAAACTTCCTTGAAGCAAGAGCCATGTGCTCATGATAAGCGTATTTTGTGTCTTCGGGGCAGCCATCTTCTTCCTCTTCTTCTTCTTCATCAACAATGGCCTTGGTCTTTAAGGCGAGGTTGGGTGATGCTGTTTTAGACCGAACACGAGAAAGTGCATTGTCGGCGGTCTTGTTCATAATATACATAGCAAGGAACTTATCCAACACTTCACTTGAGGTCAAGGAGTGAAAATCTGGTCTTTGCCGAATGACGGAAGACATGGCTTTGTTGAAAGGCATGATGGCCTTGAGAAACTTGCGCTTGATCCACGTGACATCCGTATATTTGCTCCCATGGTCTTGGAGAGCAACAGCGAGGGCAGTCACCCTTCGATAGAGATCACGGGGATCCTCATCTTCTAGCGTCACAAACTCATCGGCCTGATCAAGGACCACTTCAAAGTTAGACCGTTGAATGCCTGAGCTCCACTTGTATAGCACCATGATGTGCTCCCAACAATCCTTTGCACGAGTGAAAGGTCGCAGGTGTGGGAGATCTTCTGGTGCAACTGCGGATTGAAGGATGAACAATGCGGAATGATTGTGTTGGTTGCCCGCTTCTTCTCTTGGAGTAAGGTTCCTTGGATCATGAGGGTAATAGCCTTGCTCGATGATTCTCCACAGATTTGTTGAGCTGTGATTCAAATGAGACTTGATGGAAAAAACCCCAATTAGCGAAATCACCTTTAACAAGTTTTGGAGCTGGTCCTAGGTTATTAATATGCCGAGTAGGAACCGGTCCTCCATAGACCGGGGGAGGGGGAACCGAAGCAAACGTCCCCGCCCCATTCTTGTCAAGAGGGGAGGAAGTTTGAGTACCTTTAACCGCTTCCGTGTCGGAATTGGCCCCCGACACCGATGAGGTGGGTTTAAACACAAGCAACGGGTCGGGAGAATTCTTCATCCCCTCAAGTAATTCTTTAATCATGGATTTGACTTCGGTCATCATGGACGTCTTGAGTGAAGCCATGGCCTCATTCAAATCGTCTTGAGTGACCGAAACCACCTCCACGTCCTAGCACCCTTCAGGCCGAACCTCACCATCGTCAACCATAATCTTCGGGTGGTGAAACCCTTAATAAAGAGATGTAGTTCTGATACCAATTGAGAGGATCTATATGGTTGACTAGAGGGGGGTGAATAGGCAACTACCAATTTTTAGCTTATCTTAACAAATTAGCGTTAGCAACACAGGTTCTCTATGTGAACAACTAGGTGAGCAACCTATATGATGCTAACTACAAGGATAACAAGTGCAAGCAAAGAATACACCACAACAATAATAAGTACAAATTAAAGGTAAGAGATACCCGCAAGGTGAGCTGGTGGAGACGAGGGTGTGTTACCAAAGTTCCTTCCCTTTGACAGGAAGTACGTCTCCGTCGGAGCAGTGTGGAGGCACAATGCTCCCCAAGAAGCCACTAGGGCCACCGTATTCTCCTCACACCCTCACACAATGCGAGATGCCGTGATTCCACTATTTGTGCCCTTGAAGGCGGCGACCGGACCTTTACAAACAAGGTTGGGGCTATGTCCACACAAATCTTGGATCCTCCCAACAAGACCACGAAGCTTTACCACAATGGAATGTGGCTCCGAGCTGACCTCAACCGTCTAGGGTGCGCAAACACCCAAGAGTATCAAGATCCGCAAGGGATTAGTGGGGGGAATCACATATCTTTTGGTGGAAGTGTAGATCAAGGCACTCTCAAGCAATCCCTACAAAATCAACAAGTTTGATTGGCTAGGGAGAGAGATCGGGCAAGAATAATCTTATGGAGCAACAACGGAGCTTAGAGAAGTTAAAGGTAAGTTCCTAGGAGAAGAAGACACCTTTATATAGTGGGTGGGTAAAATCCAATCGTTACCCACACACCACAACAATAGCCAAGCGGTACTACCGTTCTGGGAGCGGTACTACGTACCTCTCCTAAGAGCAGTACTACCGCTTTGCATCTCACCAACCACGGTAGTAATAAATTACTACCGTGCCTAGTACTGCGAGAGGAAAAGTATGCGAAAAAGTTCGTCCGAGCGTTAGTAAAAAGTTACTACCGCTCTGAGGGCGATAGTACCGCTTATGGAGCGCTAGTAAAAAATTACTACCGCTCTGAGAGCGGTACTACCGCTTGCCCTTTTGCATAAACATCACAGAAGGGTAAGGAGCTCCATTGTAGCTAGGGAAAAGGTGGTGCACTAAATGTGTACGTGATGATTTCACCCAAACCTTTCCGACGCGGACCCCCTCTTAATAGTATGACTTTCCTATTACTCAAACCCACCAAAGAGAAACTTAGAAAGCAACCGTCTTCGAGAGATTCCGAGGGTCATCGAACCGTCTTGTGCCTAGATATGAATTATCTGAAATGCTCAATGCACACGATTAGTCTGCACACGCATTGTCATCAATCACTAAAACCTGTTTGGGAGAAATATGCCCTAACAACTGGGTCTGCAAGCTCGATGACGGAATGTATCGTGCCAGGTGTTCACGTATGCATGTTACCTCCTTAGCTCCCGAGCTCGACATTGCTTGACTATCTAGGTGCATATCCCTCTCGTCCAGTGGGCAAATGATCCCGGGCTCCATAAATGGATCGGGGAGGTGATCTATCCATGCGTATCTTAGTTCACAGGTGATATGGTTCAACTGATGCCTTTCCATGAGTATGGGGTCTTTCTGGGGATTCCTTACATGGCCATGTTGGCCAATCTCACCCTCTAGGGGGGCGATCAGCCTATTCGTTGTGGTTGTAATCAGGGGGATCGACATTAGCCACCTCGCCCTTGAATTCAAGCAACATGTATTGTCTTGGAAATGACTTGGCGGCCTTGCGCCATGCCTAGAGATAAGCTTCGGCCATGAGCAGTTTCTACCACTTGTCATTAAGAGTGGCTTCATGTGAGTACAACTCTTGGTGCTTTCGCTTCATACATTGAGAGGTTGCGGCCAGCCGATGCTGGAAGAGTATCTATTTGAATGGGTCCTTGGGCACTTCAAAGTCAAAGGGTCTCAGCCTTTTATCGTCCTTGGATTCTGGCATGTAGCCATCGTCCATCCTGTTATTTGAGCCTCCCTTTTATTCCGGTTTATCCTCGATGGGTGTGTCCATAGGTTCCTAATGCTATGCGGGTTTGATCTGTCTGTTCTCGTCTGTGTTGGGGCTATCATCATCATCACGATGTTGGTTTTATTATTACTTTCGCCATTGCCTTTTGCCTTTCTTTTCTAACGGCCGTGTTTGGAGCTCCCCTTAGGCTTCTCATCAGGGTCCTCCCTAGGATTGTCGACCATATAGATGTCATAGGTGTTGGGGGACGTTGCATGGGAAACAAAAAAATTCCTACATGCAACACGATCTATCCATGGTGATGACCATCCATGAGAGGAGAGATTGGTTCTACATACGTTTGTAGATCGCTAAGCGGAAGAGTTGAAGAACACGATTGACGTAGTGGTACGTCTTCCCGATCCAATCACGAACCGTCCCCCTATCTCCCGGTCAAGTGCTGAAAGGACGACAACTCTGCGTTAAACACACGTACATCTTGGTGACGCCTTCACCTCCTCGATCCAGCGAGCAATGGTGAAGTAGCAGCCCGAATCCTCCGGCAGCACGACGGCGTGATGAGGTATTGGTGGTGACAGCTCAGCAGGCCTTTGTCGTGGGGTTTTGGAGGAGCGAAACTGCGAGGAAGAGGACGGGCAGCCCCGCGGCAAGATTCTCGTGTGGCTCCCCTCTCTCTACCTCTCTATATATAGGGGAAGGAGAGGAGAGGGCGCCCTAGGTTTTCCCCTAGGGGCCGGCGGCCAAGGGAGAGGAGGGGAGGTAGCTAGGGTTGGGTGGCCCATCCTACTTGGGTGCCTTGCCACCCAAGTTGGGCTGCCGGTGCCCCAAGGAAGCCCACCCCACCCCCCACCTCCTTCGGACGAAGTGGTTTGGGGAGAGGGGTTGCGCCCAGCCCCCTGGTGGGCTACGGTGCCTCCTCTCCTTGGCCCATGAGGCCCCCCAGCAATTGTCGGGGCGTCCGGAAACCCCTTTCAGTACTCCTTGAATCCCTCGGTACACCTAGGAACAATTCTGGACTCCGATGACCTTCATCGTATATATAAATCTTCACCTCCGGACTATTTCTGAGTTCCTCGTCACGTCCGAGATCTCATCCGGGACTCCGAACAACTCTCGGGCACCAACACAATGACTCGATTATGCTTATATCGTCACCGAACCTTAAGCGTGTAGACCTTGCGGTTCGAGAACTATGCAGACATGACCGAGACACTCTCCGGTCAATAACCATTAGCGGGACCTGGATGCCCATATTGGTTCCTACATATTCTACGAAGATCTTTCATCGGTTGAACCTCAATGTCAAGGATTCAATCAATCATGGATGCTATTCCCTTTGTCCATCGGTAAATTACTTGCCCGAGATTCGATCGTCAGTATCTCCATACCTAGCTCAATCTCGTTACCGGCAAGTCTCTTTACTCGTTCCATAATACAAGATCCTGTGAGCAACTCCTTCGTCACATTGCTTGCATGCTTATTGTGATGTTGTATTACCGAGTGGGCCCAGAGATACCTCTCCGTCATATGGAGTAACAAATCCCAGTCTCGATTCACGCCAACCCAATAGACACCCTGGGAGATACCTGTAGAGCAGCTTTATTATCACCCAGTTACGTTGTGACGTTTGATACACACAAGGCATTCCTCCGGTCTCCCGGAGTTGCATGATCTCATGGTCATAGGAACGGATACTTGACATGCAGAGTAATCCGACACGATCATATGCTACGTTTATAGTTTGGGTCTTGTCCATCACATCATTCTTCCAATGATGTGATCCCATTATCAAATGACAACTCATGTCTATGGTTAGGAAACCTTGACCATCTTTGATCAACGAGCTAGTACATTAGAGGCTTACTAGGGACAGTGTGTTGTCTATGCATCCACACATGTATTTGAGTTTCCAATCAATACAATTCTAGCACGGATACTAAACAATTATCTTGAACAAGGAAATATAATAATATTTGCTTTATTATTGCCTCTAGGGCGTATTTCCAACAATAGGTGCATGTTGCGGCCCACCTCCCTGTTGTGGGCACGGCCATACGTGAGTGTGGTCCATATTTGACGAGGTATTCCTCATGCATTTCAATGGCATCATGAGTTAAATTTTCAACCGTGGTCACTAGGTGGGTGATGGATGGGATAAAGAAATCCCGATGGTCGACTTTACATCAGATCTGATAGTAAACTGCACATGAGACCCCTAGGTTCAAGATACGACCAGCACCTCATTTGTTTGCCAGAGCTCCTCCCCAGCTCGGTCAAGGCGATGGGCCGGTTGATATGAAAGGGATTATTCGAACGGCTCAAGGCGAGCTCATCCCCCGTGGTCTGCTACTTGTACTCATCCCCTATGATCTGCTACTTGTAAACTACATAGGGATTTTCCCCGACGAGAAGAGGAGATGCAACACAATAGATATAAGGATTTCCCTTAGTGAGAACCAAGATTATCGAACCAATAGAAGAACCACATAAGCTCTCGTTGTCAGCACCTACACACAAAAGACCAAACACTTGCACCCAACGGGGGCAAGAAAATTGTCAAGCCCCTTGAACTCGTTACTTGTAAGGATTATGTAATGATAGATAGATAATATATATAAAATAAAATAACAGAAGGTAAATGGCAACAATATTTTTAGGGTTTTAGTATTTTGTGTGGACCAGGGGGCCATATTTTTCGCTAGTGGCATCTCTCTCGAAGATAGCATACGATGGGTAGACAAATTAGGGTTGGACAATTGACAGAATAACACAAAATTATGAAACATTTAATCACAGCAATCAACATGTATATAGTATCATAAGCAAGTAGATCGACACTTGCTTGCATCTACTACTATTACTCCACTCATTGACCGGTATCCAGTATGCATCTAGAGCATTAAGTATGAAATAGAGTAATGATTGGAGCAAGATGACATGATGTAGACAAAGTGAACTCAAGTAATATGAATATACCTTGTTTTTGTATCCTTAATGGCTGCAATACAAATACGCATCGTGTCCCCTTCTGTCACTTGGATTATGCACCACAAGATTGAACCCATCACAACGCACCCCTCACATTGAAGATATATAAATCTAGTTGGCCAAACCAAACCGATTGATTAGATATAAATAGGAATCTATAATAATCATGGTTCAAAGAATTCAGAGAAGACTTAATTAATATTCATGAATAATTTGATCATAAACCCACAGTTCATCGGATCCCAACAAATACACCGAAAACAAGATTACATCGAATAGATCACGTCGGGAATCGTGGTGAACTTTGTATTGAAGATCATAGAGAGAGAGATAGCCATATAGGTACTAGCTATGGACACGTAGGTCTGTGGTAGACTACTCACACAACAACATAGGAGCAGCAAGGTTGATGTAGAGGCCTTCCGTGATTGATCCCCCCTACAGCAGGGCACCGGAATAGGTCTTCAAATGGGATCATGGCGGAACAGAGACTTGCGGCAATGGAAAAATTATTGTGGGTGGCTCTCTAGTGCTTTCCCGAGTTTAGAGAATATATAGAGGTGGATTTAGGGTAAATGGAGCCAGGGGTGGTCCCAAGACATCAGGGCGTGCCTATCCCATTGGGGCACACCCTATTTCCTTGGCACAACCTCATGTGGCATACGGTCTCCTCCGAAGCTTCCATGTCTTATTTTTGTCCAGAAAAAATCATCAAAAAGTTTCGTGACATTTGGACTTAATTTGGTACTAGTTTCTTGAAAAGCCAAAAACACGCAGAAAACAGCAACACGCACTAGTCACTGGGTTAATAGGTTATTTCCCAAAAATGATATAAAACAACATATAAATGCGTATAAAGCATCCAGGAATATAATATAATACCATGTAACAATCAAAAATTATAGATACGTTGGAGATGTATCATGGTCTTGCAGGCCAATTCCAAGAATATTCTTGAAAAGAGAAAAACACACAGAAAACAACAACACGCACTAGTCACTAGGTTAATAGGTTATTTCCCAAAACTGATATAAAACAACATATAAATGCATATAAAGAATCCAAGAATATAATATAATACCATGTAACAAACAAAAATTATAGATACGTTGGAGATGTATCATGGTCTTGCAGGCCAATTCCAGTTCGAACACCGGAGCGGCCTCCTGGATAGCCGTTAGATCCGGAGATGATATACACTCCGTGTGGTCATCCGAGGTGATATAAATAGGGTTGGATGTGATTGCCTCCAGATCCATCTCTCGGGTCGCTTTCGTAGTGGATTCGGATCCTAGGGTCAGGTCGGGATCTGGTTTTGAAGCGTTTGCACTCGAATAATCCTCAGGATGGATCGCAACTTGTCCCGACTGGACTAGATTGCCACGGGCATCGACTACGTATTCCAAACTCCCAAAGATGATGACCTTGTTTGGAATCAAGGTGTCAAGGCATCCTAGACGCCCGTCAAGGGCGGCGTGTAGAACAACACTACCGAAAGCAAAAAAGTTAGCCGAGGACGAAGGCGCCACCGCAACTGATGCTACTGTCAAACTACACACAAGCCATCAATCCTACTATTCACATAGCAAGCTCTCAATAAAATCACTAATGTTGGTGTCAAAACCAACATATATCGGGTAGGTGATCCCGAGTTGTGAGATCGTATCGATGGTAATAGGAGACAAAGAACACAAGGCTTTCACCCAGGTTCGATCCCTCTTGATGGAGGTAAAACCATATGTCCTCCTCTTGTTGTATTGATGTTGTAGCGATTACAAAGTTGATCTACCTTGAGATTGTGAAGTTTTGGGCTAAACCATAGGGGTAACGATGTTGTGTATATGTATGTCTACGGGCTAAACCCCATTGTCTTTATAGGCACCGAGGGTATCTAGGGATACATGAATGGTGTTTACCATCTATGGATTACATGTAAAATGAATCATCCTTTCCCTGGAGTGCATGCCAAGTCTTTAGAAGAATCCGGAGTGTTCATGCTTCGTGACAAGGCATCTGAAGTCCTCTTCCTTGGTGGGCCCTCAATCCGTCCCATGGACTAAACCACCTCGACTAGGACCCCTTAGTCTAGGACTCCCTCAACAAGCAGTGCACATAGTCGCCTAGTAGTAGCATAGTCCCATTCTCCTGCGTTACTGCTAAACCACCTTATCCTCTGCCGCACGGGTCGGCCCTCACTCTCCCTTTCCACTCTCTATCATCATCGGCCCTCTTGTTATCTCTTGTCATCTGCTCTCCCCCATGCATGTCGTCCCTTTCCCCCGCCATCGGTCCTCACCGCTCCTTCCTCGAGCATGCCGTCAGCCTCGGTGGTGGTGGAGTAACTCCTCACTGGTGGTCAATCGACGTCTGCTCCGAGAGGCCTACGTTTTGCCAGAATGTTGATTAATTTCTGCTCTAGGAAATTTCACACGCTTGATATGTTCTATTTTTAGAAAAGGTCATGCCAAAATTTCGGCATCACTTGTGATAGAAAGTAGGACACATCATGAGGGCATGGGATTTGCCGAAACAGGAATTAAACGATATTCTACTAAAACAGAGGCCATTTTTATGTCATTAATCTAGATATGTAATGTTATTTGGCTGATGCTTTGGATTGAATTTCAATCTGTTGTGGCTCCTTGTGTGACTTTCAGTTAGGTAGAATCCCGACTGTTGTCATGGGAGTCGATTCTCCTTAATTCCGGTGTGCTAGAACTTTTGGTAATGCACTCGGGACCGAAGGGAGGAGAGATCAACACTGACGGTCAAAATTTCTGTGTGAGGGAGTGTCCACCATATACACCATCATATATGGTCAAAATATCAATGAGGAAAAATCCCGACTATTGCCGTGGTGGTCGTTTTTCATCCATCTCCTCAAGATAGACCTTTTGGTAATGCATGGGGAGAAGGAGAAAACGACCACTATCGACGGGCGTGATAATTGTGTGAGGGAGTGTACATCATATACACCACCAGAGATGATAGTTTTTGAAGGGAGACTCAACATACCAAAAGTCAACCCATGTTGGATAGGATAGATTTTTAATCTTGTAATTGTGAACATGGAAAATGGATGATGCCGATAGGATCCCCGAGTGCAATGACTGTACCGACAACGGGGGTATGTGCGACACGGTACAATTGGACAATGATAGGTGCTTCTCCTTCACACTTAAAGAGGAGTTTGAATTCTTTTTACGGTATGTAACTTCAATGACATGTATTTCCTGTTAATTTCCCTAGCACGTCTCAACATTTTTTCTTTAATGTTTAATTCATGTTTTTATAATTTGACCAGTGCATACAATGCTATGAAAGACGGTATGTCCTAGAGAAGCTCTCTTTCGCTGATGTGGAAACGGTGGAGATGAAGAAATTTGACCTAAAGACGAAACATGGTTTCGTTTTTTAGGCTAAACTCTACAATGAAGTAACTCACACACATTTGGGTTATAAAAATTGGAGAGGGTTATGCAAGGCTTAAGGATTTGAGGAGGGTATGGGAATTATATTCGATATTGGCATTCCTCAGTATGATCCAGTTATTGGTCCTCAACATGATAACGACATTTGGATGGATCCGGACATGACTCGAATTCTACATCCGTGTGAGTTTGTTAAATAATCTATATTGCTCATTTAAAAATAGTTGTTATTGACCCCTACTTCACTTGTTTATTTGTAGTTGACAACTTATTTCCTTTCTACGAAAGATACACAGAAGATAGTAGAAGGGACCTATTACACGTATGGATCATAGCTAACCTGGGAGGAGAAGAACTCTCTTGTCTCCTTTGTTAATGATGGTCTCTATTCTAAAGACATATATTACGATGCTTACCCAAATTATACATCATACATGCCACTAGTGCATAGGTTGAGCGCTGCTAACATTCGTGCAAATATCTTGGTAAAAAAAATACTATTGTGTCACTAGTGCATCTTTTTCATATCTTCTTCTTAAGTACTTGTCATGTGCTTGGAAGTTATTTACCTAAGATGGTAAGAATTATGTAGCAGTGGTTAACTTGTCATGTGCTAGAATGGTGATGCGTTATTATATCACTCCGGATGAAGAGTTATTATATGACTACCATGATGATGAGTAGGCTATAGTATTTGTCATGTGATAGAATGATGATGAGTTATTATATGACTATGGATGATGAGTTTTTGTATGACTACGGTGATGATGAGTTGTTATATGAGTACGTACGATGAGTTATTATATGACACGAATTAGATTAAAGTGGATGAATTCAAGTGAAAAGGTTGAATTAGTAGGAAGATATGATGTTGGGACGGCACACAAGTGTCGAATGAAGGAAATGCCTAACATGTCCAATTTGCATTGGGGGGATCATTCGACACTTGTATGTCATCCCAACATCATATCTTCCTACTAGTTTAACTTGGTCACTTGGATCCATCCAGTTTAATCTTATCCATGTTTCTTCCACGACATCTTCACTGCTACTGTATAAAAGTTTGTATAACAACGTATAAATATAATATTAGTATAAAAAATAGAATACGTAGGAATAGTAGTGACGCGGGGCCACACATAGCGCTATTTAGCAGTATCGCGGGTCCCAACAAATGCTAGTGCTAGCACAAGTTGTGTTCACACGATAGACCCATCGCTACTACTAAAAATTAATTTAGCACCCCGTGCTACTGCTAGGCTGTTACACCACGCTACTGCTAGGATTTCTGCTAGTAGTGTAAAGCTATAATGGAGGGAGATTTGGTTCAAAATATGATTACTGAACATCATAGCTTGAACTTCATAAGCTACCAATGAACTTGCCAATGTGGTTCTCTCTGTAAGAGCATTTACAACCGGACCCTTCAAACCCACCTCAAACGCCCGGACAGGCCGTCTGGTCACTGAGCGGTCATAAAAATTTAAGCTAGACGGGCCTCTCAAACCGGCCTCAAATGCCCGGGCTGACCAACACCCTTATTTCTAGCTCAAATATGGGACGAATATGGGGGAGCCCGGGCGCGGCCGGGCATGCCCGCCACGTCAGCCTCACGGCTTGGCCCCACGTGGACTCACTAGGAAACCTGACGGTCCGACGAGCTCCTCGGCCGTCAGCGCGGTGTGAACGCCGTGTGGCACCGCTCCGAGGTAGGGGTTGGTTATTTAAGCCGGTCAACGCCCCCAGCCCTAGCACATCCGCCTCCTTCCTCTCTCCGCTGCCACACGAGCACTTTCCTCTTCGAGCCCGACAGCCATTCCATCACGCCGCCGGCATTACGCGATTCATCATCGTCTCTTCCGCCTTCAGCAGGTCCGAATCCGAAGGGAAGCAGGAGTACTTCTGGAACCGGAGGTGGATTTTGAGGAGAGGGAGGAGATGTGGGAGTAGCCCGAGGAGGAGCCACAGGCTCCGGAGGAGGATGCACCGCCGCAGGAGCCGGAGGAGGAGGCACTGACGGTGGTCGGTCTGTGGCCAGAGCAGCTGGCCATCCTCAACTCCATCCGCTCCAAGTCGGCTGTGGTGGTCAGGCGTCGGATGGAGGAAGTGTTGGCGGCGCAGGAGGCGGTACGCACACGGCTCACGCTTCGACGCAGGCCATCTCCGATGAGGAAGAAGTTTACACTAGTTAGAACGTAGGTTATATGTTGCATACTTTTGTATGGATATGATGGATGCAATACGAGAGAGTTTTAAGACGTGACCGGTCAGTGTTCATGAACACATCCCACCGCGTCCGCGGGTGTTTGAGTGATTGGATTTGCAAGGTCCAGCTATAGATGCTCTAATGGACTTTGCTTTCAGTTTATTGAACTTCAAGTAGCCTATGAGTCAAGTCCCCCGTGGAACCGGACACGATCTTTATATTTTAAGTAAAGATGGAGTATCCCCTTTCTTTCTATTCTGATTTATTTATCTTCATTTTTCTTACAGCGCGGCAATTCTGGGATTGTAAAATTTAGTCGTGAACTGTGAAACTGGGAGCATCCGTGTTGCAGTTTGTGTATTAGCTGACGTTTTCTTTCGAGCTATGATTCAGAACTAGTTTCTGGTATTGTTTGTTTGCTTTCAGGTTGGTTACCGCATGGGCCATGTGGTAGAACTCGTTTTTGGTAAATTTCTTATGTAGATGTTCGTCCGAGAAATTGTGGCGGGCAGAATTCTTGTATTAATTAACACACACACACGAACAATCACTTAACAGTTCTGTTGTAGTGCTGTCAGCATTCGCATGCACCATCACGATAGGAAGAAATCAGCGAAGGATCATTTCATTACTGTATGGTATGTTCGTCTCTTGCGACAAACAATACTAATTGATGTGGCAAGAAGCTTCCACGAGTCTGCCTCGTCAAGGGAAGTGTTAGACGGGAGAGAAAGATACGTCTAATAGTTCTATAGGCCTGTGGACATGTATATATATATATCTATATATATATATGTATATATATATACATATATGTATATATATATACATATATTTATATATATAATAGAAGTACATGATTATTTTGTAATACAAGTGAAGACAGGAATACTCCTTTATATATCCTATACTTTCTAATAATCATTATACTCAACATCTTTCGTACTCACAACGATAATGACGCAGATGGTGAGACTAGAGAAGAATCTGAAGGTAAGCCGACGGTCAGTCCCCCCACCCCCCTCCAACCCCCCTCCTACCACCCTCACAGTCGTAACGGGCATTGCATCGCGGAAGTCACGGCTGGAGTGGAAACCGGCGACGTTGCTCAAGTAAGGCAGTAGCCCCTTTGTGTCGATGTCGAGGTAGTCGAGAGCGGAGGATGGTGTAGTTGTGGTTGAGGTAGCCGTGTGAAGAACGTTGTGGTCGATGTCGAGTCGGGGTGGTCGGTGTCGAGGTAATCGTCTTGGAGCCGTGGGTGCAAGGAGGCGTCGACTTAGTCATAGGTGTAGTGGGGTCAAAGTAGTGTTGCGCCAGGAAGAATACAGTGTTTACGAGGCGTCGCGTCGAATTTGTCAAGTCCGACGACACTTCGTGGATGAATGCATGCATCGGTGTTGTCAGCAACGGGCATGCGTAGATGGACGAAGACGATGTTGATGATGCGTCGCTTCAGGTTTGCCAGGCCTTGGGAACACAGTGGGGACGAAGGCACACGTCGATGTTACCAGCCCCCGGCATGCGTAGATAGGGACCTGCACAGACATGTATGCCATGTCGAGGAGGCTAGCAGAGAAGGACTCTACGATGGTTGAGGTGCAAATTGGTAGGGGGGCGATGTCGCCCACGGTTGTCGGAGTACATGAATTGGTCGGAGTAGATGTGTGACGCTGGCGATGAGCTGGTGCTGGACGGAGATGAAGGGGGTGGTCGGGCAGTGTGGCTGGGTAAGCGAGATGCAACAACGCCGAGGAAGTGTGAGGCGGCGTCGGCTGGTTCGGAGCGCAATGGCGATGCTCGAAGTAGGTGAGGAAGAACCCGACACCATGACGAAGACCGACGCGGACAGTGCCATTCCCGCGTCGAGGAAGGTGGCGCGACGCATATCACAGGAAGTCGACGCACGGGGGACGACGGTGTGGACCGTGTGTCGTGGCGCTACGAATCGAAGGGGCGACGAAGTGTAAGTGCGCGGTTCGGGGCGACGGCGTGGTCCGCGTGGCACGGTGCGACGGCCCGACGGAGCAGCATAGCGGCGGTGCGTGGGTCGGTGTAGCCAGGAAGGCGGCCTCGGGCGGCGACGGCAACTGCGTGTTGGGGCACTACTGTCCGAAGGGGCGGTATAGTAGCGGCTCGCGAGTCACGGGGACCGCGTGTCGCGGCACTATGGCCCAAGGGACGATGTAGCGGCAACGCGCGGGTCGGTGCAACCGCGGGGAGAACCACGGTGCGATGCAGCGACAATCCGATGCTCGACCGGTGGAGGGGCGCACTGTACTCGGGACAGTCTTCGACGGACTTGCGGGGGCACGTGCAACCGACGGGCCAGATCGGTCACACAGCATAGATGAGGCGGATCGTGGATGGACGGGTGATCAATTTGGTCGCCTGCGAGGTCGGGGACTTCGATCGGTGAAGGCGGGGTGGTGGAGTCTGAGATGAAGTCGGCGACGATGGTCACGGTAGGAGCCAGCAGTCGGCCAGACACGCCCGACGAGGCAGTCGACAGTCGGCAACCGATGAGCCCAATGCAATCAGAGTCGGCGAGGCCGAAGGGCGATAGCCGGCGAGCCCGGGGCAGCCAAAGTCGGAGAGACCGACAGGCGACAACGGTGGCGGCGAGGAGACGGTTGGGCGGCGGTAGAGACACGACGGAGGTGAGTGATGATGGAGCAGTCTCGATCGGAAAAGGACGACGACAACCAGCGCACGGTGACAGGCAAGCAGACGCGCGATCGACGGTTGTGAGGGGCCGTCGCGTCGCGCCATGTGCGGGTTGATGTAGAGGCCGAATCGTGCCAATATTGGAATACACGTGCAGAGTGACGGTGGCGGCGAACGATGCAACCCGATCTTAGATCGAAAAAACAAAAAAAAACACAGATCAATCCGACCAACTAAAGAGAGAAAATGCGGATCAAAGGATCGGAAAAAATACTCTCTATGATAGTCGGTCAAAACGACCGTCGAACGAACCCTAGGAACGGGTGGTACAACCTCCGCCGATGGTCATGAAGACCGACCGCCGCCGAAGCGACGTCGAGCGAAAGTGGCGGCGATGGTTAGGGTTGGATCGGTTAGATTGATACCACATCTTAGACAGAAGAGAGGAATTGATAGTATAGTTCTTTCTATTGCTTGAGTTTCGTGGATATACATGTTTACCTACTAATAAAGCAATTAGTGCTTTTGTCATCCGTCATTAATATTGCCCATAAAGTTGATGAAAATTACCCACAATTACCACTTATAAGTCATAGAAAACGTTTCAAACAGGAAAATCTCCGGACTGGGCCGGCCCATGTAGACACCTCCTATATTACGCTCTCGGCATTGGAAAAAGATGCAACACTCCTATTTGGGCCGGCCCATGCGTGGCCGCCTGTTCTTGTAGTTAATTTTTTTTATTTTACTTTTCAGTTCCATTTTTTTCTACTTTAAATAATTTGGAACTTCAAATAAATTTTCTTAAATTTAAGAAACTGAGAATTTTGAAATAAAATATTAAAAAAACATATTTTTTTTGAGAATTCAAAAACTACTCAGGAGTTTTGAAAAATGTTTGCATATACAAAAAAAAGTTTAAATGTTTAGAAAATGTGTGTAAAATGAAAAAGTCAATAATTTTAAACAAAAGTCCGTGTAAAAGTCTTAAAAAGAGTTCGTGCCTCTGTTTTTAGTCTCATTTTTATTTTCATTTCCTGTTCCATTTTTTAAATTTAAATAATATCGACTTTTAAAAAACTTTTGCAACTTATACAACCGAGAATTTTGAAATAGAATTTTGAAGAAAACATAAAATGTTTTGGAATTCAAAAAATGCTCTGGATATTTGTAAAAGTATTCCCATATTCAGAAAAATGTTCATAATTTTGAGAACAATGTTGGTGAAAACAGTAAAAGTCCAATGATTTTGAGAAAAAAGTTTGTGAATTATTTTTTGAGAAAAAAATGTTTACTAATTTAAAAAATGTTCATGCATTTTAAGAAATGTTCTAAAATTTTAAGGACATAATATGATCAGCATCCTTGAAGATTATAATTATTTTTCTTTCGTTGTAACGCACGGGCTCTTTTGCTAGTATATATATAAATACATGAACATATTGAAATGCAAGTAAGATGGAAACAATTCTAGCCTATCTTATACTTCTTTAATAATCATTATACTCATGCATCGACCATCATCTAAAATCGCCATCGACCACCACCTGAAATCAGGTGTTTTGGACAAACAATATACGGTAGACGCCGATCGTAATCGTGAGGACGCTCGAGTCAACTACATGTTTCTGGGAACGGTAGCGGCAACTATCTTGTAGGTTCAGCAAAAGAACCACACGGCTTTCAAGTGTTGCATTCTATTCCCGTCTATAGAGATACAGCTTCACATATACAGCGTGATAGTGTTGAGTAGGATCAAATCAGACTCTTTTATCTGCAGTGACCAGCCAATCATTGGATGACGCGATGAAATGCTCACCTCGATCATCTAGGAGTCACTTAGGGCATGTGCAATGATGCTATCTTAGGAGTGTCACATAGGATAAATGATGAGGTGAAGAAAAGAGAACTAAAAAAAAAGGCTTTGACTTCTCTTATTTAAGAGATGACAAGAGGTGATATCTTAGCACAATATATCTCATCATGTTTTTAGGAATAACTAATTATAAAAGATAAGACTAAGAGATAACACATTGTAGACTCTTTTTTTTATCATCTCCAAATTACATGCAAGATTTAAGATAAAACTATCTTATCAACCATTGTACATGCCCTTATATCACGACATCAAAATTTATTAACGAGATTCAACACGAACATCTACATCCTAGTGCATCACTACTCATGCTTCTCTGATTTCAATTTATTAAATTCAAAATATGTACCAACGATAAAGTCTGTCGAGACCATCATATACCATCTCAATCACCACGCCACAACCGGTCCGCATACCGAGCAACATACACCCGCACCGTCCCTGTGTGATCGAGGGTCTATCCAAAAAATGCTATTCGCCGCGCGTTGCGGCAAATAACCAGGGTTTCGCACAGAGAAAGGGAGAGCGAGGGATGATCTAGGCCAGCCCATTACGGTTGCGGGGATCCCGGTTTTGGGAACCCCAGCTGTTTTTTTTGGTTTTAGAGACTTTTCAGAATATTCCATGAACCGATTTTTCTTTCTTTTTTCGTTATTATTTTCTTAATTTTTTTTTCTATTTCTGTTTCAAAAATGTTTTGGATTTTCAAAAAATATATTGGAATTTGAAAAAATGTTCCAGATTTTCAAAAAATGTTCTCAAACTTGAAAAAATGTTTTGAAATTTGTAAAAATGTTATGGAATTTGAAAATATGTTCCGAATTTGAGAAAATGTTCTGGAATTTGAAAAAATATTTCAGAACTTGAAAAAATGTTCCGGAATTTGAAAAGATATTCCGGAATTTCTATAGATATTGTTTCCAACTTTTATTCTGGAATTTCAAAAATGATCCCATCTCAAAACCCAGAATTTAAATAAACATAAACTATTCATCATTATTTGCAAAAAATATTCCGGGTTTTGAAATGTTTATGTTTTTCTTAATAAAATCGCAAATTTTGAAAATAGGGGCATTTCTTAAAATAACTGAACAATTTTGCAAATTTGTGAACAAAATTTCAAAATGGGAATATTTTCTGAAAATTTAAAATTCTTTCAAATGAGGTGAACAAAATTTGAAATTTTAAACTTCTTTGAAATTTCGAACAAAATTTGGAAACCAAAAATGTTTATGGAAAAATGATCAAATATGAAAAAATTGCGTAGTGAACATTTTACAAGTTTCTGAACATTTGTTCAAAAAAGAAAAATAAACTCGAAAAGGGGAAAATGGAATTACAATAAAATTAAAAGAAACAAAAAAAAGAAAAAAGAAAAAGAAAAGGAAAAAAGAAAACGGCTCAAAAAGGAAGGTTCCTAAAACCAAAGAGTACCGGGGTGGAACTCCTTCGCAACACCGGAACTCCTAAATATATATATGTGGCCATGGGTGAATATATCCTTCACCATCTTGAAGTCATCATGCACCAACATCTATGTACCTTGAATTTGAAATGATATCATGAGCTTTGCTGGTACCACTAGTAGAAAACAGGGCTACAATCCCGGCTAGAGAGGGTCTTTAGTCCCGGTTCTGCAACCGGGACTAAGTAATTAGGACAAATGGCCGAAACTTTTAGTCTCGGTTGTGTTACATACCGGGACTAACAGTGCTTCACGTGGCCGCTGTGGGGCACGAGGGAAGGAGGACATTTAGTCCCGGTTGGTAACAACAACCGGGACTAAAAGGTAGTAACGCGTCAACACCTACTTGACGATGGGTTATTTGTTTTTTTAAAGAAAGGTTTAGGGGTTTCGTATTGTGTTGTACCCTTTTCTTTTTGTGTTTACCCTTCAATTCTTTTACATTTAGGATTTTATTTTATTTTATTTTGTTCATTCAACTCGACGCTAGGTACTACATATAGCAATGAAGAAATCATTAATTACACAACATCGTCATGAACATATATAGAGAGAAGTGACCTCTCTTTCTGTATGCTTGGTCAAACAACTCGACGCTACTACATATAGTACACGATCAATGCATATATACAATATATAACATCTCTTGCGATCCCTAACTAGCTAATATCGATTCACCAACATCGATAAGGAAATCCTGATGATATTCCCCGTCTGTAGGTATGACATGCTCAACAAAAAATCCCGTCAATTCCTCTTGAATTGCTCGTATGCGATCAGTTGGTAGGAGTTATTCCCGCATCCGCATTATGTAATTTAAAGAAGGAGATCAATATATATATATATATATATATATATATATATATATATATATATATATATATATATGTATTAAACTCAACAAAATTGATGGTAATAAAATAAAAATGTGAATATTGTTTACGTACTTAAAGTTCTTTAACAGATATGCCCTTCTGAGAGGTCATTCAAGTTCTTTAAAAGATGTGCCCTTCTCTCAGGTCGTCTGGTGAATCCACTCGCAAACGTAGTATGCACATAAATTATTTCCGGATCCCTGCCTACTTTACGAGAATAAAGTTCAATCAAAAATAATAATGAAGCATGATAAGGCTATTCAAACTAGAATGAATGAGAGGTGCGCGGAACTAGTGGTGCGGGTGAACTTTTTCCATACCCTGCACGGCAAAGAAAATGATTACTTGATACCAGGAAATGAAAGAAAGTTGTTGATATGGTGCGATAATGATTGAACTTACTTCTGGAGCATTTCCATAATCGGCGCCAACTCTGTAGAGTCTTTACGTAATGTGTCCAAGACAATTACTAGTCCCTCCTCAAGCCTAATGATTAACAGAACAAAGTAAAACCTGCACACGCATAACTCGTCAATTACACTTAACCTCGAGTAAGCGAAACATAATGTGCACAAGACAACTAGCTAGTAACAGTCACCTGAAGTTGTAAGAAAATAGTATTTCCCTTTTATGATGTTGCCGAAGTATCACATTTAGTGTCATGGTAACGATTCCGACAATAGAAAGAGGATATGATAAAGGAGCATGATTTATCTAGATGCAAATGGGTGACACGATGATTTTAGCAAGACCGTGCCTCTCGTGGTGGAGATAACAACCCTACGTCTCGTGCGCCGAACATGCTTTGCTTATTGTCATGAACACGTGGTTAAATGGTGTATTTGAGGGAGAGAGGGAAGAACGGATCTTCATGCCTGAGCTATGTGGAGAGGGGTGGCTTATATAGATTCCGCCACCCCCTCACCTCTTATGTTACAAGATGAGACATTGATGTCATAATGTCAGCCGACTATAGAGCCTCCTCTATGCTTCGACTGCCTTGCTGACTGTTGGTCTTCGCATACCCGAGTGAGTCATATGGCCGAGTGATTGACTGTCATCCGAGTGGATGGAATGTACTTGTCTGAGTGGATAGTATGTATGTATTTGTCTCGACCCACCTCATGTGTGGACCCCATGCTATTATGGTATATCGACCCTTCATGAGCCTACCCGTTTTGTGGATCCCCAACATTTAGCAACATTTTATCTGTATACAAGGGGATCTTCAGTACCGTATGTGCATTTACAGTATTTGGGTTAATGGATCCAATGTCATATATTTGTCCTCTTTTGCATTTGAGGATCTTCAATCTGCATAATATAGTGAGGATAATTATACATGTAGTGAATGAGCAGAGCTAGAGACTTAATTACCGAAATAGTACTTACAGACAATAGGAACTGACGAGCGTTATGTCGATGGCGTCTTGATTGCATAGCTGAAAGAATTCTTCAAACTCAATGTACAATGACTCGTCTCCATTGAAGTAGTTCTCATCTTTAATTCTCACGTAGATATTGTTGGTCCATCCTTCACTACAGGAATCAGCTTCTTTGCCGTCTTCCATCACAGAAGGCAAAGAGGACTCCACCGACGACAAAGGTCATTGCCGTCCGCTACCTGTCGGCAAAAATTCTACGTCAGCCTACGACGGCATTGTAGCTTCTTTGCCGTCAGCCTCACCGAAGCGGACGACAAAGAGCTTTGCCGTCAGCTTTTCATAAGAGCAGTCGGCAAATAGGTCGAGACGGGAGCCAACAGGCGTTGCCTCCGTTAGGGGCTAACGGAGGCTTTGTCGTCTGCCTCCTGTCTTCTTTCCCATCTGCCTCGCCCTCTTCTTTGCCATCTGCCACCACCTCCTCCCCCCCTCCACTCTTTGCCGTCTGCCTCGCCCTCTTCTTTGCCGTCTGCCTCCACCTCCACTCTTTGCCGTCTGCCTCCACCTCCTCCCCCTCCACTCTTTGTCGTCTGCCTACCCCTCCTCCCCCCTCCTCTGTGCCCTCTTCTTTGCCGTCTGCTCCCCAGGAAGCAGATGGCAAAGAGACTATATGTACACCCAGGGAGCACAGATGGGTGCCATGTGGCACCTTTACCGTCGGTCAGGTGATGGCAAAGGCCTTTGCCATCAGTTGGCAAACGACAAAGAGCCTATATTGTCACATTTTTGTTTATTTTTTCTATTTCACAGCACATATATATATATATATATATAATTCATAGCACATATATGATAAATAGGTCAAAACACATATATGATATACATATAAAGCTCATCAATGCCATTTGTTCATCAACGTACATCCCATATATCAAAAGAACCAACACATACAAAGTTTCAACCATATATACATACATATAGTTGCACATATATTGTTCATCCATATATACATATACATATAGTTCCACATTGTTCATCAACTCAAATAAAAACGAGAACTAAAGCACTCCAATGCCAGCTTCCATGCATGTAGTACATCCAATCTGCAAAATGGGAATAAGAAAGTCAGAAGAAGAAGAACAACAACATATATATGAAAAATAAGCTAAACTGAAGAAAAAAGAGAAGAAGCAAGAAGAGAAGAAGTAGAAGAAAAACAAGAATAAGGAGGAGGAGGAGGAGGAGGGGATGAGGAGAAGGAGAAGGAGAAGGAGGAGGAGAATAGAAGAAGAAGAAGGAGAAGAAGAGGAGAAGGAGGAGGGAAGAAGAAGGAGGGAAGAAGAAGGAGAATAAGGAGAGCTCCTTCTCCTCCTTCTCCTTCTTTTCTTCTTCTTCTCCTCCTCCTTCTTCTCCTTCTCCTTCTCTTCTCTTTCTCTTCTTCTTTTTGTTCTTCCTTTTAATTTCTCCTCTTCTCCTCTTCTTGGAGCTAAATTAGCTAACTATGTCTTTTTGGCGCTAAATGGGCTAATTATGTCATTATTGAGGAAAACAAGCTGAGTATATAATATTAATGAGCTAACCAAGGTTCTTATGCCATTTTGAGCTTATAATGTCTTTTTGGAGCTAAATGAGCTAATTATGTCATTGTTCGGGAAATTAAGGCAAGGAGAATATGAAAGAGGAGAAGAAAGAGGAGGAGGAGAAGAATAAGAAGAAATAAAGAAGAAGGAGGAGAAGGAGAAGGAGGAGGAGAAGGACTAGAAGGTCCTTGGCCTTCTCCTCCTCCTCCTCCTCCTCCTCCTTCTCCTTCTTCTCTTCTTCTTCTTCTTCTTCTTCTTTCTTTTCATTTTTCCTATTTCTTCTCCTCTTCTCCTCTTCTTGGAGCTAAATTAGTTAACTATGTCTTTTTGGAGATAAATGGGCTAATTATGTCATTATAGAGGAAAACAAGCTACGTATATAATATTAATGAGCTAACCAAGGTTCTTATGCCATTTTGAGCTTATAATGTCTTTTTGGAGCTAAATGGGCTAATTATGTCATTGTTGGGGAAATTAAGGCAAGGAGAATATGAAAGAGGATAAGAAAGAGGAGGAGGAGGATAAGAAGAAGAAATAAAGAAGAAGGAGGAGAAGGACGAGGAGGAGGAGAAGGACTAGAAGGTCCTTGGCCTTCTCCTCCTTCTCCTCCTCCTCCTTCTCCTTCTTCTCTTCTTCTTCTTCTTCTTCTTCTTTCTTTTCATTTTTCCTATTTCTTCACCTCTTCTCCTCTTCTTGGAGCTCCATTAGCTAACTATGTCTTTTTGGAGCTATATGGGCTAATTATCCTATTTTAGAGGAAAACAGGCTAAGTATATAATATTAATGAGCTAACCAAGGTTCTTATGCCATTTTGAGCTTATAATGTATTTTTGGAGCTAAATGGGCTAATTATGTCATTGTTGGGGAAATTAAGGCAAGGAGAATATGAAAGAGGATAAGATAGTGGAGGAGGAGAATAATAAGAAGAAATCAAGAAGGAGGAGAAGGAGGAGGAGAAGGATGAGAAGGACTGGAAGGTCCTTGGCTTTCTCCTCCTTCTCCTCCTCCTCCTCCTCCTTCTCCTCCTCCTCCTCCTCCTCCTTCTCCTTCTTCTTCTTCTTCTTCTTCTTCTTCTTCTTTCTTTTCATTTTTCCTATTTCTTCTCCTATTCTCCTTTTGTTGGAGCCCAATTAGCTAACTATGTCTTTTTGGAGCTATATGGGCTAATTATGCCATTTTAGAGGAAAACAAGCTAAGAATATAATATTCATGAGTTAACCAAGTTTCTTATGCCATTTTGAGGTTATTATGGCATTTTGGAGCTAAATGGGCTAATTATGTCATTGTTGGGGAAATTAAGGCAAGGAGAATATGAAAGAGGAGAAGACAAACTTACCGTAGTGGTCATCAAGGAGGAGAAACACGACGGTTGCTCGCGTCGGCTTCGTTTGGAGACGGTTGCCCTAGAGAAGGGTCGTGCGATGCCGCTCGGGAGTTATTCTGCAGAAACGATATTTTTCAATGTCTAAGTTAGCATGATGACACTCAATTATTAATACTAGTTTATAATGAAACTCACCGTGCCAATCGAAGAGAAGACTCGCATCGACAAAGGGACTTGACCGCTCTTCTCGCACAGACCCTGAAGAGTGGGTCGTATTAGTTAGTAATGAAACAAACATTACACACATGATTTGGCTAATGTGAAAAAAACATACCACAAAAAGCTCGTACAGGGCTCGTTGACACGCCTCATTTCGGTCCCTCTCCTCCTCAAGCAATCGGGCCGTGGTCTGGTCCCTCTCATCAAGAGCAGCCTGAAGAGCAGCCTGGCTTGCCAATCTCTCTTTCTCAAGAGCAGCTTGGTTTGCCGCTCTGTCTTTTTGAAGAGCAGCCTGAAACACCATTCCTTGTTACCACAGTAATGATCTATGGTGACACACATAATGAAATGGATGAAAGTTTTCTGAGTCCGTACAACTAACCTCGATGGCAAGATTGACTTGCCGTGGACGACGCGTTATCTCAGGACAGCTGCTCGACTGGCGCGCCTTGATCTCCGGGAGAGTGTGTGGACAACGTATTATCCCATCTCCAATGGCTATCGAGCCATGGGGCCTCCCGACACCAGATATCATCACCAGCTGTGGATCCAAAGGTTCCTGGCTCGGGTTAAAGTCATCCCCTTTCGTAGCCTTCCCCGTGTCCCTGTATGTCACGAGCTTGTGGTGGGATGATATGTTGGTGAAGTTATTTGGATCATCCAGGTCAGACTCAGAGAATGCCTTCGCCTTCTTGTACGAGGCAGTATGGTCCATGCCATAAAGGTTGTACAAGTGTGGCATCTCCGTCTTATTGTGATGCTCCTAAAAGAGAGGAACAAAATATTAGCATGAAGAATGAATTGCATGAATCATGAAGCAAATCACATACCCAGTTTCGTCCGAACTAAAGTAAGTTGGTGCTGCCTTGATGGTGTGGTACACCAACCATTTGGCTACGCCGATCCTTCGCACTGTCGTGGATGGCTCGCCAGTTGCGTGCGCACCACTCATCAACCAACGCCTCCCAACAATCCATCTTATCCGCACACCATCTCGGGGGCACCTGTAAGTTATTAGAAAGAATTTTGAGCACTATGCCCATGAATGAAATCAAGAAAACTATGTAGAAGGACTTAAGAATAGGTAATTACCTTCATGTATTGCTCCTTCTTCAGAAACTTTCCGCGGCAATCCTTCTTCTGCTTCTTAATACCACGCATGGCGTAGTAGTCTCGAATAGCCTGCGGCCAAGCCTCGTGGCGTAAGTTCTGTAGTAACCGCCTACACCCGGCCTCAAGAACCTTGGCCGCCTCCTCCTCATATCCATCCTCACACCTATAGAAGGTGTCCAATCAAACGTGGAAACACCGATTAGTACAATAATTAGCTATATTTTTAATTTTAGATTGTGTAAAAGGATAATTTATCCAAAAGCTCTTGATCACCATCTCGGCCCTCGTGTGGCACAAGACACCATCTATAATCTCCTCCAGCGGGGCCTGTGCAGCCTGGTAGTGCCCCTAGGAAAATCCTAGTGTAGGAACCTGACCCTCACCTGGCAACGTGACAATCCCCGGGAAATTTGTCCGGCAAAGCACACCAAGGACGGATTTTGTCTTGCGTACTCCACGAGTGTGTGCCCATCCCCTGCAGTATGATAAGGTCAACGCATTAGATATTTGAACAAACTTGAAGGCAAAGGCTAAAAAAAGAGTAAATGTACTTACCTATCTCCTTCAGGTTTAATCACCGGCCTCTGCTCGCGGGTAGCCGGCACGACTGGGAGACGTGTACTACCACGCTTGTACACGGTGGCCCCGTCCACCTGCACATCACCCTCACTATCCGTAAACTCATCCCCGCCATCCCCGCCCCCTGAGCCACCCGGACCCTCGGTCCAATCCGGCAACTCGGTCTGATCCGGCCAGGCATCCCATCCGGACCTCTCCACGTTGGGTGAAGCCTCCGGAACCGTTGTATCGTGGGCCGAATGCACCTCGACCCGAGCCTGATCCTGGACCGGAGTCTCATGGGACGAATGCCCGTCAACACTAGGCTCCTGGACCGGAGTCCCCGTAGCCTCCTCTGCAAACAGGTCGACCATAGTAGTCCTATGCTCGGGTGAATGAGCGGGTGTTGGTGGCGAGGGCGGCTCAACGCTCCTCCTGGATCTTCCGCGGCGACCACCTCTCCCAGTACCCTTCCCCTTCTTCCCTACCCGACCATCACCTCTCCCAGTGGGCAATGTCGCCGATGAAGAAGAACCCACGGGTGGTATCGACAGACTGTCTGCCAAGGCTCTACAGAGAGATAGGGGTGGAAGGGAAGTACCACCCCTCGTGCGGGGCGCCTGGGAAGAACCCATCGAGCGATCTGGACCAGCGCCCACCATCTTTCAACACCTGGTGACCTGCCATGATAAAGATTAAAAGAAATTAGTACAACATAAAAAAATTCAATAACTGACATGAATAATAATATGTACATGAATAATAAAGATTAAAAAAATAATATATATTTTAAGTTGTGAATCTTACAAACTAATAATCATCATCAATAAATGCATCATCATCATCACTATCACACATGTATTGATGAATGACGTGCTCGTCGGGTTCAACGACGTGAAGTTGTGAAAGGCCTTTCTGTAATCGGTGAAGCATTGACACGGCATCCGCATCAGTAACCTCTACGAGTTCCAGGTCTTCTGGTTCTTGAAACTATTGCTGTCTACTTCCATGTTCTTGGGTGAAACACAACGGTTCTTGAAACGTTTCTTGGAAAGACGTGTTTCTTGGAAGAATTCTCCATCATATGTGTCTGGGTTAATGTGAGGTTCATAATCCTGTTCATTTGGGAGAGGTGGTCTGACATGTGGCGGCACTTCATAAACAACATACCAACCTTCCAGATTCTTATCCGTTTGGCATGCCCACGGTAGATAGAAAACTTGGGTCGCCTGTTGAGCCGTAATATAGAGATCGGGAACATCTAAATGGGTGTTTGAATTGATTTCGACTAGTCCTATATGTTCATGAGTCCTTCTAGTCTCCTTCGGCTAGAGCCAATAACATTTGAAGACTAGGACGTTCGGTGGGTTCTCACCATAGAATTGAAGTTCATAAATTGCTTCAACTCTTCCATAATACTCGATAACACCTTCGCCGATAGCAGAGACACCACAATTTGTAGATTTCCGGTCGGGCATAGATAGTTTTTTGCCAAAGGTATGAAAGAGATACCCGTTGATGTTATATTTCTCAAATGAACGGACCTTATAGTCAAAACCATTAGCGACTTGTCTCAATTCGGCGTCCATAGACTCTGAATTAGCCTACAAGTTTAATACGAAATGATTGTTGCATTAGCCGCAAGTTAGACCAAGAAATGAAATGGTCCATTATTGATAATTACCGTTTGTTTGAACCAAGAGATGAAACTGGGATAGCCGCCTCCTGTCTTTGACAGAAGCTCATACTCTTCGACGGAATCATTTTCGATCACCGCTCCATCCGAGAATTTGGCGATGTAACGGCTGTTTGAAATATCCGGGAATAAGAGCAGTTCAAAGGAACTAGAAGTTACGGGAAAATATGCCGAGAACTCACTCGATATACGGCCGCACTTCTGTTAGGTTGTTGAAGATATACAAGGAAATGTTCCGCCATTCTTCGACATCCAACGTTATTGGTTTCGAAACACCGGCTGGTGCGAGCTTCCATTTGAATAGGCTAAGGTTGGACCCACCTTTTTTAGGGTCTACATCATTGTGCCGAGGCTTCGGATTATGCAAATGATGTTTTTTGGCTTCGTAGTGTGCTGTCACAAAGTTTGCCACCTCCTTAGTAATGAATGCCTCAGCCATTGATGCTTCAATTCTACGCTTATTTTTACATTTAGCTTGAAGCGTCTTCTGCATCCTCTCAGTTGCATAGCACCAACGATTTTGCACGAGCCCACCCAATCTTGCCTCGGTCGGTAGATGTAAAACCAAATGCTGCATTGGATTAAAGATGCCCGGTGGAAAGATCTTCTCTAACTTGCACAACAACTCCGGTGCAAACTCCTCCATGTCTTCTACCACGCCAGGCAACAATTCTTTCGCACAAAGAACACAGAACAAATAGCTCAGCTCTGCCAGTACTAGCCATTCATCCACAGGAATAAAGCCATGTAACATCACCGGCATTACCCGCTCTAGCCATATGTGCCAATCATGACTCTTGAGACCAAAGATTTTTATTTTTTCAAGACTGGCTCCCCTCTTTAGATTCACTGCATACCCATCGGGGAACATCAAGTGCATTTTGACCCACAAGATAATTTCCCTCATAGCTGGCCTTCCAAGATTGAACCAGGCCTTTGGCTTCGACCACTTCTGCTTTCCTTTGCCTTCTCGCATGTTTTGTAATGGTCTATGACATATTGTCTCTTGATCGACTCTAGCCTTAGTATTATCCGTTGTCTTCCCATCTATATCGAACAATGTACCAAATATAGCCTCTCCGATATTCTTTTCAGTGTGCATCATGTCGATATTGTGTGGAAGAAGGAGGTCTTTGAAGTAAGGCAGATCCCAGAAGCATGGCTTGTGAGTCCACGCGTGTTTTGAATTATACCCCTTGAAATACCCTGGACACTCTGGATCAGGCTGGAGGGCGTTTAACTGATCCAGGATCTGTTGGCCTGTCAACGCAGGTGGTGCCAAGTTTTTGACAACTTTACCTTTGGTAAAGTTTTTCTTGTCTTTTCTGAACTTATGGTCAGGATCCAGGAACTGTCTATGCAAGTCAAAGCAAGAATACTTCCGACCCTCCTGCAACCAATGAAACTGAAGAGCTGCCTTGCATTGGGGGCACAGGAACCTTCCATGCACACACCATCCAGAGAATAGTGCATACGTCGGCAAGTCATGCATAGAGTACATGTACCACACATGCATTTTGAAGTTTTGTTTTCTAGAGGCATCGTATGTCTTGACCCCATTATCCCAAGATTCTTCCAATTCATCCTTAAGCGGCTGCAGGTACACATTCATTTTCTTCCCCGGATAATTGGGCCCTGGAATTATCAATGTCAGAAATATGTTCTTTCTTTACATAATCTGTCCGGGGGAGGGGGAGATTGAGTGAAATGACAAATATAGGCCAACAACTATATTTGGTTGCCGTCATCTTGACGGGATTAAAACCATCCGTGGCGATGCAGACTCGAGGATTCCTTGGATCTGCCACTTTATCCTCATGCAATCCATCGAAATGTTTCCACGCTTCCCCATCCGATGTGTGTACCACCATCTTATTCCCATCCGCATCTAGTTCGGTTCTTTTGCCCAATTTGTGCCATGTCATCTGTCTGGATGTCTCTTCGATGATGAAAAGACGTTGAAGTCTTGGTACGATTGGCATATACCGAAGAACACTAACTGCAATTTTGGTCTGCCTCTTCTCACCCATACCGTTGTCTACCACAAGATACCTGCAAGACTCGCAATTGGGACAATAGTCCAAGTGTGCATACTCCTTCCTAAATAAGACACATCCTTTCTCACATGCATCTATCTTCTCATAGGGCATCTTAAGTACACGGAGTATTTTGTCCTCCTGGTACAGGTTTGCAGGCATGACATGGCCTTTGGGTAGGAAGCGTCCAAATAGTGTCATCATCACGTGGTAGCATTCTCTTCCCAAGTTGAACTGAGCCTTCAGAGCCATTACTTGTGCAATTGCATCCAGCTGACAGAGCTCAGTGTGCTCATGGAGAGGATGTTTTGAAGACTCCAACATTTCATAAAAGGCCTTTGCACATTCCTCCATCTCATCTTCCGAATCCCGAGCATCATCAAAGTCTTGCACCATGTCTTCGATCCCGGTACCATGCTCGTCGGTGCGACGACGGAACACCTCAGCTCTTGTGCGTTGTATAGACTCACTATGAAATGTCCACACCGTATAATTAGGCTTAAAACCCCTCCTCTGCAGGTGTTTAATCATTACACCCTCTGTCGTCTTTTTATAGTTGTCACATCCAGGACAGGGCAATAGTTTCTTTCCTAGCCATTTGCTAATGCGGCTTTCACAAATTCCTTTGTTTTTACAAACCATTCTTTCGTCATCTCTTTCTGACTAGGGTGACCGGTATACATCCACGCACGATCACTCATCTTGCCTAGCTACTAAAGACAGAAGAAATATATTTATATATAATTTAGCATTTATATTCATCGGTTAATCAGGTTCGCCATTTTTATTACGTCCAGACAACCTACACGCTAATAGGTAAAGATAGGTCCTAATCCCACCCGAGTATGTGTAGATTGGGTTCGTTTTCCCATGCTCTGCTCCGGATCCAACGCAAAATTTCGGCAGCACCTCCCCGCTGTTCTCCTGATACACGTCTCCGCAATAAACAGAGAGGATGTGCATCCGAAGAACAACAGGGAGGCACTGACGAAATTCCGCATCAGATCCAGAGCACAGCATACAGGAAAACGAACCCGATCTACACATGCTCGGGCTGTCCATGGATAATGTTGGACAATTCGAAAGGATGGCGGTTATAAATATGCAAAGACATGCATATTTATAGATGTCGCCCTTTCAAACAGGAGAGGCATACTGGTCACGCACACTCATGATTGAAGAAACCTATATATAGCTACAAAGTTTCATCGGCACGAAGACCGGGACAGAGCAAATTAAGGGGGTAGGAGGAGAAGTCATTTGCGCTCACCCACAAACGTAGGGGCGGAGCTCGTCCAACGCTCGTGGAGGTCGTCGAACAACTACACATTGAAATTCACCCGATCAACACAAATATGATACTTTTATAAGATACTCAGAAAATATGTGACCTAACTCTTATTCTTCTTCTTCTTCTTATTTTCTCTTTCTTCTCTTCTTATTTTCTTCCTCTTCCTCTTCGGCCACTTCCTCTTCTTCTTCTTCTCCTCCTCCTTCTAATTCTTCCTCTCCTTCTTCTTCTTTTCTTCTTCTTCTCTTCCTCTCCTATTTTTCTTCTTCTTCTTCTTCTTCTTCTTACTTTCTTTTTCCCTCTTATTCTTCTCTTCCTCTCCTATTTTTCTTCTCTTATTCTTATTATTATTATTCTTATTTTCTTTTTTCTTTTTCCTCTTATTCTTCTTCTCCTTCTTCTTCTTTTCTTCTTCTTCTCCTCCACCTCTAGCTCTTCTTCTTCTTATCCTTTTTTCTTCTTCTACTTATTCTTCTTCTTCTACTTTTTCTTATTTTCTTCTACTAAACAGGAAACTAACGTAAGACTAAACATAAACCTAAACTAAACTAAAACTAAACCTAAACTAAAACTAAACCTAAGCCAAAACAAACCTAAAACCTATAACTAATTAAACAAAACTATTACAAAAAAAGCGAAAAAAACTCACCTCAATCCGGTGGCACAGGGAGGAGAGGCGCGGGGAGGAGGGCCGCAGATGGGAGGGGCGCGAGGAGGGCGTGGGGAGGAGGGCCGCAGGGGGGAGGGGCGCGAGGAGGAGAGGCACGGGGAGGAGGGCCGCAGGGTGAGGGGCGCGAGGAGGGCGTGGAGATTGCGTGGGGTGGCGTGGCGGCAACGACGCTGGGGTGGGGTGGGGCGGCGGCACAGGGGTGGGGTGGCGTCGGCGGCGCTGGGGGGTGGAGGTTGCGGTGGAGGGAGAGGGGAGAGATAGTGCGAGAGAGTGGGGGAGCGGGTGGGCAGGACGACCGTTAACGTTAGGGGTCCATCCCCTTTGCCGTCTGCCGCAGACGGCAAAGTTAGTTAGGCAGACGACAAAGGGGTGGGGTGGGGCGGGGTGGGGTGGGGAGAGAGGAGAGGTGGGGTGGGATAGGTTTGCCGTCTGCCTTCACTACCTTTGTTGTCTGTTGACGGACGTCAAAGAGGTGGTTGATGGCAAATAGGTTTTTTGCCATCAGCCATATCTTTACCGTCTGTTTTCTCAAAGCTGATGGCAACTAGGTTCTTTGCCGTCCGCTGGGTGACGTCAAAGATGTGGCAGACGGCAAATATATGAATTCCAGTAGTGCATGCAGGTTTTCAAGTACCAGTCATGTAGTCTTCGCATCATCGTTGATAGTTTCATCAACTACTCAGGTTTGGCGAGAGGCTTCTCGTGCTCGTATCTAAGGGCCACTACCGGGACAGTTTCGAACTGTACATCTTCACTTAAGAAATCACCAAGAGTGAAACCAGGATTAGCGTCCACTGTCCCTGGGTCAGTAATAGCAACATGGGTAAACACCTTGAGCGGTGGGCACAATTACTTCTCCTATTCGCCGAGCTGCAGAACTGTTTTCCCACTTCTCGCACCACTAGTGCTTAGGCTTCCCGGCTGCTTCCCTTGAGCATATGTATTTTGAATAATTCGCTCATAGTGTGATGGCAGCGGAAGCAGTGGTGGTCGCTTAAGGGCATCCAGAAAGCGCTTCACTTTTACCGGATCAATTTTCTCCTTTGGAGGTGGACGTTTCGGTGCAAAAAAGGCCTTATTATAGTCATCCACGATTTTTGCATTTTCCTCCTTAGTCATGTCGTAGGGTCTCTTGGGAAGAGCCTTCTAGACTCTTGGGAGTGTTTTGTATTTCTTTCTTGTTGTACTGCTAGCCGCAGGAGCGGCGGCGGGTCTCTTCTGTCGTTGTTGATGCGGCAGAGTCCCCTAACATGGCGGAGGAGGCGGAGTCCGTTGATGCAGCGGAGACAACTCAGGCAGAGGAGGATTCTCCTCAGGGGCCTCCTACGGTTGAGTGTGCTGACGCGGCGCAGACAGCTGGGCCTCCTCCACCCGAGTCTGTTGGCGCGGCGGAGACAACCGAGGGGCCTCCTCCGGCTGAGTCTGCTGACGCGGCGTGACAGTCGGGCCTCCTCCAACTAAGGCGGCGTCCAGTTTGGAAGAAAGATGTTTTCCTTTCTCCATAGACAGGTAGTCCTTAAGTCATTTTCTTGATGAATCTCCCCTTCACATGTAGGGTATTCAAGCTCGAGCTTCTCTAATCTGCTCATCACTTCATCCACCCGGACAACAGCAAAGCCATCTGGAATGAGATTGAAATGTAAAGTTCCATCAGGTCGACGAGGTAAGGTATAGCCTACCGCCACCTTCAATGTAAGGTTTTGGCATTTCGCAATTAGCTCGCAATGTTCCCTCTCCATGATACAATCCACGTGGTAGCGCGGAGGCATGATATCAGTCTGAATGCGTGATGTCAACTGTTCTTCCCCTTTGCAACAACACCAGAAGAATGCTGCTAGCACTCTCCGGCAATCGAAACTAGAAGAATGCTGTTGATAGCCCACCAGCGCGTGGGATCGTAGCAGTTTTCGAGGGTAGAGTATTCGACCCAAACTTGTTGGTTAGCCAGACAGGAGGTAAGAGAATACTCTCGAGTATTAGCAGCTGAATGCGTCAGATTCAACCACACCTGAAAGATTAGTATGTACAAGCAAACTAGTAACAGCAAAGTAGTATGATAACAACGGTGTCAGAAACGATCTGTTGACACGGCAGACTATTTCTAACGATTGTATCAATGGCGCCAAGTTGCCTCGTTGACGGAAATTGTCAGTTCCCATCAACGACCAGCGATCAAGATTGTAGCAGGTAGCAGCAGTGTAACGAGTAATAGCAGTGGCAAGGAACAACAGTAGTAACAACAAAAGCAGAGCAAGACAAGTAACAACAGTAGCAACAGTAGTAACAGCAGCAGAGCAAGACAAGTAACAGCAGCAGTAGCAATAGTAGTAACAACAGCAGTAGGACAAACTCATAGGCAATGGGCCGGTGATTTGTTTGGATGATATTCATCATGCAACAGTTATAACACACAGAGATATGTGGCTAGCTCCCGTTCGTCAATGTGATGTAGGCATGCATTCCGTGTGTCGTCATACGTGCTTAGGGAAAAGAACTTGCATGACATCTATTGTCCATCCCTCCCGTGGCAGCGGGGTCCAAAAGGAAACTACGGGATATTAATGTTCTCCTTTTAATAAAGAACCGGACCAATGCATTAGCACTTGGTGAACACATGAACTCCTCAAACTATGGTCATCATCGGGAGTTGTTCCGGTTATTGTCACTCCGGGGTTGCCGGATCATAACACATAGTAGGTAACTACAACTTGCAAGATCGGATCTAAAACACACATATATTGGTGACAACATAATAATTTCAGATCTGAAATCATGGCACTCGGTCCCTAGTGACAAGCATTAAGCATGGCAAAGTAGTAGCAACATCAATCTGAGAACATAGTGGATACTAGTTATACATCCCCATCAAAACTAACTCGATTACATGATAGATCTCATCATACTCATCACCGCCCAGCGAGCCTACGAATAGATTACTCACGAACGACGAAGAGCTTCATGGAGTTGGAGAGGTAAGAAGGTTGATGATGACGATGGCGACGATTTCCCCTCTCCGGAGCCCAAGACGGACTCCAGATGTGCCCTCCAGATGAAGAACAGGTGGTGGCGGCGCCTCCATATCGCAAACGCGACGAAAACTTCTCTTTTTATTTTTTCTAGGACAAAAGTGAACTTATGGACCTGAGGTTGGGGTCGGCAGAGCCGTGTGGGCCCCACAAGCATGCCCACTGCCACCAGGGGGGTGGTGGCGAAGCCAGGGTTTGTGGCCCATTGGCCCACCCCCTCAGGTGGAACTTGGCGCAAATATTTTTCACATTTTCCATAAATGATCTCCGTAAATTTTCAAGATGTTTGGACAACTTTGATTTCTGCACAAAAATAACACCAAGGCAATTCTGCTGAATACAACATTAGTCCAGGTTAGTTCCATTCAAAACATGCAAATTAGAGTCCAAAACAAGGGCAAAAGAGTTTGGAAAAGTAGATACGATGGAGACGTATCAACTCCCCCAAGCTTAAAACCTTGCTTGTCCTCAAGCAACTCAGTTGACAAACTGAGAGAGAAAGAAAAACTTTGACAAACTCTGTTTGATCTTGTTGTTGTAACTATGTCTAACTCATAACCAGAATTTCAGCAAGATCACAAGTTAACCACATAAGCAAGTGACACAAAGGTCTCACGGTAAACTAATATATATGGCATAATCAGCTAACGAGCAAATAATAATGAGTTTCAAATACCAACACTTCAATCAAAACAAGCATGAAGCAATATGAATAGGTGGTATCTCGGTACTCTTTCTGAGACCGCAAAACATAAGTGCAGAGCACTTTCAAAGATCAAGGGCTGACTAAACATTGTAATTCATAGCAACGAAGATCCAGTCCTAGTCATACTCAATATCAATCAAAAGCAAAGCATAAAAATGACAGAGGTGCTCTCTAATTGGTGCTTATATAAGAGGAGGATGACTCAATAGGAAAATAAATAGACAGGCCCTTCGCAGAGGGAAGCATTGATTTGCAGAGGTGCCAGAGCTCAAGCTTTGAAAATAGAGATAATAATTTTGGGTGGCATGCTTTCATTGTCAAGGCAATGACCAAGAGTTCTCAATATCTTCCATGCTACTCATGCTATATGCGGTTCCCAAACAGAAAAGTAAAGTTTTAACTCCCCCACCACCAATCAATCACACTCGATGGCTAGCCGAATCCTCGGGTACCGTCCATACTAACATCAATCCAGGGGGAGTCTTGTTTTACAGTTATGTTTTCGATTTAAGCGTGGAACTGGGCATTCCAATTACCGGCCCCTTTCTCGTGAATGACAGTGAATAAACACATGTCGAGGATAACACTCCTAGCATGGAAGATACCAATAGCCCCATGTCACCACATGAGCGGTTCGGGCATGCAAAACAGATTATTTCTTGAAGGTTTAGAGAATGGCACATGCAAATTTACTTGGAACGGCAGGTAGATACCGCAAATAGGTAGGTATGGTGGACTCTCATGGAAAAACTTTTGGGTTTATGGAAGTGGATGCACAAGCAGTATTCCGCTTAGTACAAGTGAAGGCTAGCAATAGACTGGGAAGCGACCAACTAGAGAGCGACAACAGTCATCAAGATGCAATGAGTTTGACTAACATTGAATGCAAGCATGAACAGGATATAAATCACCATGAACACGAACATCATAGAGGCTATGTTGATTTTGTTTCAACTACATGCATGAACATGCGCCAAGTCAAGCCACTTCAAACATTCAAAGGAGAATACCATCCTATCATACTACATCATAGTCATCTCAAAATCTATGTTGGCATTCAAGACAAACCATTATAAACTCTCAGCTAAATAAGCATGGCATCAGAAACTATGATCTTTAAGTTGTCATTGCAAACATCGTTCTCTCACAACAAAGCTAAATCTGGGTCGACAAGCTAGTCATATTTACAAAAACAAAATAGATAGAGTCCATACCAGCTTTTCAGTCTCAGTCACTTCATCATATATCATCATTGTTGCCTTTCATTTGCACGATCGAACGATGTGAACAATAATAAGAGCATTGGACTAAGCTGAATCTGCAGGCAAGCACAAAGGAGAAGACAAAGTAATATGGCTCTTTGAAAGCTAAACAGGTAAGCATGCAAGAACCAATAAACATTGTAACCAATATGTTCTACCTTGACTCAAAGAAAAAGAAAACTATTTACACGGGAAAGCTCCCAACAAGCAAAAGAAGAAAGAAAAATCTTTTTGGGTTTTCTCAAAAGGACACAAAACAAGAAAACAAGAAAACGAAAATAAACTAGCATGGATAATACAGTGGCAAAGTGTAAACACCGGCTAACAAAGTGAAAGCATAAGCATGAATGTAAAGTCGGTGAGAACACGTACTCCCCCAAGCTTAGGCTTTTGGCCTAGCTTGGTCTACTCCCATGGATGGTCCTGGCGAAACCCAAAATCATAATGGGTGTTATACGGGAGTGCTGCACCCAATGCCTGAATAGCTGCCTCACGAAGTCGAGCAACAGCCGCCTCCCTCTAATACTCCTCCGCCTCTCCTATGGTTATGTAGTATCTTCGTTTTACCTGAAAGTCAAAGAAAGCAGGAGCAGGAAGGGTAATATGGAAAACACGCTGCCGGTTAAATATCAAGCGGTATAGGAGGGATCCATGATCTCTCTCAAGGAACTGGTAGCGTGTTAGAGCGACACGATCAAGGTAGGTTGTACGGAGAGGAGGGTCATCTGGACGGATGGATAGTCCAAGAAAATTTGCTAAGCGTGTAGCATCAATTCCACCAAAGAAATCCCCCTCACTGGCATTTTTATTCAGCCTCCTTGCTATTATAGCTCCCATATTGAAGCTCCTATCACCTGTTACTGCGCTCTTAAGGATACTAAGGTTAGAAGCGCATAGGTGACAATATGCATGCTTGCCGTTAATGCACCTACCTATGAAGAGGGCAAGGTAGTGCAAGGCAGGGAAATAGATGCTTCCTATGGTGGCTTGCGTGATATCTCTGGTTTCTCCAACAGTTATACTGGAGACAAAGTCTCTGACCAAAGACTTAGAAGGATCATTAATACTACCCCCATCGGGTATCTTGCAAATCCTATTGAAATCCTCCAAATCCACGGTATAGGATTTATCGTACAGATCAAACAGTATGGATGAGTCACGGCCAACTAAAAATTTAAATCTACGCACGAAAGAGGCAGTGAGCATAGCATACTGTTCACATTTATCTCAGAGGAATTCTTCTAACCCGGCATTGCGGACAAGTGTATCAAACTCATCCTTGAAACCTGCTTCGATCATGAACTCATCGGAAGGCCATTTACATGGTTGTACTGGTGCGTCCCTTAGTTGAAAAGGTTCGGGCTCCCGAAAAGATAGACGAGGACCCTTCTTACTTGAGGAGCCACCATGAAACTTCCTCCTAAACATAATTTCCTTTTGCTGAAATTTTTGAAGTTCAAGAGAAAAGTGAATGAAGACCCACCACACCTTGTAGCAACTACTCCTAGTAGTGCCTAGAGACCGTATCACGCGCTAAAACTACTTGGGACCAGCTAAAATCAACATTTCTAGCTCAAGAACAGGGTCACCAAGGTAGCAAGAATACGCGAAGGATAAAGCACTAGAGCAAACACTAATTGGACCAATGGAGGAGTCACTTACCAAGGAGTAATTTCCCCAAAACGGTTCGGAGAATGGTGCCTTGAGCAAGGAGATCGAAAATCACAGCCAAATGAGCAAGAACACGGGTTTGAGCTGCGAAACAATTTTTTCTGGAGGTGGAAGAAGAGGTTGGGAGCTGGAATGAGTGGAGGGGGTCCCTGTGGGCCCCACAAGCTTGCACTCCACCACCAGGGGGGTGGCGGTGGCAGGGCTTGTGGCCCACTGGTCTGGCCCCCAGGCCAGCTCTCAGGCCCGGTAATTTTCAAAAATTCCAGAAAAATCATACTAAATTTTCAGGACCATCGGAGAACTTTTATTTTCGAGGTATTTCTCTCCGGGACGCTAAAACAAAAAAAACAGGAAAAACTAAACTAATTCTATCATTTTTCTTCTAAGCAAAAGAAAATGAAAGCTTAAAACAGAGGTATGTGACTCTTTGATTCATCCGTTTCATGGTCATCGAAAGAAATCCGTCAATGGGATTGATCAAGTCCTTATGACAAAACCTTCTCGAATCGCAAGAGAGAACGGAGAATTTTCGAATAGCCACTAAGTCACCTCAATGGGGATATGTATCTCCCCAAGAAGCAAATCATACTTCATCTTGACACGAAGAATAGTGCATTCAAAGCTCCCAATGAGAATCGATGAAGTCTTTTCGATAGCATTGATGCAATGTACTTGATATCGTTTATTCAGAAAGTGCACGGTGTGCTCATTACCGTTGACATGGAAAGTGACATTGCCTTTGTTGCAATCTATAACAGCCCCTGCAGTGTTTAAAAAGGGTCTTCCAAGGATGACAGCCATGGCATCGTCCTCGGGAATATCCAAGATAACAAAGTCTGTTAAGATAGTGGTGTTAGCAACCACAACAGGCACATCCTCGCAAATGCCGATAGGGAAAGTAGTTGATTTGTCGGCCATTTGCAGAGAAATTTCAGTTGGTGTCAACTTATCCAATTCAAGTCTACGATAAAGAGAGAGAAGCATAACACTAACACCGGCTCCAAGGTCACATAAGGCAGTTCTTACGTAGTTTCCTTTAATGGAGCAAGGTATAGTGGGCACTCCGGGATCACCAAGTTTCTTAGGAGTTCCACCTTTAAAAGTGTAATTGGCAAGCATGGTGGAGATCTCAAGATCTGGTATCTTCTGTTTATTAGTCACGATATCTTTCATGTACTTGGCATACGGAGACATTTTGAGCATATCAGTTAACCGCATCTGCAGAAAGATAGGTCTTACCATCTCAACGAAGCGCTCATAATCCTCATCATCTTTTTTCTTGGATGGCTTAGGAGGGAAGGGCATAGGTCTATGAACCCATGGCTCCCTTTCTTTACCACGCTTCCTAGCAGTGAAGTCATTCTTGTCGTATTTCTTAGGTTGTGGGTTATCAGGATTAACCGTAGGTTCCATCTCCACATCCTCATCATTGCTAGGTTGAGCATTATTATGAACATCACTGTCCATATTGTCACGAGGTTCATGTTCATCACCAAATTGTGTTTCTGCATCATATGCAGAAATATCATTAGGTTCTTCCAGTGTGACAGTATTTGGTGAACTGGCATGTAGGTTTCTATCATCCTTCTTCTTCTCCTTAGGATGACTGGGTGTATCAGCATTGATTCCTTGAGAATCTTGATCAATTCTCTTACGATGACCTTCAGGATACAAAGGTTCCTGAGTCATTTTGCCTCCTCTAGTAATGACTCTGACAGAGTTTTCATTTAATTCATTGAGCAAGTCATTCTAAGCTTTAAGTACTTGTTCTACCTGAGTAGTAATCATAGAGGCATGTTTACTGAGAAGCTTCAGATCATTGACATTTCTGTCTACACAAGAACTTAAATGGCTAAGCATACGATTACTTTGTTCCAAATGTCTGCTAACATAATCATTGAAACTCTGTTGTTTGTCCACAAAGTTGTTAAATTCATCAAAGCATAGGCTAGCAGGTTTATCAAAAGGAATATCACTCTCATCAAACCTACGCAGAGAATTCACTTCTACTACCTGTATCGGGTTATCGAGACCATGGATCTCTTCGATAGGTGGTAGATTTTTGACATCTTCAGATCTAATGCCTTTCTCTTGCATAGATTTCTTGGCTTCTTGCATATCTTCGGGACTCGGGAATAGAATACATCTTTTCTTAGGAGTTGACTTAGGAGGTGGTTCGGGAATAGTCCAAGCATTATCGTTGATCAAGATGTTATTCAGTAAGGTCTCAGCTTGTTCTACAGTTCGTTCCCTAAAAACACAACCGACACAACTATCTAGGTGGTCTCTAGAGGCATCGGTAAGTCTGTTAAAGAGGACATAAAGTATCTCGTTCTTCTTAAGAGGGTGATCAAGCAAAGCATTTTGTAGCTGGACGAGCCTCCCCGAAGCTTGTGGAAGACTCTCTTCTTGGAGTTGAGCAAAGTTGTATATTTCCTGCAAGGCAGCTTGCTTCTTATGGGCAGGGAAATATTTCTCATAGAAGTAATAGACCATCTCCTGGGGACTACTCACACATCCAGGAGCGAGAGAGGTGAACCAGGCTTTAGCATCATCCTTTAGAGAGAAAGGGAACAGGGGACTACTCACACATCCAGGAGCGAGAGAGGTGAACCAGGCTTTAGCATCATCCTTTAGAGAGAAAGGGAACAACTTAAGGATATAATAGTGACGGATCTTCTCCTCATTAGTGAAAAGGGTGGCTATATCGTGTAGTTTGGCAAGATGGGCTACGACCGTCTCAGACTCATAACCGTGAAAAGGATCAGATTCGACTAGAGAGATTATCTCAGGATTGACAGAGAATTCATAATCTTTATCAGTGATAAAGATAGGTGAAGTGGCAAACTTCGGGTCGTATTTCATCCTAGCTTCCCGAGATTTTTCCTTCCACTTGAGAAGTAATTTCTCAGCGTCATAGGAATCCTTACACGCAAGAAAATGCTTAGCTATCTCTCCCTCCATAACGTAACCCTCAGGTATATCAGGCAATTCATATCTAGGAGAGCTAGATCTAGCAGGAGCAAAAGCAGGTTCTATCTCAATAGTATCGGCAGTATCAGAAGCATCACGAGCATTGGCAGTAACTCTAGCATTATGAGCATCAAGGAACACTCCTAGTGGAACATCAAGCAAAGTAGTATCTCCAACAGTATCAAGCATAGCATCATCAGGAAAAATAGCATCTCTAGCATCATCAGGCAAAGCAGTATCAAGCATAGCATCTCTAGCAGTATCAAGCATAGCATCTCTAGTAGTATCAGGCATAGCATCATCAAGCATAGTATCAACCATAGCATCTCTAGCAGTAGCATCATAAGCATCATCAAGCATAGGAGACATCTCAAGATTTCTAGCAGGAGGTCATGTCGCAAACTTACTCATAACTGAAGGTGAATCAAGTGCAGAGCTAGATGGCAATTCCTTACCTCCCCTCGTAGATGAGGGCAAGACTTTGGTCTTTGGATCCTTCAGATTCTTCATAGTGATTAGCAGATATAAATCCCAAGTGAGTCAGAGAATACAGCAATACCTCCCCGGCAACGGTGCCAGAAAAATGCTTGATGTCAATTGTTCTTCCGCTTTGCAATGGCACCAGAAGAATGCTGCTAGCACTCTCCGGCAATCGAAACTAGAAGAATGTTGTTGACGGCCCACCAAAGCGTGGGATCGTAGCAGTTTTCGAGGGTAGATTATTCGACCCAAACTTGTTGGTTAGCCAGACAGGAGGTGAGAGAATACTCTCGAGTATTAGCAGCTGAATGCATCAGATTCAACCACACCTGAAAGATTAGTATCTTCAAGCAAAGTAGTAACAACAAAGTAGTATGATAACAACGGTGTCAGAAACGATCTGTTGACACGGCAGACTATTTCTAACGATTGTATCAATGACGCCAAGTTGCCTCGTTGACGGAAATTGTCAGTTCCCGTCAACGACCAGCGATCAAGATTGTAGCAGGTAGCAGCAGTGTAATGAGTAATAGCAGTGGCAAGGAACAACAGTAGTAACAGCAGCAGCAGAGCAAGACAAGTTACAACAGGAGCAACAGTAGTAATAGCAGCAGAGCAAGACAAGTAACAGCAGCAACAATAGTAGTAACAGCAGCAGAGCAAGACAAGTAACAGCAGCAGTAGCAACAGTAGTTACACCAGCAGTAGGACAAACTCGTAGGCAATGAGTCTGTGATTTGTTTGGATGATATTCATCATGCAACAGTTATAACACGGAGAGATATGTGGCTAACTCCCGTTCGTCAATGTGATGTAGGCATGCATTCCGTGTGTCATCATACGTGCTTAGAGAAAAGAACGACGAAGAGCTTCATCGAATTGGAGAGGGAAGAAGGTTGATGATGACGATGGGGACGATTTCCCCTCTCCGGAGCCCAAGACGGACTCCAGATCTGCCCTCCAGATGAAGAACAGGTGGTGGCGGCGCCTCCGTAACGCAAACGCGACGAAAACTTCTCTTTTTATTTTTTCTGGGACGAAATTGAACTTATAGACCTGAGGTTGGGGGCGGCAGAGCCGTGTGGGCCCCACAAACCTGCCCACCGCCACGGGGGGGGGGGGGGTGGTGGAGCCAGGGCTTGTGGCCCACTGACCCACCCCCTCAGGTGGAACTTGGCGCAACTATTTTTCATATATTTCCATAAATGATCTCCGTAAATTTTCAAGACGTTTGGAGAACTTTGATTTCTTCACAAAAATAACACCAAGGCAATTCTGGTGAAAACATCGTCAGTCCAGGTTAGTTCCATTCAAAACATGCAAATTAGAGTCCAAAACAAGGGCAAAAGAGTTTGGAAAAGTAGATACAATGGAGACGTATCAATGAGCTCAGTGGAAGCCATGCTTCTTTTCCATTGAGATGGTGGGGTAGCTTCGTGGGCAGTATCGAATGAAGGAGCTTCGTGCTGCTAAGCAGCTCGTTGACTAGCATATGCCTCCAGTTTCTTCTCCTGCAGCGATAATCTTTCTTCCAGCCTCTGCATCTGGTGTGCTTCCTCTCTCTTCTTTCTCCCCTGGATTCTATAATCAGTGCTCGCTGGAAGCCCATACTGCCACGGAACGGAGCCTGATGTGCCTCGTGTTCGTCTAGGGTGTTCAGGATTCTCGAGGGCCTTTGTCAGCTCGTCCTTCTCTTTGTCGGGATGGAACCTCCCTTCCTGCACGTCCTTGATAGCTTCGATAATCTTTAAGATGGGTATTTCCAGTTGAGCTTTCGTGAAAACACACTTCCATGTTTCTAGGTTCAAAGCTCCCCCATGCCTGAAGAACCAAGTCCTTGACCGACCGGGCTAGTGTAATGTCGCTGGTTGGACCCCTTTATCAAGCAGATCTTTCTCAGCTTTGTCCCACGTAGTCCGAGCAACCTCGTAGCCACCCGACCCTGTAACATGGTGATACTTCTTATTTCTAGCATTTCCCTTATTTACTTGTGACCTTTTCTTAGCTTTCACTGATCTCTTGTACGCCACATATGTGGGCTAGTGATCTTTTATCTTTGCAAATGGACCGGTGAATTCTGGAGTCTGGTCTTTGTCGAAAAATTCGTTCAATCTTTTCTTCGAGTTCTTGAATAGTTATGCCCTCTTCTTAAGAGCGAACGCCTTGACATGTCACTATATAACTGGGTTATTTGAATCCTCCTCCGGCGGTAGGCTGAAACTTGTCATCACCGAGTTCCAAAGCTCATCTTTCTGTCTATTGTCGACATAAGAAACTTCACCGTCCTTCCTCTTATTCTATTCTTGGATGCTGATCGGGACGATGTCCCTAACAATAACTCCACACTCATATATAAATCCGTCTTTGCTCCTCTTGGGACCAATCGGTTGGCCATCTGGAGAGACTTCTTCAATCGTGAACCGTTCATCCTGACCCAACCTTTTATTCGGGCCTCATCTCCTCACAGAAGTTTGGCTCAAACCGGAGGGCTAAAAGGAGAAAAAAAGGTTAATATATGCACATACAAAACAACTAATGCATCTAGTCACCACATGCTTAATTAATATATATATATATATATATATATATATATATATACCTCGTCAGACTTTCCAATAGTTAAGGCTCCAACACCGGCGGAGCCGTCATCTCCTCCCTCTTCCATTCGATCACCGGAGCCGTCATCTCCTCCCTCCTCCATTCGATCGGTGTCGTTGAGATACGACAAGGTGATATCATCACCGCTGTCGCGGATTATATCCCCATCAAATCTTTTTTTTCTAAGTCTTTGTCCATAGTTTCTACAAATATTACAACATGACAATATACAACCATGAGAGATGATTAGTGGCAAACATGCATAGACCTAATCACAACAAAGGAATCATATGCATATGAGCAATGGGTATATAGTGGCAAACATCATGCAATGTTGACAAGTTTTATAACAGTCAGTTTGAGACGATTGTTGAGGACTCCTCCCCCCTCGTGTCTGATGAGTCGTCCTATATTTCGGTAGAGGATACTTTTCGGATCGTATCTCTCATGCATGTCCGACGTGCAAATCATGTTTTCATATGCCTCCAAATCAAAGTTATCGGGGTTATGTTTTAACGACCCTCTCTCTCATGTTTTCATATGCGCCTCAAAATTATAGTTGTCGGGGTTATGTTCTAGCGACAAGATGAATACAAGATTTATACGCAAGATGAATACAAAATGAATACAAGATTTATACACATGGATGAATACACAAGTCAAAAAATGAACCAACCATCATCCTATGAACAAACCTCAACATATGCAACAAATGGACACCTTTGGTCGAACAACAGAGAGGGACGATCAGGGACCAACTCCACACAGATGCAACGCCACAACCTGTAATTCCACCAATTGAAAAAAATAGGCAACACCCAAGTATAGTAGCACTTGCATGGCAAAAAAACCTAGTAAACCTCGTAAAACCTGTTGAACTTGAGCATTTTTTATGAAGGAGAAAATAGATCCTGTCGACTTGAGCATTTCTTAGACTTTGAAATCCTCCTCTTGAACTAATACTATTTCAAATGAACATGACATAAATTTGCCATGTTACTTCAAAATCATCATCATATCTAAGAATCATCAAATGAACTTGACAATTCTTGATCCATGATTTTCCCGCTATGCCATGAATAAAATGATTAATAAAGCAATTATAAATATCCCAAAAGAAAAACAAAAGGTAGTGCCTACCAGTAGCTTATTGTTAACACTTCTTAAGAAATAAATTTCAAACGGCTTGTACACATAGCAAAGACAAAGATTGCTTTGACATCAAAACACAACAGATTATGAGATAATGTTCTGACCAAAATATGAGTTGTATCCCTCTCAGGTTAAATGAGTACATTATATAGACATGTGGCTCTTTGCACGCAGCATGGAGTTGTAGATACTGAGCAAGGAAGATTCTGACAACAAGAAGGTTCCAACAGAAAATATCCTCATAACAAGAACTAAACATGATGAAAGTTTTGTAGGTAAGCACAGGCTCGTCTCGAGTGATGTGTCGTGCGATGGATTGGATCAGGTCATTGATATGTCCCAGACGTATCTATAATTTCTGCTTGTTCCATGATCTTTTGGGTGACATTGTTATATGTTTTGCTACACTTTTATACCATTTTACACATATTTGGACTAACCTACTAACTCAGTGCACCCAGTGCCAGTTTCTGTCTGCTGATGTTTATTTTGCAGGGGCTTTTACCCATTTTTCCGAAGCCCGAAAAAATCCAAAAAAATATATAAAAAATCAGCGAAACAGAAGCTTCCGGATCACCAACGGAGGGCTCGAGAGGGGCCAGGGGCCTCCCAGGCGGCCTGCTGGCGCGACCAGGACCTAGGTCGCGCCAGGAGGTCGCCTGGGTGGGTCCCACCTCCTCTGGTGCCCTCCTTTGGCCTATATTTAGAATCCCAAGAGGAATCCCTCGGAGACTTTCTGGTATCGCGAATTTATCGATCATTCCGCCGCCGCAGCGCTTTCGAGATTGGGAGCGTCACGAGACCTCTTCCCGGCACCCTGCCGGAGGGAGGATTGACCTTCGGGAGCTTCTCGACCGCCATGGACGCTTCCCGGACGTGCCCTGAGTAGTCCTCCTTGGACCATGAGTCCATGCCCAGTAGCTATGTGATGTATTTTCTCCAATCTTGTGCTTGAATGGTTAGTCCTTGTGAGCTGCCCTACATGATCAAGGCATCTATGTAATTCTCTTGCTATTGCTATGCTCGATTTGTTGGGATCCGATGGATTATGAGATTATGTTCAGATTGTTATGACTTATATATTTGATTATACTTTTATATTATGTTCCTTAGTGATTCATGCATCTTCTTCATTGCTTTTTATTGCTTTGGCCAAGTAGTAGATCGTAACTCCCAGAGGGAGCGTTATGCATGATTGTGGGTTCGGGCCCCTCGATGTCTAGCTTGAGTGACAGAAACATGAGACTAGGGGATGTGCTTGTTGCCACCAGGGAGAAAACAACAGTTCTTTGTGACCACGGTTGCAAGGATTGTTTACCTTACGCATAGTTCGTTAATGCAGTTGTCCATTTCTTTGAGTTTACACTTTGGGTGGGGCTCGCAACTTAATACCGGAGAGGTGTTGTGGATAGATACCTCAAGGTGGATGATTAGTAAGTAGATATTGATGAATAAATGGTCTACTTGTCTTGACGTACTGCCCATTACTATTAAACCTCTAACTATCAAGGAGCATAATTAGCATTGTAGTGCGATCATAATTCTGTCAATTGCCCAACTATGATTTGTTTACCCTAGCATAGTTGTTTATCGTCTTTTGGGAGAGAGACCTCAGTAGTGAACATCATGTGACTCCGGTCCATATCACCATCATTATTTACACCTCCATCATTTACCGCTTTCATTTACTTTTCCGTTGCAATCACTATTACCTTCCCGCTTCTGTTTTGATCCTGTGCAAACTACAAGGCCGGAGAGATTGACAACCTCTCTGTACTCCTTGGGAGCAAAGTTATTTTTGTGTGTGTGCAGGTCCACGTCTTCTCCTAGCGCCAGGGGGAAGACACCTACTTGTTGGTCCTAGGAGTCATCCTGGTTCGATAAGCCTTACAGTCTCTGTGTGAGGGAAATTTGTTGCTGACTACATCTCCACCTTCGAGTTGGGGTATCCAACGAGGGGCGAGAAGTATATACATCAACTCGTCAACAAGAGAATTTCTGGCGCCGTTGCCAGGGACTCCAGTCTCCAAGATAGTGGAGTTTCACAATATATTTTACCTTTGCTTTTTAGTCTTGTTAGTTTGCTTTCTAGTTTTTTCTCTAGAGTCTTATACCAAAAACCGCAAAAAAAAGTTGCTTTGTTCTTGCTTGTTGCAGCTGCTATGGGTTCCACTGAGAACACCAAGTTGTGTGACTTCACTAGTCACAACAACAATGACTTTATCTGCACTCCTATTGCTGCTCGTGCCACTTAGGCCACGTCCTATGAGATTGAACCTTCTTTGCTGAACCTAGTAATGAAAGATCGATTCTCCGGTAATGGAGATGATGCTTCCTTGCACTTGAACAATTTTGTTGAGCTCTATAATATGCAAAAATATAAAGAAGTAGACGGTGATATTGTTAAACTTAAGCTTTTTCCTTTCTCCTTGAGAGGAGGAGCTAAAGTGTGGCTTCAATATTTGCCTAGGAATAGCATAGATTCCTTGGATAAGTGCAAAGATGCTTTTATTGGGAAGTATTACCCGCCATCTAAGATTATCCAGTTGAGGAGTAACATTATGAATTTTAGACAATTGGATAATTAATATGTTGCTCAAGCTTGGGTTACGTATGAAATCTCTTGTTAAGAATTGCCCTACTCATGGTTTGACTACTTGGATGGTTATCCAAATTTTTATGCAGGATTGAACTTTACCTCATGGAATCAGTTAGACTCGGCCGCGGGAGGAACCTTTATGTCAACTACACTTGGTGCTTCCACAAAGCTATTGGATGATATGATGACAAATTATTCTCAATGGCACACCGAGAGAGCTCCAACTGGTTGCAAGGTAAACTCTGTTGAGGAGGTTTCCTCCCTTAACGATAAGGTTGACATGATCATGACTTTACTTACTAAGCAAGCTCCTATTGATCCTCATGATGTTCCTTTAAATTCTTTGGTTGCTCAAGAAAGAGATAAAGTGGATGTTAATTTTATTTCTAGGTACAACTCTAATAACAATGCTTATAGGAGTAATTTTGGTAGCAATCCTAGACCGTTCCCATCCAACAACTATGGGAACAACAACAATTATCCTAGCACTGAAACCTCCACTTTTGAATTAGAGAGCATGCTTAAAGATTTTATCACTTCTCAAAAATACTTCAACAAGAGTGTATAAGAGAAACTAGAAATATTAGATAGTCTCTCTTTGAAGGTGGACAACATAGCTCATGATGTAGAGATGCTTAAAATTAGAACTTCCCCACTTGAGGAAAGGAACACTACACCCATGGATGCTATCCAAGTCCAAATTGATGATAACATAAGAATGCTAGCCAAACTTAAAGATAGATGGACTAGAGAAAAGGAAGAGGAAGAGAGAATTAAGAGCTTTCCTACACACACTACCATTGCTACTATACAAGTTGTTGAGGATATCAAAACTTTTAGCACCCATCGCACTCCTAGTCCCAATGGACCTATTAATGGTGATGCTAATACCTCAACTATAGCACAAGAAGGTGCTATGAATTTAGAGATTACCAAAAGAATGAGCTTAGATGACATTACTACCACTTTAATTAATGGTAGTAACCTTGATTTTGAAAATTGTAGTCTCTCTGAAGTGATCACCTTTTTGTAAAGAATGGCTAAAGACCCCCACACTAGTACACTCAATATTGCCTTCACCGAGCATATTACCAATGCTCTTATCAAACCTAGGGAGGAGAAGCTCAAGCTAGATACTTCTATTCCTAGGAAGATAGAAGATGGTTGGGATCCTATGGTCAAAATTAAATTTAATAATATCTCTTTCTTTGCTTTGTGTCATGTTGGAGCTAGTGCCTCTGTTATGCCCAAAAGAATGTATGATATGCTTGATTGGAAACCTTTTGATCCATGTTCTTTTGGTGTTCGTCTCATTGATTCTTCCATAAAGAAACCTTTAGGTAGAATTGATGATGTTCTTATTATTGTCAATGATAATTATGTGCCCGTTGATTTTCTTATTATGGACATTGAATGTGATCCTTCATGTCCAATTATTTTGGGACGTCCTTTTCTCCGCACCGTTAGTGCTATCATTAACATGAAAGAGGGAATTATTAAATTCCAATTTCCTCATAAAAAACCGAATCAAACATTTCCCTACAAATAAGATTAAGTTACCTTATGAGTCCATTACACGTGCAAATTATTCTTTTGGAGTTGATAACACTTGATCTTCTTGCATTGTGCCTAGCTCAATGGCATAAAAGAAAGTGTTTGCTGGGAGGCAACCCAATTTGTTTTTACTTTCTTCTTTAGTGGTGTTGTTGTGTGTTACTACTGTAGCAACATCATTGTATCTTTATTTTTAAGCTTTGTACCAAGTTATTGCCTCTGATTGCAACAAAGTTCAAAAATTGTGACATGTTGTCCAGAAACATATTCTGTCTACTTGACGGAAAAATTCGCCAAAAATTACCAGGTCATCTTTTTTATCTGAATGTTTTTAAAGCATGCTCTATATAATTGTATTTCTGCCATCTGTTCTGAGTTTTTTAATTTGAGTTGCAGAAGTGCCCCGAATAAATTATTTACTACGTGTTGTTCTGTTTTTCACAGATTCTGCCATGTTTTGTGTTTTCATTGTTTTGCGAATCCTAAGCTTGCTTTTTATTTGCAAAAACCTTTTGGGAATCATTAGAAGCAGTATCTTTTCATGAAAATCTTTATTTCTAGCAGGTTTTGTAGTATTTTATTAAGGGAACTAAGCACTCTAATCAGCTTATGATGAGTTTTGTATGAAGGGAGTTTTCAAGTATGTGATGGGAGAGATGATGAAAGAACATACATGAGTGTCAAGCGCTCAAGCTTGGGGATGCCCCCATACACCCTAAGAAATATTCAAAGGATACTCAAGCGTCTAAGCTTGGGGATACCCCCGTGCATCCCCTTCTCTATCAAAAATCATCAGTTCGTCCATCTCCATGCTATATTTTTATCACTTCATATGATATGTGCTATGCTTGGAGCGTCCCGCTATTTGCTTTTTAGTTTGTTTTATTTTTGCTTTCTATTCATAAAAAGTCGGAACCTATCCTACCTTGTTTGTGAGAGAGATACGCTCCGTTCCACTCTAGAACACAACATAGCTTTACATGCTTATCCTTTTTGTGTGTTCTTCATCTTCTCGTATCTATTATCATGCTTAGATCTTAGTTATCATGCTTGTCTTTTTAAGATCTATTACTTAGGTTGATTTTGGAACTCTCTTTAGTTTTCATGCTTATCTTGTTTAGAGAGTTAGCTCGTTGCACTGAGTTGTGTGTCTTGCATAAGTTGGTAAATGAGATTGCTATTTAAGTATAGCACTAACTTCCAATAGTTTTGAGGTATTGATTTGAGTAATGTTTGGACTATTGGTGCCAAGAGCTTGAGACTATTAGTGCTAGGTGTCGTATTTTTGGAAATCCATGTGTTTTTCAAAAACTAAAAATTAGTTGAGAACTGTAGCTACTAAATTGATCGCTAACCTCTAGAGGGGTTGGAATATATAGAGTACACTCACATTACCATGAGTCGAGGATGCGCAAGGATAACCAAACCCCCAAATACTCCTCCTCTTGGTACTTGTCTCTTTGTGAATTTCCTAACTAGATAGAGAGTTACCGATAATAAGTGTATGAGTTCTTCGGACTAATGTGAGTATTCGATTGTTGGCACTTCCACCTTCCATATTTTTCTAGCCTCTTCGGTACCGTGCATAGCCCTTTCTCACAATCAGAGTTGGTGCAAACTCCGCCGGTGCATCCAAACCCATGACCTGATACGCTCTGTCATATATAAGCCTCATTATATCTTTCCTCAAAACAGACACCATACCTACCTACTAAGGTATTTCCATAGCCTTTCCGAGATACATTATACCATGCAACACCCACCATCTCATGACTTGATCTTCATGTCATACATGCTTTTGCTTGATCATAGAGCCACATGATAGTTGGGCCTTGTGCAAATTATTGCTACATGACGCGCTAGTATCATTACATATCCTGCTACACCGACAGAGGCATACATTTGCATACATCATGATAGTTTTCACTTGTCTTTATGTTGAGTACTTCTTATAAAGTGTGATTATTTTTCTTTTTATTCATGTAAAACATAGAGTGTTCCCTTAAGAGAGGAAAAGATCCCAAAGTGGACAAACAGAATATCCCAAAGAGGACAAATGAGAGATAAAAGAAAGAGACAAAGAGGCCACACAAAAATAAAATAAAAAGAAAAAAAGAAAAAAAGAAAAAGAAATAAAAAGAGAGAAGGGGGCAACACTACTATTCCTTTTGAAAGATCCACACTCGTACTCCATTGCTATATTGGTACTACATAGAGATTATCATTCATGCATAACTATGTGGGGACCCTTACAATATAGAACTTGGTTTGCATATTCAAATGATGAGCCTCCTCTAATGAGCTCTAGGTCTTCATGAGCAAACAAGTTGGATGCACCCCACTAGTTCCATTAGAGAGCTTACCTTAGCTCATATGTGCATCTGTTACATGGCAATCCCTACTCCTCACATCATATCTATCATTTGGCTGTCTCTCGCCTATGGTTGTCCTCATTGTTGTGAGCCTTTCAGACCTTTTTGTCTTCCTTCCACATCATTACTCTATTTTCCATCCTAAGTGCCAAGATATCTTGCTTACGCTCATCCATTGCATGAGTGCTCAAAATCGAATGGGAGAGGATCATTTTGACTTGTGCCTGACAAGTGGTCTGGGGATGAGTCAAAATAAGATTCCAAAGGAGACTAAGTGTGAGGTTTAGTAGATTGAGTTCTCAATTAAAAAAATTATCTTATGCTCTAAACCCATCTCCCACTTCTTGCACGCAAACACCATTTGGAGACATTCGAGTCATGGATAGCGAGTGCTCTTGCACCTTTATGTTCTTACTTTGCTAAATTCAATATTAGATATAGACTCTTGCTTGTTATTGTATTGACTTGAATTGCATATCTCACATGCTTTACTTTGAAGTTCTTATATGTGTGTTAGCATGTCACCACGAAAATTATTGTGTTATATTTTATCTACTCGAGGATGAGCAGAAATTACGCTTGGGGATGTTGATACATCCCAAAAGTATCTATAATTTCTCCTTGTTCCATGATCTTTTGGGTGACATTGTTATATGTTTTGCTACACTTTTATATCATTTTACACATATTTGTACTAACCTACTAACTCAATGCACCTAGTGCCATTTTCTGTGTGCTGATGTCTATTTTGCAGGAGCTTTTACCCAATATTCCGAAGCCCGAAAAAATCCAGAAAAAATATATAAAAAATTAGCGAAATAGAAGCTTCCCGATCACCGAAGGAGGGCCAGAGGGGGGCGAGGGGCCTCCCAGGCGGCCTGTTGGCACGGTAAGGCCCTAGGCCATGGCAGGAGGTCGCCTGGGTGGGTCTCACACCCTCCGGTGCCCTCCTTTGGCCTATATTTAGAGTCGCGAGAGGAAACCCTCGCAGACTTTCTGGAATCGCAAATTTCTCCATCGTACCGCCGCTGGAGCGCTTCCGAGATCGGGAGCGTCAAGAGACCTCTTCCCGGCACCCTGCCGGAGGGAGGATTGACCCGCGGGAGCTTCTCCACCGCCATGGACGCTTCCCGGACGTGCCGTGAGTAGCCCTCCTTGGACCATGAATCCATGACCAGTAGCTATGTGATGTCTTCTCTCCAATCTTGTGCTTCAATGGTTAGTCCTTGTGAGCTGCCCTACATGATCAAGGCATCTATTTAATTCTCTTGCTATTGCTATGCTCGGTTTGTTGGGATCCGATGGATTATGAGATTATGTTCATATTGTTATGAGTTATATATTTGATTATCCTTTTATATTATGTTCCTTAGTGATCCATGCATGTTCTCCCTTGCTTTTTATTGCTTTGGCCAAGTAGTAGATCGTAACTCCAAGAGGGAGCATTATGCATGATTGTGGGTTCAAGCCCCTCGATGTCTAGCTTGAGTGACAGGAAAATGATACTAGGGGATGAGCTTGTTGCCACCAGGGAGAAAACAACGGTGCTTGTGACCACGGTTGCAAGGGTTGTTTACCTTACGCATAGTTCGTTAATGCAGTTGTGTGTTGCTTTGAGTTTACACTTCGGGTGGGGCTCACAACTTAATACCGGAGAGGTGTTCTGGATAGATACCTCGAGGTGAATGATTAGTAAGTAGATGTTGATGAATAAACGGACTACTTGTCTTGGCATACTTCCCATTACTATTTAACCTCTAACTATCAAGGAGCATAATTAGAATTGAAGTGCGATCATAATTCTGTCAATTGCCCAACTGTGATTTGTTTACCCTAGCATAGTTTTTTATTGTCTTTTGGGAGAGAGATCTCACTAGTGAACATCATGTGACTCCGGTCCATATCACTATCATCGTTTACACCTCAATCATTTGCCACTTTCATTTACTTTTCCGTTGCAATCACTATTACCTTCTCGCTTGTGTTTTGATCCTTTGCAAACTACAAGGCCGGAGAAATTGACAACCTCTCTGCACTCCTTGGGAGCAAAGTTATTTTTTGTGTGTGCAGGTCCACGTCTTCTGCTAGCGCCAGGGTGGAAGACACCTACCTGTTGATCCTAGGAGTCGTCCTGGTTCGATTAACCTTACAGTCTCTGTGTGAGGGAAATTTGCCGCTGACTACATCTCCACCTTCCACTTGGGGTATCCAACGAGGGGCGAGAAGTATATACATCAACTCGTCATGAGTCATCAAGTAGACATAGTAAACTCAATCAATTAAATTATATGGATAATGGAGGAGCCAATGATCGCGGGCAGTTCAAATAACCAAACCCCCACTAGTTATCTACAAGACAAAACATCTCCTTTCAGTTTCACGTAGGTACACATGCCAAATTTCAGAATAACCATCAGAAACTGACCGAACATCATTCACTAATGGTGGGTATAGTTGATTCGGTCACTAACGCCAATTATGGAATGGAAGGGAGTGTTGGAAATATGCCCTAGAGGCAATAATAAAATAGTTATTATTATATTTCATGTTTCAAGATAATCGTTTATTATCCATGCTATAACTGTATTGAATGGAAACATAAATGCATGTCACTACTTGAAAACAGTTATTTGCCATCTGCTGCTTCTTTGCCGTCTGCTGGCTGATGGCAAAGACCCTCTTTGCCATCAGCTACCAGAAACCAGAGGACAAAGAGCAGGCTCATGCCAAAGGTACTATTTGCCATCAGCCAGCTCTTTGCCGTCTGCCAGCTCACGACAAAGAGCATGCACGCAGACGGCAAAGAGCATGGGCGGCCCACCCCGCAGCCCCTCTCCTCCCTAACGGCCTCTTTCTTTGCCGTCCGCTTTTCTCCTCTGTGCCGTCAGGAGGCGGACGGCAAAGAGGGTGCCCCCCTAACGGCCGTTAGCCCCACCCCCACGCGCCTCTCTCTCCCCCTAACGGCCACCCCGACACCCGTCTCTCTCACCCCTGACACCACCACCGCCGCCGCGCCCTCCTCCGGCCTCCCTGCGCCGCCCTGCGCCCTCCTCCTCCCCGTCTGCCCTGCGCCCTCCTCCTCCCCGTTCTCCCTGCACCGTCCTCCACCGCCGACCTGCGCCCCCTCCTCCACCCCGACCGCCCTGCACCCTCCTCCACCGCCGCCCTGCGCCCCCTCGTCCTCCCCGGCCGCCCTGCACCCTCCTCCACCGCCGCCCTGCGCCCCCTCCTCCACACCGACACCTGTCTCTCTCACCCCCGACACCACAACCGTCGCCGCGCCCTCCTCCGGCCTCCCTGCGCCGCCCTGCGCCCTCCTCCTCCCTAGTCGCCCTGCGCCCCCTGCTCCCCGGCTGCCCTGCGCCCCCTCCTCCACCGCCGTCTCCTCCACCACCGCACCCTCCTCCTACCCGCCCGCCCCCTCCGGTGCGTCCTTTTTTTTCTTTTTTTGCTAATTTACATATTTAGTTTAGTTTTGTTAATTAGTGGTAGCTAGATTATTGTTAGTAGTTTTAGTGGTAGATTTAGTTAGGTTAGTAGTTTTAGTTAGGTTAGTTAGTTAGCTTGGTTAGTTAGGTGGAGGAGGAGAAGAGGAGAAGAGGAGGAGGAGGAGGACGAGAAGAGGAGAAGAAGAAGAGGAGTAGGAGGAGGAGGAGGAGAAGAAGAAGAAGAAGAAGAAGAAGAGGAGAAGAAAAAAATAAGAAGGAGAAGAAGAAGAAGAAGAAGAAGAAGAGAAGAAAAAATAAGAAGGAGAAGAAGTAAAGAAGAAGAGAAGAAGAGAATAAGAAAAAAGTAAGAAGGAGAAGAAGAGAAAAAAGAAGAAGAAGTTGATTTTTTATTGTTTGGTATTTAGTGGTAGCTAGACTCTTTTTTTAGTTACTTAGTGGTAGATTCTGTTTTTTTGCTGTTTAGTACTATCTAGGTTTAGCGATAGGTTTAGGTTGCTTGGTTAGTTAGGTTACTTAGTTAGTTAGCTTAATAGAAAGAATAGGAAGAAGAACAAGAGGAGGAGGAGGAGAAGAAGAAGAAGAGGAGGAGAAGACAAAAATAAGAAGGAGAAGAAGGAAAGAAGAAGAAAAGAAGAAGAGAATAAGAGAAGAAGAATACCTTCTCCTCCTCCTTATTCTCCTCCTCCTCCTTCTCCTTCTTCTTGATTTCTTCTTCTTCTTCTCCTCCTCCTCTTTCTTCTCCTCTATCTTATTCTCCCCACCTTATTTTCCCCAACAATGAGATAATTAGCCCATTTAGCTACAAAATGGCATAAAAACCTTGGTTAGCTCATGAATATTATATTCTTAACTTGTTTTCCTCTAAAATTACATAATTAGAATATTTGTGTTGATCGGGTGGATTTACATGTGATAGTTGTCTCGTCGCTGTGAGGTCTGCTGTGCGAAGACCTGCCCGTGCGTTGTAGGAGCTCCGCCCCTGGATTCATGGGTCAGTACAAATTTCATCTCCTCCCCGCCCCTTCATTTATTGTGGCTCGGTTTCTGTATGAAACTTTCTAGATTTAGGTAATTAAATTAATTTATTAGTATGCGTGACCATTATGCGTCTCCCGTTCGAAAGGGCGACATCTATAAATATGCATGTCTTTGCATATTTATAATAGCCATCCTTTCGAATTGTCCAACATTATCCATGGACAGCCCGAGTATGTGTAGATTGGGTTCGTTTTCCCGTATGCTGTGCTCTGGATCCGATGTGGAACTTCATCAGTGCCTCCCTGTTGTTCTCCAGATGCACATCCTCTCTGTTTATTACAGAGACGTGTATCAAGAGAACAGCAGGGAGGTGCTGCCGAAATTTTGCATTGGATCCGGAGCAGAGCATGGGAAAACGAACCCAATCTACACATACTCGGGTGGGATTAGGACCTATCTTTACCTATTAGCGTGTAGGTTGCCTGGACGTCATCAAAATGGCGAACCTGATTAACCGATGAATATAAATATATTTCTTCTATTATTAGTAGCTACGCAAGATGAGTGATCGTGCGTGGATATATACCGGTCACCCTAGTCAGAAAGAGATGACGAAAGAATGGTTAGTAAAAACAAAGGAATTTGGGAAAGCCGCATTCGCAAATGGCCAGGAAAGAAACTATTGCCCCTGTCCTGGATGCGACAACTATAAAAAGACGACAGAGGCTGTAATGATTAAACACCTGCAGAGGAGGGGTTTTAAGCCTAATTATACAGTGTGGACATTTCATGGTGAGTCTATACAACGCACAAGAGCTGAGGTGGTTCGTCATCGCACGGACGAGCATGGTACCGGGATCGAAGACATGGTGCAAGACTTTGATGATGCTCGGGATTCGGAAGATGAGATGGAGGAATCTGCAAAGGCCTTTTATGAAATGTTGGAGTCTTCAAAATGTCCTCTCCATGAGCACACTGAGCTCTGTCAGCTAGATGTAATTGCACAAGTAATGGCTCTGAAGGCTCAGTTCAACTTGGGAAGAGAATGCTACGACGCGATGATGACACTATTTGGACGCTTCCTACCCAAAGGCCATGTCATGCCTGCAAACCTGTACTAGTCGGACAAAATACTTCGTGTACTTAAGATGCCCTATGAGAAGATAGATGCATGTGAGAAAGGATGTGTCTTATTTAGGAAGGAGTATGCACACTTGGACTATTGTCCCAATTGCGAGTCTTGCAGATATCTTGTGGTAGACGACGGTATGGGTGAGAAGAGGGAGACCAAAATCGTAGTTAGTGTTCTTCGGTATATGCCAATCGTACCAAGACTTCAACGTCTTTTCATGGTCGAAGAGACAGCTAGACAGATGACATGGCACAAATTGGGCAAAAGAACCGAACTAGATGCCGATGGGAATAAGATGATGGTACACACATCGGATGGGGAAGCGTGGAAACATTTCTATGGATTGCGTCAGGATAAAGCGGCAGATCCAAGGAATCCTCGAGTCTGCGCCACCACGGATGGTTTTAATCCCTTCGGCATGACGGCAACCCAATACAATTGTTGGCCTGTATTTGTCATTCCACTCAATCTCCCCCCCCCCCCCGCGCAGATTATGCAAAGAAAGAACATATTTCCGACGTTGATACTTCCAGGCCCAATTATCCGAGGAAGAATATGAATGTGTACCTGCAACCGCTTAAGGATGAACTGGAAGAAGCTTGGGATAATGGGGTCAAGACATACGATGCCGCTAGAAAAGAAAACTTCAAAATGCATGTGTGGTACATGTACTCTATGCATGACTTGCCAGCGTATGCACTATTCTCTGGATGGTGTGTGCATGGAAGGTTCCCGTGCCCCTAATGCAAGGCAGCTCTTTAGTTTCATTGGTTGTAGGAGGGTCGGAAGTATTCTTGCTTTGAGTTGCATAGACAATTTCTGGATCCTGACCATCAGTTCAGAAAAGACAAGAAGAACTTTACCAAAGGTAAAGTTGTCAAAAACTTGGCACCACCTGCATTCACAAGCCAACACATCCTGGATTAGTTAAATGCCCTCGAGCCTGATCCAGAGCGTCCAGGGTATTTCAAGGGGTATAATTCAAAACACGCCTAGACTCACAAGCAATGCTTCTGGGATCTGCCTTACTTCAAAGACCTCCTTCTTCCACTCAATATCGACATGATGCACACTGAAAAGAATACCGGAGAGGCTATTTTTGGTACATTGTTCGACATAGATGGGAAGACAAAGGATAATATTAAGGCTAGAGTCGATCAAGAGACACTATGTCATAGACCGTTACAAAACATGCGAGAAGGCAAAGGAAAGCAGAAGTGGTCGAAGCCAAAGGCCTGGTTCAATCTTGGAAGGCCAGCTATGAGGGAAATTATCTTGTGGGTCAAAATACACTTGATGTTCCGCAATGGGTATGCAGCGAATCTAAAGAGGGGAGCGAGTCTTGAAAAATTTAAAATCTTTGGTCTCAAGAGTCATGATTGGCACATATGGCTAGAGCGGGTAATGCCCGTGGTGTTACGTGGCTTTATTCCTGAGGATGAATGGCTAGTACTGGCGGAGCTGAGCTATTTCTTCCGTATTCTTTGTGCGAAAGAATAGTCGCCTGGCATGGTAGAAGACATGGAGGAGTTTGCACCGGAGTTGTTGTGCAGGTTAGAGAAGATCTTTCCGCCGGGCTTATTTAATCCAATGCAGCATTTGATTTTACATCTACCAACCGAGGCAAGATTGGGTGGGCCCGTGCAAGATCGTTGGTGATATGCAACTGAGAGGATGCAGAAGACCCTTCGAGCTAAATGTAAAAATAACGTAGAATTGAAGCATCGATGGCTGAGGCATTCATTACTGAGGAGGTGGCAAACTTTGTGACAGCACACTACGAAGCCAAAAATCATCATTTGCATAATCCGAAGCCTCGACACAATGATGCACACCCTAAAAAGGTGGGTGCAACCGCAACCTATTCAAAGGGAAGCTCACACCAGCCGGTGATTCGAAACCAATAACGTTGGATGTCGAAGAATGGCGGAACATTTCGTTGTATATCTTCAACAACCTAACAGAAGTGCGGCCGTACATCGAGTGAGTTCTCGGCACATTTTCCCTTAACTTCTAATTCATTTGAACTGCTCTTATTCCCGGATATTTCAAACAGCCGTTACGTCGCCAAATTCTCGGCTGGAGCGGTGATCGAAAATGATTCCGTCGAAGAGTATGAGCTTCTGTCAAAGATAGGAGGCGGCTATCCCGGTTTCATCTCTTGGTTCAACCAAACGGTAATTATCAATAGTGGATCATTTCATTTCTTGGTCTAATTGTTTCGTATTAAACTTGTAGGCTAATTCAGAGTCTATGGACGTCGAATTGGGACAAGTCGCTAATTGTTTTGACTATAAGGTCCGTTCATTTGAGAAATACAACATCAATGGGTATCTCTTTTGTACCTTTGGCAAAGAGCTATCTATGCCCGACCAGAAATCTACAAATTGTGGTGTCTCTGCTATCGGCGAAGGTGTTATCGAGTATTATGGAAGAGTTGAAGCAATTTATGAACTTCAATTCTATGGTGAAAACCCACCGAACGTCGTACTCTTCAAATGTTATTGGTTCCAGCCGAAGAAGACTAGAAGGACTCATGAACATATAGGACTAGTCGAAATCTATCCAAACACCCATTTAGATGTTCCCGATGTCTATATTACGGCTCAACAGGCGACCCAAGTTTTCTATCTACCGTGGGCATGCCAAACAGATAAGAATCTGGAAGGTTGGTATGTTGTTTATGAAGTGCCGCCATATGTGAGACCACCTCTCCCAAATGAACAGGATTATGAACGTCACATTAATCGAGACACATATGATGGAGAATTCTTCCAAGAAACACGTATTTCCAAGAAACGTTTCAAGAACCGTCGTGCTTCACCCAAGAACATGGAAGTAGACAGCGACAATGAATCCGACTCCAGCCCTGAGCCGGAACCAGAAGACCTGGAACTCGTAGAGGTTACTGATGCGGATGACCTGTCAATGCTTCAACGATTAAATGAACTCCTTTCACAACTTCACGCCGTTGAACCCGACGAGCACGTCATTCATGAAGACCTGCGTGATAGTGATGATGATGATGCATTTATTGATGATGATTATTAGTTTGTAAGATTCACAACTTAAATTATATATATTTTAATCTTTATTATTCATGTACATATTATTATTCATGTCAGTTATTCAATTCTTTTTATGTTGTACTAATTTATTTTAATCTTTATCATGGCAGGTCACCAGGTGTGGAAAGATGGTGGGCGCTGGTCTAGATTGCTCGACGGGTTCTTCCCAGGCGCCCCGCACGAGGGGTGGTACTTCCCTTCCACACCTATCTCTCCGTAGAGCCTTGGCAGACAGTCTGTCGACACCACCCGTGGGTTCTTCTTCGTCGGCGGCATTCCCACTAGGAGAGGTGCTGGTCGGGTAGGGAAGAAGGGGAAGGGTACAGGGAGAGGTGGTGGCCGCGAAAGATCCAGGAGGACTGTTGAGCCGTCCTCGACACCACCACCAGCTCATTCACCCGAGCATAGGACTACTATGGTCGACCCGTTTGCGGAGGAGGCTACGGGGACTTCGTTCCAGGAGCCTATTGTTGACGGGCATTCGTCCCATGAGACTCCGGTTCACGAGCAGCCTCGGGTCGAGGTGCCTTCGGCCCACGAGACTACGGTTCCGGAGGCTTCACCCGACGTGGAGAGGCCCGGATGGGAGACCTGGCCGGATCGTACCGAGTTGCCGGATTGTACCGAGGGTCTGGGTGGCTCAGGGGGCGGGGATGGCGGGGATGAGCTTACGGATAGTGAGGGGGATGTGCAGGTGGACGGGGCCACCCTGTACAAGCGTGGTAGTACACGTCTCACGGTCGCGCCAGCTACCCGGGAGCAGAGGCCGGTGATTAAACCTGAAGGAGATAGGTAAGTACATTTACTCTTTTTTTGCGTTTGCCTTCAAGTTTGTTCAAATATCTAATGCGTTGACCTTATCATACTGCAAGGGATGGGTACACCCTCTTGGAGTCCGCAGGCCAAACTCCGTCCTTGGTGTGCTTTGCCGGTCAAATTTCTCGGGGTTTGTCACGTTGCCTGGTGAGGGCCAGGTTCCTACACTAGGATTTTCCTGGGAGCACTACCAGGATGCGCAGGCCCCGCCGGAGGAGATTATAGATGGTGACTTGTGCCACACGAGGGCCGAGATGGTGATCAAGAGCTTTTGGGTAAATTATCCTTTTACAGAATCTGAAATTAACAACATAGCTAATTATTGTACTAATCGGTGTTTTCACGTTTGATTGCAGACCTTCTATAGGTGTGACGATGGATATGAGGAGGAGGCGGCCAGGGTTCTCGAGGTCGAGTGTAGGCAGTTACTACAGAACTTGCGCCACGAGGCTCGGCCGCAGGCTATTCGAGATTACTACGCCACGCGTGGTATTAAGAAGCAGAAGAAGGATTGCCGCGGAAAGTTTCTGAAGAAGGAGCAATACATGAAGGTAATTACCTATTCTTAAGTCCTTCTACGTAGTTTTCTTGATATCATTCAAAGGCGTAGCACTGAAAATTCTTTCGAATAACTTACAGGAGCCCCCGAGATGGTGTGCGGATAAGATGGATTGTTGGGAGGCGTTGGTTGATGAGTGGTGCACAGGCAGCTGGCGAGCCGTCCACGAGAATGCGAAGGATCGGCGTAGCCAAATGGTTGGTGTGCCACACCATCAAGGCAGCGCCAACTTACTTCAGTTCGGACGAAACTGGGTATGTGATTTGCTTCATGATTCATGCAATTCATTCTTGATGCTAATATTTTGTTCCTCTCTTTTAGGTGCATCACAATAAGACGGAGATGCCACACTTGTACGACCTTTATGGCATGGCCCATACTGCCTCGTACAAGAAGGCGAGGGCATTCTTTGAGTCTGACCTGGAGGATCCCAATAACTTCACCAACATATCATCCCACCAGAAGCTCGTGGCATACACGGACACGGGGAAGGCTACGAAAGGGGATGACTTTAACCCTAGCTAGGAACCTTTGGATCCAGAGCTGGTGATGATATCTGGTGGCGGGAGGCCCCGTAGCTCGATAGCCATTGGAGATGGGATAATACGTTGTCCACTCACTCTCCCGGAGATCAAGGCGCGCCAGTCGAGCAGCTGTCCTGAGATAATCCGTCGTCCATGGCCAGTCGAACTTGCCATCGAGGTTAGTTGTACGGACTAAGAACACTTTCATCCATTTCATTATGTGTGTCACCATAGATTATTACTGTGGTAACGAGGAATGGTGTTTCAGGCTGCTCTTCAGAAAGAGAGATTGGCAAACCAGGCTGCTCTTGAGAAAGAGAGATTGGCAAGCCAGGCTGCTCTTGAGAAAGAGAGATTGGCAAGTCAGGCTGCTCTTGATGAGAGGGACCAGACCACGGCACGATTGATTGAGGAGGAGAGGTCCCGGAATGAGGCGGGTCAACGGGCCCTGTACGAGCTTTTTGTGGTAAGTTTTTTTTTCACATTACCCAAATCATGTGTGTAATGTCTGTTTCATTACTAACTAATACGACCCACCCTTCAGGGTCTGTGTGAGAAGAGCAGTCAAGTCCCTCCGCCGATGCTCGTCTTCTATTGGATTGTCATTATAAACTAGTATTAATAATTGAGTGTCATCATGCTAACTCAGACATTGCAAAATGTCTATTCTGCAGAATAACTCCCGAGCGGCATCGCACGACCCTTCTCCAGGTGTTTCTCCTCCTTGATGACCACTACGGTAAGTTTCTCTTCTCCTCTTTCATATTCTCCTTGCCTTAATTTCCCCAACATTGACATAGTTAGCCCATTTAGCTCCAAAAAGACATAATTAGCCCATTTAGCTCCAAAATCCATAATAACCTCAAAATGGCATAAGAACCTTGGTTAGCTCATTAATATTATATTCTTAGCTTGTTTTCCTCTAAAATGAGATAATTAGCCCATTTAGCTCCAAAAAGACATAGTTAGCTAATTTAGCTCCAAGAAGAGGAGAAGAGGAGAAGAAATAGGAAAAATGAAAAGAAAGAAGAAGAATAAGAAGAAGAGAAGAAGTAGAAGGAGGAGGAGGAGGAGGAGGAGGAGGAGAAGGAGGAGAAGGCCAAGGACCTTCTAGTCCTTCTCCTCCTCCTCCTTCTCCTCACTACTGGAATTGAGAATTTTGCCTTCTCCCTTGCCTTTGCCGTCTGCTGACGCATGGCAAAGGCACTCTTTGCCGTCAGTTGGCACAGTGCTGACGGCAAAGAGGTGGCTGATGGCAAAAGTTTTATTTGCCGTCGGCCACCTCTTTGCCGTCTGCTGGCGGACGGCAAAGGTCCCAAAGGGGGACGGCAAAGGGTGGGCAGACGGCAAAGCCCCCCCCCCCCCAATGGCCGAACCCACACCCCCACCCACCCCGCCCCTTTGCCGTCCGCCACCCTCCCTTTGCAGACGGCAAAGGGGGCATGGCCCTAACGGCTCCAGCGCCTCTAACGGCTCCCACCCCGCACCCAATCCCTGCCCGCCTACCCCCCCCTCTCTCTCTCTCTCGCGCGCCGTCGTCTGCCCACCCCGCCGTTGCCGTAGCTCCCCTCCCCAGCCACCCCGCGCTGCCGCCCTCCCGACCGCCGCCCCCTCCCGCCTTCCTCCTGACCGCTGCCCCCCTCCCACCTCCCTCCTGGCCGCCGCCCCCTCCCATCTCCCTCCCAGCCGCCGCTGCCCCCTCCCACCTCCCTCCCGACATCCCTCCCACCTCCCTCCCGGCCGCCGCCGCCCCCTCCCACCTACTTCCCGGCCGCCGCCCCCCTCCCACCTCCCTCCCGGTCGCCGCCCCAGCCTCACCTCCCCTGTGCCGGCGACCCCGACGCCCTCTCCTCCGGTAAGTATGGTTTTAATAATATTTTTTCCTATTTTTTCTTCTTCTTTTTTGCTAGGTAACCAACAATGTTATTTTCAGTTTGACAAATGTGGCTGATAAGTTCCAGTACCACATACTGTGATGCAGTATTGGGTGTTTTTTAATTTTTTATAGTCTTTGCAAAAGTGAGTTTGCTTCTTATATACTTGTCTGTGAACAGTTTGTACATCACGAGAACCAAAAGCAAGCAGAGTAAATGAGACATAGTAAAGCTAATAGTATGTGCATTTTATTTCTTATATCCAGAAAAGGGGAATATTCTTAGAAGATTGCAGTTGAGATGGCGCTGCATAGCTTTTGTTGTAGTCATAAAAGTGTGCTGCACAATGCTATTTTGTTAATTACGCCCTATTGAATCAAAACCTGAATATTCCTATTTATGTTTAGTAAATCATGATGTTACTTTGTTAATAAATCATGTGATTCTTAATTCTTTATGTACAGCTTGCTGTCAAAACACTAAACTTAACATGCGCTTGATTATATGATTATTCTTTCATCTGGTTGATGATTTTGGCTGCAAGTCGCTGTCAACTGGAACTCCACATGGATTCGGTATTCATTTTCATATGGGATGCTTTTGTGCTTATTATGATTATTCCTTTATCTGGTTGATGATTTTGGCTGCAAGTTGCTATCAACTGGAGCACCATCGGGATTCGAGATTCATTTTCATATGGGATGCATTTTGTGCAGTAAAAAAATCGTTGGCTTGGAAGAATTAAAATCATGAATTTCCAGCCAATAAACTACCAAATATAGTCCCTTGACAACAACATTAATTTTGTCTCATATTTATACTTAGTAAGGGCATGTTGGCTTAGCATGTTCGTATAATATGTCGTGGACCATCACAACATCGCATATGTTTCCGAAACATAGCTTCTGTTGCATAAATATGTTCGACAAAACATGGTGTGGGTGACCTTATTTCAACGCGTGTCAGGCAAAAAAGGTGACAGACGCGTTCGCTAAGATCCGCCGGAGGATGGCAAGCATTTTCCTTAGTTTATTAGGTAGAAAAAGTAGATAGAAAAGAAAAAAATATATAGAAAAAAACTTAGAAGAAAATAAGAGAATAATAAACTAGAAGAAAAAAGAAGAAGAAGAAGAAGAAGAAGAAGAAGAAGAAGAAAGAGGAGAGGAGGAGAAAGATAAAAGAAAGAAGAAGAAGAAGAAGAAGAGGAGGAGTAGGAGGAGGAGAAAAAAAGACGAATAATAATAATAATAAGATGATCAAGAAGAAGAAGAAGAAGAAAAAGAGGAGAGAGGAGAAGAAGAAAGAAGAGGACCCTGACCCCCGACCCGCGACCCCCGACCACCGGCGCCCGACGCCACCAACCCCCGACCCTCGACCCCCTACCTCTGACTTCACTGACACCCGACTCCCGACCCTCGACACCCGACACCACTGACCCCTGACACCCGACTCTTGACCCCCGACGCCCGACGCCACCAACCCCCGACGCCCGACGCCACCAACCCCCGACCCTCGACCCCCGACCCCCGATGCCACAGACACCCAACTCCCGACCCCCGACCCCCGACGCCCGACACCACTAACCCCCGACCCCCAACTCCCGGCGCCCGACACCACTGACCCCCGACCTCCAACCCCCGACACCCGACCCCCGACGCCACTGACCCTCGACCCCCGACCCCCTACCCTCGACCCCCGACGCCACTAACCCCCAACCCCGGGCCCCCGACACCTCTTTGGCCTCTTCGTGATCGAAAAGACCCCAACCCCCGATGCTAGTGACCCTCGACCGCCGATGAGACTGACCCCCGACCATCGACGCATTTAACCCGACTCCTGACCACCGACAACCGACATCACCGACCCTCGATGGCACTAACTCCCGACGCCACTAAGCCCCGACCCCCGACACCTCTTCTGCCTTCTCTTCAATGAGAAGGTGCTTTTTGGCCTTCTAGAGGCCCACGGGGTCATAATTTTGTAAATTATCAGTTAGGTCACATATTTTCCGATTATGTTAACTATAAAAACATCGTATTTGTGTTGATCGTGTGAATTTCAATGTGCAGTTGTTCGACAACCTCCACGTGCGTTGGACGAGCTCCGCCCTTGCGTTTGTTGGTGAGCACAAATGACTTCTCCTCGTACCCCCTTAATTTTCTCTGTCCCGGTCTTCGTGCCGATGAAACTTGCTAGCTATAGGTTTCTTCAATCATGAGTATGCGTGACCAGTATGCGTCTCCCGTTCGAAAGGGAGACATCTATAAATATGCATTTCTTTGCATATTTATAACCGCCATCCTTTCGAATTGTCCAACATTATCCATGGACAACCCGAGTATGTGTAGATTGGGTTTGTTTTCCCGTATGCTGTGCTCCGGATCCGATGCGGAATTTCGTCAGTGCCTCCCCTGTTGTTCTCCGGGTACACATCCTCTCTACTTATTGCCGAGACGTATATCAGGAGAACAGCGGGGAGGTGCTGCCGAAATTCTGTGTCGCATCTGGAGCAGAGCATGGGAAAACGAACCCAGTCTACACATACTCGGGTGGGATTAGGACCTATCTTTACCTATTAGCGTGTAGGTTGCATGGACGTAATAAAACTGACAAACTTGATTAGCGTATGAATATAGATGATGAATTATATATTTATTTCTTGTGCCCCCATAGGTAGCTAGGCAACATGAGTGATCGTGCTTGGATGTACACTGGTCACCCTAGTCAGAAAGACATGACCCATGAATGGTTAACAAAAACCAGGGGGTTTGCGAGAGCCGCATTTGCAAATGGCCAGCGAAAAACATGGTGCCCCTGTCCCAACTGCGACAACTGGAAAAAGCAGACAGAGTTTGAAATGGGTAAACACCTGCAGAAGTGGGGTTTTACCCCTAATTATACGGTGTGGACTTTTCTTGGTGAGTCTGACCAACGTGCCAGAGCTGAGGTGATTCTTCGTCGCACCGACGAGCATGGTACCGGGATTGAAGACATGGTGCAAGACTTTGATGATGCTCGGGATTCGGACGATGAGATGGAGGAATCTGCAAAGGCCTTCTATGAAATGTTGGAGTCTTAAAAATGTTCTCTCCACGAGCAGACTGAGCTTTGCCAGCTGGATGCCATCGCGCAAGTAATGGCTCTGAAGGCTCAATTCAACCTAGGCAGAGAATGCTACGACGCGATGATGACGATATTTGGACGCTTTCTACCCAAAGGCCATGTACTGCCTGCAAACCTGTACCAGTCAGAGAATATCCTTCGTGTACTTAAGATGCCCTATGAGAAGATACATGCCTGTGAGAATGGATGTGCCTTATTTAGGCTTGAGTATGGATCCTTCAACTATTGCCCCATTTGCAATTCTTCCAGGTATATTGTGGTAGACAACGGCATGTGTGAGAAGAATCAGACCAAAATCCCCATTGGTGTTCTTCGGTATATGCCAATCGTACCAAGACTTCAACGTCTTTTCATGGTTGAAGAGACGGCCACACAGATGACATGGCACAAATTGTGCAAAAGAACCGAATTAGATGCGGATGGGAACAAGATGCTGGTACACACTTCAGATTGTTTTGCGTGGAGGCACTTCGATGCTTTACATAAGGATAAATCAGAAGATCCAAGGCAACCTAGAGTTGCCATCAGCACGGATGGGTTCAATGTGTATGGTATGATGGCAGCACAATACAGTTGTTGGCCTGTATTTGTCATTCCACTAAATTTGCCACCCGGAGAGATTATGAAAAGAAAGAACATTTTCCTGACGTTGATAATTCCAGGGCCGAACTATCCGGGGAAGAATATGAATGTGTACATGCAGCCGCTTAAGGATGAGTTGCAAGAAGCCTGGGATAATGGGATCAAGACCTACGACGCGGCTACCAAAACAAATTTCAAAATGCATGTGTGGTACATGTACTCGACGCATTATTATCCGGCGTTTGCACTATTCGCTGGCTGGTGTGTGCATGGAAGGTTCCCGTGCACCACATGCAAGGCAGCACTGCAGTTCCGTTGGCTGCAGGCTGGTCGCAAGTATTCTTGCTTCACAATTCCTGGATCCTGACCATAAGTTCAGAAAAGACAAGAAGAATTTCATCAAAGGTAGAGTTGTCAAAAATACTGCACCAGCTGCGTTGACAGGCCAACAGACCCTTGATCAGTTAAACGCTCTCGAGCGTGATCCTTTGCGTCCAGGATACTTCAAACGGTATAATACGGAGCACGCCTGGACTCACAAGTCATGCTTATGGGATCTGCCTTACTTCAAAGACCTCCTTTGCCCACACAACATTGACGTGATGAACACTGAAAAGAATATTGCGGAGGCCATTTTTGGTACATTGTTCGGCATAGAGGGGAAGTCAAAAGATAATCCTAAGGCTAGAATCGACCTCGAGGCTCTATGTGTTAGACCGTTGCAAAACTTGCGACAACGGAAAGGAAAGCAAAGCATAGCGAAGCCAAAGGCATGGTTCAATCTTGAAAGGCCAGCTATGAGGGAAATGCTATTGTGGGTGAAAATGCGGTTGATGTTCCCCGATGGGTATGCTGTGAATCTAAAGAGGGGAGCGAGTCTTGAGAAATTGAAAATATTTGGGCTCAAGAGTCATGATTGGCACATATGGATTGAGCGGGTAATGCCGGTGATGTTGCGTGGCTTTATCCCTGAGGATGAATGGCTAGTACTGGCAGAGCTGAGCTATTTCTTCCGTTCTCTTTGTGCGAAAGAACTATCGCCTGGCGTGCTAGATGAAATGGAAGAGTTGGCGCCGGTGTTGATCTGCAAATTAGAAAAGATCTTTCCACTGGGCTTCTTTATTCCAATGCAACATTTGATTTTGCATCTCCCGACCGAGGCAAGAATGGGGGGGGGGCGTTCAAAATCGATGGTGCTACTCAGCTGAGAGGATGCAGAAGACGCTTCGAGTTAAGTGTAAAAATAAACGTAGAATTGAAGCATCGATGGCCGAGGCATTCATTACTGAGGAGGCGGCAAACTTCTTGACAACACACTACGAAGCCAAAAATCATCATTTGCATAACCCGAAGCCTCGGTACAATGATGGCGATCGAAAAAAAGTTCGATCCAACCTCAGCCTATTCAAAGGTAAGCTCGCACCATCCGGTGCTTCGAAAGGGAAATCGTTGGATGTCGAAGAATGGCGGACCATTTCATTGTATATCTTCACCAACCTAACAGAAGTGCGGCCGTACATCGAGTAAGTTCTCGGTAATTTATTGTTCCACAACTTCTAATTGCTTTGAACTACTCTTATTCCCGGATATTTGATAAGTGCTTCGGTGAGATGATAAGACCCGTCTTTCTGCAGATGCGGTTAATTGATATGCTCAAAATGTCTCCGTATGCCATGTACATGAAAGATATCGTGACTAATAAACGGAAGATACCAGATCTTGAGATCTCCACCATGCTTGCCAATTACACTTTCAAAGGTGGAACTCCTAAAAAACATGGTGATCCCGGAGTGCCCACTATACCTTGCTCCACTAAAGGAAACTACGTAAGAACTGCCTTATGTGACCTTGGAGCCGGTGTTAGTGTTATGCTGCTGTCTCTTTATCGTAGACTTGAACTGGATAAGTTGACACCCACTGAAATTTCTCTGCAAATGGCCGACAAATCAACTGCTTTCCCTATCGGCATTTGCGAGGATGTGCCTGTTGTGGTTCCTAAGACCACTATCTTAACAGACTTTGTTATCTTGGATATTCCCGAGGACGATGCCATGGCTGTCATCCTCGGAAGACCCTTTTTAAACACTGGAGGGGCTGTTATAGATTGCAACAAAGGCAATGTCACTTTCCATGTCAACGGTAATGAGCATACAGTGCACTTTCCGAAGAAACGATATCAAGTACATTGCATCAATGCTATCGAAAAAACTTAATCGATTCTTATTGGGAGCTTTGAATGCCCTATTCCTCGTGTCAAGATAAAGTATGATTTGCTTGTTGGGGAGATACATATCCTCATTGAGGTGACTTAGTGGCTATTCGACAATTCTCTATTTTCTCTTGCGATTCGAAAAGGTTTTGTCATGAGGATTTGATCAACCCCATTGACGGATTTCTTTCGATGACCATGAAATGGATGAATCAAAGAGTCACATACCTGTGTTTTAAGCTTTCACTTTCTGTTGCTTACAAGAAAAATGATAGATTTAGTTTAGTTTTTCCTGCTTTCTGTTTTAGCGTCCGGGAGAAAAATACCCCGAAAATAAAAGTTCTCCGATGGTCCTAAAAATCTAGTATGATTTTTTCTGGAATATTTGAAAAATACTGGGACTGATGTGGCCTGGGGGCCACATCAGTGGCCCACAAGCCCTATAGCCGACCCCCCTGGTGGCGGCTACCAAGCTTGTGGGGCCCATAGGGACCCCCTCCACTCATTCCAGCTCTCATCCTCTTCTTCTACCTCCAGAAAAAATTTGTTTCGCAGCTCAAACCCGTAATCTTGCTCATTTGGCTGAGATTTTTGATCTCCTTGCTCAAAGCACCATTCTCCGAACCGTTTTGGGTAAATTACTCCTTGGTAAGTGACTCCTCCATTGGTCCAATTAGTTTTTGCTCTAGTGCTTTATCCTTCGCGTATTGTTTCTACCTTGGTGACCTTGTTCTTGAGCTTGAAATGTTGATTTTATCTGGTCCCAAGTAGTTTTAGCACGTGATACGGTCTCTAGGCACTAGTAGGAGTAGTTGCTACGAGTTGGGTTAATCCTTACTCACTTTTTTTTCGAAGTCTCTAAAAGTTTCAGAATTTTTCAGAGCTAGAAAAAGGAAAAGATGAGGAGGTTCTTGAGAGGCTCTTCAAGCCGTAACCCCAAGGAGGATGAGAAGAACCACCCCAAGTATGTGGTTCCTCGAGTCACCGAGGTTCAAGCGTGCAAGTGGCCAAGTGATGAATTTTTGCGCGCCGCTGGGCTTTATGAAGACTTTTATTACTTGGTGGAGAACGCAGGTCTTACCGCGTTCGTTGAAGATAAGTGCTCACAAAACCTCCTCCTCACCAATATTTTCGTTCAAAGCTTCAACTTTTATCCAAGGAAGAGTCCTCCCATGGTTGAGATCATGTTATACGACACCCCCAAGTGAATGACACTACAGGATTTTTGCAATGTATGCAAATTACCTTATGTTGGGGATATTCATGGCCCTCGTCCGCGGGACTTGGAGGATTTCATAGGTACTATTGCTGTTGGAGAGCAGAGAGGAGTGTATCGCGCGAGAATTGCTAGCATACATTTTCCATTGCTTCGGTACTTCTCATTATTTGTGGGAAAATGTTTGGTTGGCCGTGGGGAGGCTGGATCACTTAGCTCTCCAGACCTTGCGGTTTTGCACGAAGGTCTTTATAACGATAAGACTTATAGCCTAGGTGCTATAGTAGCCCAGCGGTTGAACACAAACCGTTCCAAGGGTGTTGTCTATGGAGGTATCTATGCTACCCGTCTTGCCAAACACTTTGAGATACCCATTATACAGGGGGAGGAAGGAGATATGCTTCTTCCTGAGAAATATCTGGATTATGACAGCATGGTTCGCCATGATTTTATGGATAGAGATGCTAGTAGACGGATGATTTATAACCTGGTATTTAGTCAGGGTACTCGAGAGACTATTACTTTGCCTGCTCCTTCTTTGTTCGATCTTCATGTAGGAAGGTACATTATTATGCCCTCGGACATCTACGCATATTGGGGCTTGGCCCAACCACAGGTGCCCGTGCCCGAGCCGCCAGTCGAGTACCAGACGCCAGTTTATCAGTGGGAGCCAGAGGAGCTCACACAGCAGTGGCATCCACAGTCTGCTCCGGAGTATCCCGGAGCTGGTTATTTCCCGCCTTGGGAGTAGACCAAGCTAGGCCAAAAGCCTAAGCTTGGGGGAGTACGTGTTCTCACCGACCTTACATTCATGCTTATGCTTTCACTTTGTTAGCCGGTTGTTTACACTTTGCCACTGTATTATCCATGCTATTTTATTTTCATTTTCTTGTTTTGTGTCCTTTTGAGAAAACCCAAAAATATTTTCCTTTCTTCTTTTGCTTGTTGGGAGTTTTCCCTTGTAAATAGTTTTCTTTTTTGGGTCAAGGTAGAAGATATTGGTTGCAATGTTTAGTGGCTCTTGCATGCATACCTATTTAGCTTTCAAAGAGCCATATTACTTTGTGTTCTCCTTTGTGTTTGCCTACAGATTCAGCTTAGTACAATGCACCAACACTCTTATTATTGTTCACATCGTTCGATCGTGCAAGTGAAAGGCAATAATGATGATATATGATGAAGTGACTGAGACTGGAAAAGATGGTATGAACTCTATCTATTTCGTTTTTGTAAATATGACTAGCTTGTCGTCCCAGATTCAGCTTTCTTGTGAGAGAACCATGTTTGCAATGAAAACATAGAGAACATAGTTTCTGATGCCATGTTTAATTAGCTGAGAGCTTATAATGGTTTGTCTTGAATGCCAACATAGATTTTGAGATGACTATGATGTAGTATGATAGGATGGTATTCTCCTTTGAATGATTCAAGTAGCTTGACTTGGCGCATGTTCATGCATGTAGTTGAAACGAAATCAACATAGCCTCTATGATGTTCGTATTCGTGGTGATTTATATCCTGCTCATGCTTGCACTCAATGTTAGTTAAACTCGATGCATCTTGATGACTGTTGTCGCTCTCTAGTTGGTCGCTTCCGAGTCTTTTGCTAGCCTTCACTTGTACTAAGAGGAATACTGCTTGTGCATCCACTTCCATAAACCCAAAAGTTTTTCCATGACAGTCCACCATACCTACCTATTGGCGGTATCTACCTGCCGTTCCAAGTAAATTTGCATGTGCCATTCTCTAAACCTTCAATAAATAATCTGTTTTGCATGCCCGAACCGCTCATGTGGTGATAGGGGGCTATTGTATCTTCCATGTTACGTGTGTTATCCTCGACATGTGTTTATTCACTGTCATTCACGAGGAAGGGGCCCGTAATTGGAATGCTCAGTTCCATGCCTAAATCGAAAACATAATTGTAAAATAAGACTCCCCCCGGATTGATGTTAGTATGGACGGTACCCGAGGATTCGGCTAGTCGTGGAGTGTGATTGATTGGTGGTGGGGGAGTTAAAACTTTACTTTTCTGTTTGGGAACCGCCTATAGCATGAGTAGCGTGGAAGATATTGAAAACTCATGGTCATTGCATTGACAATGAAAGCATGCCACCCAAAATTATTATCTCTGTTTTCAAAGCTTGAGCTCTGGCACCTCTGCAAATCAATGCTTCCCTCTGCGAAGGGCCTGTCTATTTATTTTCCTGTTGAGTCACCCTCTTCTTGTATAAGCACCAATTAGAGAGCACCTCTGTCATTTTTATGCTTTGCTTTTTATTGATATTGAGTATGACTATGACTGGATCTTCGTTGCTATGAATTACAATGTTTAGTCAGCCCTTGATCTTTGAAAGTGCTCTGCATTTATGTTTTGCGGTGTCAGAAAGAGCTAGCGAGATACCACCTATTCGTATTTCTTCATGCTTGTTTTGATTGAATTGTTGGTATCTGAAACTCATTATTATTTGCTCGCTAGCTGATTATGCCATCGATATTAGTTTACCGTGAGACCCTTGTGTCACTTGCTTATGTGGTTAACTTGTGATCTTGCTGAAATTCTGGTTATGAGTTAGACATAGTTGGAACAACAAGATCAAACAGAGTTTGTCAAAGTTTTTCTTTCTCTTTCAGTTTGTCAACTGAGTTGCTTGAGGACAAGCAAGGTTTTAAGCTTGGGGGAGTTGATACGTCTCCATCGTATCTACTTTTCCAAACTCTTTTGCCCTTGTTTTGGACTCTAATTTGCATGATTTGAATGGAACTAATCTGGACTGACGTTGTTTTCAGCAGAATTGCCTTGGTGTTGTTTTTGTGCAGAAATGAAAGTTCTCAGAACGTCCTGAAAATTTACGGAGAATATTTCTAGAATATATGAAAAATACCTGTGCAAAGATCCACCGGAGGGGATGGGCCAGTGGGCCACAAGCCCTGTAGCCCCCCCTGGTGGCGGCTACCAAGCTTGTGGGGCCCACGTGGTTCTGCCGCCCCCAAGCTCAGCTCAATAAATTCACTTTCGTCCCAGTAAAAATCAGGAGAGAAGATTTCATCGCATTTGCGATACGGAGGCGCCACCACATCCTGTTCTTCATCTAGAGGGCAGATCTGGAGTCCGTTTTGGGCTCCGGAGAGGGGAAATCGTCGCCATCGTCATCATCAACCTTCTTCCCTCTCCAATTCCATGAAGCTTTTCGTCGTTCGTGAGCAATCTATTCGTAGGCTCGCTGGGCGGTGATGAGTAGGATGAGATCTATCATTTAATCGAGCTAGTTTTGACGGGGATTGATCCCTAGTATCCACTATGTTCTGAGATTGTTGTTGCTACTACTTTGCCATGCGTAATGCTTGCCACTATGGCCCGAGTGCCATGATTTCAGATCTGAAATTATTATGTTGTCACCAATATATGTGTGTTTTAGATCCGATCTTGCAAGTTGTATTTACCTACTATGTGTTATGATCCGGCAACCCCGGAGTGACAATAACCGGAACCACTCCCAGTGATGACCATAGTTTGAGGATTTCATGTGTTCACCAAGTGCTAATGCATTGTTCCAGTTCTTTATTAAAAGGAGAACCTTAATATCCCGTAGTATCCTTTTGGACCCCGCTGCCACGGGAGGGATGGACAATAGAAGTCATGCAAGTTCTTTTCTCTAAGCACGTATAACGACACACGGAATGCATGCCTACATCACATGACGAACGGGAGCTAGCCACATATCTCTTCGTGTAATAACTGTTGCATGATGAATGTCATCCAAACAAATCATCGACCCATTGCCTACGAGTTTGTCCCACTGCTGTTGTTACTTGTTTTGCTCTACTGCTGCTACTACTGTTGCTGCTGCCGTTACTTGCTTTGCTCCGCTGCTACTTGCTACTTCTGCTACTTCTATTACTTGCTTTGCTATGCTTGATGATGCTATGCTTGATACTGCTTTGCCTGATGATGCTAGAGATGCTATTCCTGATGATGCTATGCTTGATACTGCTTTGCCTGATGATGCTAGAGATGCTTTGCCTGATGATGCTATGCTTGATACTGCTTTGCCTGATGATGCTAGAGATGCTATTTTGTCTGATGATTCTATGCTTGATACTGCTAGAAATACTACTTTGTGTGATATGCCACTAGGGGTATTCCTTGATGCTCATATTGCTAGAGTTACTGCCAATGCTTGTGATGCTTCTGAAACTGACGATACTATTGAGATAGAACCTGCTTTTGCTCCTGCTAGATCTATCTCTCTTAGATATGAATTGCCTGATATACCAGAGGGTTATGTTATGGAGGGAGAGATAGCTGAGGATTATCAAGCTGTCTCGGATATCCTAACCAAAAAATTAGCTTTTTCAAGAATTTGTCAGCCGTCTCGGCGTCCCAACTGCTAACAGGTTCTGCTTCCACCCATTTGGTAAATTTGTCAACCGCCACCAACAGATGAGTCTTTTTATTAGACGACATTTCGAAAGGGCCGACCATATCGAGCCCCCAGACTGCAAACGGCCAAGTGATTGGTATCATCCGCAATTCCTGAGCCGGCACATGCGTCTGTCGCCCAAATTTTGGCAACCATCACATCAGCGAACGATTTCCTCCGCGTCTGCGTGAGCCATCAACCAATAAAACCCATGCCTGAAGGCTTTAGAAACCAAGGATTGCGATCCAGCATGATGACCACAGTCGCCCGCATGAATCTCATTGAGGATGATACAGCCTTCCTCGGAAGAAACACATCCTTGGAATACTCCTGAGGTGCTACGCTTATGTAACTCGCCATTATGTATGACCATAGATTTGCACCGTCGGATAACTTGGCGAGCTAGCAACTCATCGGCACGTAACTCGCCTCTGGTGACATATGCCATATAGGGAGTCGCCCAATCCGGAGTAGCGTGAAGAGCCGCCACGAGTTGAGATTCCGGGTCTGGTACCGCCAGGTCTTCTTCTGAAGGCAGTTTTACTGATGGGTTATACAATATATCCAAAAACACATTGGGAGGAACCGGCTTATGCTGTGAACCGAGGCGGGAAAGAGCGTCCGCTGCTTCATTAAGCCGTCGATCGATGTGATCCACTTGGTAGCCACTAAAATGACCCGCCACGTCCGACACAGCCCGTCTGTAAGCCGCCATCAAAGGGTCTCGTGAATAACAAGTGCCAGAAACCTGCTGCGCCACCAGATCGGAATCACCCAAGCATCTCACTCTTGTGAGGTTCATCTCCTTGGCGAGTCCCAAACCATGAAGCAAAGCTTCGTATTCTGCTGCATTGTTAGTACATGGAAACATGAGTCGGAGGACATAGCAAAACTTTGCACCGTGAGGCGAAGTTATCACCACGCCAGCCCCCGAGCCTTCCAACTGTTTGGACCGATCAAAGTAGATGGTCCAATATGTAAGATCTGGTCTTTCCTCAGGGATTTGTAACTCGGTCCAATCATTGATGAAGTCCACGAGCGCTTGAGACTTGATAGCCGTCCGAGGTGTATACCGAATCTGATGAGGACCCAGCTCGATGGCCCATTTAGCAATCCGTCCAGTGGCCTCTCGGTTATGTATAATGTTACCGAGGGGAGCGGAGCTGATGACCGTGACCGGGTGTTCCTGAAAGTAATGCTTCAATTTTCGACTCGCCATGAACACCCCAAAAACCAACTTTTGCCAATGCGGGTAACATTGCTTGGAGAGAGTAAGGACTTCGCTGATGAAGTATATCGGCCTTTGGACGGGGCATTCCTTCCCTTCCTCCTTTCGCTTGACAACTATTGCCACGCTGACGGCTCTGGAATTAGCCGCAATGTACAGGAGCATAGGCTCTTTGTCTGCCGGGGCCGCTAGCACCGGCGGGTTAGCTAATTGCTGCTTCAAGGCTTCGAAAGCATCGTTGGCCTCATCTGTCCACACGAAACGATCGGTCTTCTTGAGTAGCTGATAGAGAGGGATGGCCATCTCCCCAAGGCGACTTATGAAACGTCTCAAAGCCGTGATTCGACCCGCCATGCGCTGTACTTGGTTGACGTTGGCTGGTTTCCCAAGCGAAGTAATCGCGGCAATCTTCTCTGGGTTGGCCTCGATTCCTTGTTCTAACACCAAGAAACCCAACAGCTTCCCCGTCGGGACACCAAACACGCACTTGGTGGGGTTGAGCCTCATCTAGTAAACACGCAGGTTGTCGAATGTTTCTTTGAGATCTTCCAACAGTGACTCCTTGCGATGAGATTTGACCACGATGTCGTCCACGTAAGCGTGGACGTTACGGCCTATCTGGCTGTGTAGGCAGTTCTGGATGCAACGCTGGTAAGTCGCCCCCATGCTTTTAAGCCCAAATGGCATGGACACATAGCAGAAAGCTCCGAAAGGGGTTATGAAGGATGTCTTTTCCGGATCCGCCACCACCATTTTTATCTGGTGGTATCCTGAGTAAGCGTCCAAGAAGCACAGACGCTCGCAACCCGTCGTCGAGTCAATGATTTGATCAATGCGAGGAAGGGCGAACGGATCCTTTGGGCAGGCTCTATTAAGGTCCGTGTAATCGATGCACATGCGGAAAGTGTCGTTCTTCTTGAGTACCAAGACCGGGTTAGCCAGCCACTCCGGGTGAAAAACCTCGATGATGAACCCGACGGCAAGGAGCCGGGCCACTTCTTCTCCAATCGCCTTACGGAGCTCTTCGTTAAACTGGCGGAGGTACTGCCGCACCGGCTTAACCTTGGGGTCAGTATTGAGATGGTGCTCAGCGAATTCTCTCGGCACACCCGGCATGTCAGAAGGTTTCCATGCAAAGATGTCCCGATTCTCACGGATGAATTCGATGAGAGCGCTTTCCTATTTGGGGTCAAGACCCGCCCCAATAGTGAACTGCTTGGTTGAGTCGCCTGGCGTAAAATCAATGACCTTGGTGTCGTCTGCTGGTTTGAACTTGAGGGGCGGCTCAGAATCGATAGTCGGCTTTTTGAACAGCGTCATGTCTGCGGGGTCGACGCGGGATTGATGAAACTTAAGCTCCTCGGCCGCGCAAGCTGACTCGGCATAGGCTGCATATCCTTCCTCGCATTCTTGGGCTATTTTTCTATCGCCGTGGACGGTGATGGGACCCTTGGGTCCAGGCATCTTGAGCTTGAGATAAACATAACATGGGCGGGCCATGAACTTGGCGTAAGCCGGTCGTCCAAACAACGCATGGTAGGGGCTCTTGATCTTGACCACCTCGAAAAAGAGAGACTCGCTCATGTAGTTTGATTCCGTGCCAAAAGCCACATTAAGTTTGATCCGCCCAATGGGGTACGCCGACTTACCAGGCACAATACCGTGGAAAACCGTGGACGATGGCATCAGGTCCTTCTCGAGGAGGTTCATCCGCCGGAAAGTGTCGAAGTATAAGATGTTGATGCTGCTGCCCCCGTCCATAAGGACTTTGGAGAGGGTGTATCCTCTGACTTGAGGAGCCACGACTAGGGCTAAGTCGCCAGGGTTGTCGACCCGGGGTGGGTGGTCTTCCCGGCTCCATGTTACGGGTTGCTCTGACCAGTGAAGGTATCGAGGAAGCCCCGGCTCAGCTATGAAAGTTCTGTGCTTTACCTTGCGATCCCGTTTACAGGTGTTAGTGGTGAACACGTGGTACTGCCCGCTGTTCAACTGCTTGGGGTTGTTTTGGAACCCTTCCCGGTCCTCCTGTCGCTAGGATGTCTCCTTGCGGGGGAGGTTGTTGGAATATTCTTGGTGGGTGATATTGATGGTTATGAACTTGGTATTGACCGGCATTATGCTGCGACCCGCCCTGTGGTCCTTGGTTGGGAAAGCCCCTGAGTGTGATCTGTCGTGACCCGGACGGGCCGGGTTGCTCCTGTCGCTGACCTTGCTCGCCGCCTTGGCTCCTTTTGAGCGCCTCAGCCCGGAACTCTTGCATCACATAGCAATCCTCCCATGAGTGAGTCGCTGGTCCATCAGCTGTGGCGTGCTGTGGGCACGGGCCCTTAAGCATTTCATGGTAGTTATGCGGTTTCTTCCCACTGAAGCCCCGTTTCTTCTGACGCGGGTTTGAATTGCCAGTATTAGTATTAGCTACAAACTCTACAGGACACTCCTGTTGCCGCTTCTTGCCATGCCCGCCATGGTGGTTATTTCCCAGGTTCTGGAACTGGGATTGGCCCTTTTGCAACTCGCCCTTGCGGGTAGCTCCGGTTTTATCATCGCCCTCCCGGGATCCTTAGTGTCATCCGACTCAGCATATCTGGTAAGGGCGTCCATCAGTTTGCCCATGTCCTGTACCTTTCACTTGAGTCTCCCTAGTTTCAGCACCAAAGGCTCATAGTGGCAATTTTTCTCCAGGATCAACACCGCCTGAGCCGCCGAAATACCTTCCGACGAATGAATAACTTCCGCAACTCGTCCAATGGTGGGCCGACTCATCCGGTCGCTGAATGCAGTGTTGTAAGTCGCCGATGGTCATCGGGCGTTTGCAGGTCCCTCTGAAGTTCTTGATGAAGCGCTCCTTCAGTTCCGCCCAGGTGTTGATAGAGTTGGGCGGCGGATTTTTCAACCAAGTGTGTGACGTCCCTTCGAGCATCATGGTGAAGTACTTCGCGCAAACCGCCCCGCTAACGTCCAGCAATCCATCGCGAGCTCATAGCTCTCAATCCATGACCCGGGCTAGAGATCTGGCGAGTAATTGGGAACCTTCCTCGGTCCTTTGAAGTCCTTTGGCATGCGCTCGTTGCGCAAAGCCGGCGCGAGACACGACACTCCAATGTGCTTGCCTCCACCATCCAGGGGCGTGGGCGTAGGTGGTACGTAGGCCGGATAGACCTGATCCGCCATGGCCGTTGGCTCCATGTGCCGCGCGGCTCGTGCTGCGTCCACAATATCCTGGGCTCGTGTGTCAGGCATCCCAAGCAGATCATTTTGGGGAGCCGCCACGGCCCACTGGTCACTACGGGGGAATCCTCGTGGCGACTTCTGGTGTGACTCGCCTGAGGCATAGAGTGGAGTCGATCAAGGCTATGGGAATACTGCACGTGCTGGACCACGGCCGTTTTCAGCATCTCGATGGCGTTTCTAGCTTCTATCTCGGCCGGGATGTTTCCGTAAATCGGAAGAGACTCCAGGTAGCGGGTTCCGGCCAGCACGTTGTCGACGGGGTTTGAGAACTGACCTCGCGGTGTTTGGAATCGAGTCGCATGAGCATCCATGGGCTGATCCGGCGGCGGATTGGGCGGTGGAATCGTTCGTCCCCTCGGGGCGGCTTGCAAAGGCCGATCAGGACCCGCCCCAGGGGTGCGGGGGGTATCAAAGAGGCGAGTTGGGTGTAAGTCGGGCGGGACGCGCCCGTCGTGTCTTCTTTCGTGGATGGCGTCCGACGTGCGTTGCTGTATCCCGAGCCGCCAGCCTTCGGTGTTTAGCCAATCGGTCTCTACGGCGACCGCAACTCGCTGCATCTTGATCCTGGCGGCTTCTGCTTCCATGTCGCGCTGTGCTTTGGCCATTGCCTCCCACAGCTTGGCCAGCTCAACATTGACCGACTCCAGATTCTCAGACGTGACCGGGGTTGCCATATGGTTGGCTATCTCCATTGCCAGTTCCGTCATGGTTTGCACTGGTGGTTTGGACGTTCCTCCGGTCTCGTTGTTGCCAGTCGGGTTCTGAGGAGGATGTGCTGATCCCGCCATGTAGATGGCGATTTGCCGGCGAGATCTCTCGAGGACTTCGGCATCCATTGCCAGTGATAGCCCCCCGAGCTGCCCTTCCTCAAGGGGGTGGATCTACGCTGTCTCACCCATGGATGACTCGCCATCAGAATTGACGGGGGTGACGCCCTGGCCCGCCTCTTTGTCTTGTGAGTCGCCTCCCTGCGTAAAGCCGATGAAAACCTGGCGGCTCTTGTTCCGCCGTGTGATGGGGAGGACGTACCTGCCCGGCTCGACGATGTCGATGGAGGTGTCCGGCTCAGGAACACGCGTCCCGATCATGCTGATGAAGATGTTGATCTTGCCGAAGGGGACTCGGTAGCTAGATTCGACAGAATTGGCCTCCGATTCCCATAGTGAGTTGTCGATGTAGTACTTCCCACAGCGACTCTTGGTCATGATGCCGACAGCGTAGCTTTCTAACCCTGATAGGGCTCCCTTTGAGAACGCAACTCCACCGTGCGCTAGCCCCACCAGGAGGGGCCACCAGGCCCAAGAGGTAGCATGGGCCAAAAGGGGGAGGGCAACCAGCCCAAAGTGGGCTGGTGCGCCTCCCACAAGTGGCCCAAGGCGCAGGAGGGAGAGAAGGGGAGAACCCTGGCGCTGGTGGGCCTAAGGCCCACCTAAGGGGTGCGCCACCCCCTCCCCCTGCCCTAGCCGCCACACCTCCCATCTGGGGGCTGCCGCACCACCTAGGGGGAAAACCCTAGGGGTGGCACCCCCTCCCCTCCTCCTATAAATAGAGAGGGGTTTGGGGCTGTTTTGCACACGGTTACTTCTCCTCTCAGTGCAGCCCTGCTCCCCTCCTCCGTCCTCCTCCCACGGTGCTTGGCGAAGCCCTGCCGAGAGCCCTCGTCTCTCCATCGACACCACGCCATCGTGCTGCCGGAGATCTTCCCCAATCTCTCCCTCCTCCTTGCTAGATCAAGGTGTGGGAAACGTCACCGGGCTGCACGTGTGTTGAACGTGGAGGTGCCGTGGATCGGCACTAGATCGGAATGACACCGCGATCTGAATTGCCGCGAGTACGACTCCATCAACCGCGTTCTAGCAACGCTTCCTCTTAGCGATCTTCAAAGGTATGAAGATGCACTCACCCCCCCTCTCGTTGTTGGTCTCTCCATACGAAGATCTGAATATGCGTAGGAATTTTTTTGAATTTATGCTACGTTACCCAACAATGGCATCCGAGCCAGGTTTTCTATGAATAGATTCTATGCACGAGTAGAACACAAAAGGTTGTGGGCGATGATTTGTCAATTGCTGGTTCCACCGACAGACATGCATAAAGGTGGCTAGCGGTTGTCTGTCTCTCCTACTCTAGTCGGATTGGATTTGATGAAAAGGGTCCTTATGAAGGGTAAATAGCTTTGGCATTCCATCGTTGTGGCTGTCACGTAGGTAAGAATGCGTTCTTGCTAGAAACCCAAATCAGCCATGTAAAACTTGCAACAACAATTAGAGGACGTCAAACTTGTTTTTGCAGGGTTTGACATGTCATGTGATATGGCCAAAGTTGTGATGTTGCATGTATGATGTATGAGATGATCATGTTATTGTAATAGGTTTCACGACTTGCATGTCGATGAGTATGACAACCGGCAGGAGCCATAGGAGTTGTCTTAATTCATTGTATGAGATGCAACGCCATGTGCTTACTACTTTTACTTCATTGCTAACGGTTAGCTATAGGAGTAGTGATAGTAGTAGTTGGCGTGACGACTTCACGGAGACACGATGATGGAGATCATGGTGTCACGCCGGTGACAATGATGATCATGTGATGCCTGAAGCTGGAGATCGAAAGAGCTAAGATGATAATGGCCATATCATGTCACTATATGATTGCATTGTGATGTGTATCATGTTTTTCATCTTATTGCTTAGAACGACGGTAGCATAATAAGATGATCCCTCCTAAAATTTCGAGAACGTATTCCCCTAAGTGTGCACCGTTGCGAAGGATCATTGTCTCGAAGCACCACGTGATGATCGGGTGTGATAGATTCTAACGTTCGCATACAACGGGTGTAAGCCAGATTTACACATGTCAAACACCTAGGTTGACTCGACGAGCTTAGCATGTACATACATGACCTCGAATACAAGAGACCGAAAGGACGAACATGAGTCGTACGGTTGAATACGATCAGCATGAAGTTGCTCACCAGGATGAGTAGTCCGTCTCACGTGATGATCGGACACGGGTTAGTCAACATGGATCATGTATCACTTAGATGACTAGAGGGATGTCGATTTAAGTGGGAGTTCATACTTAATTTGATTAAATGAACTTAATTGTCATGAACTTAGTCTAAAATTTGTTTTTATAAATATTGTAGATGGCCAACGTCAACCTCAATTTCAACCTATTCCTAGAGAAAAACAAGCTAAAAGATGATGGTAGCAACTATGCGGACTGGGTTCGCAACTTGAAGCTCATCCTTGAAGCAACTAAAAAGTCTTATGTCCTTGATGCGCCGCTAGGTGACCCGCCCACTCCCGCAGTAGCCCAGGACATTCTGAACGTCTGGCAAACGCGAAGTGATGACTACTCCCTGGATAGGT